>NC_090935.1:1276703916-1277024666 GCF_040938575.1 Ambystoma mexicanum
AAAAGGTTCTGCAGGCCTGCTGAGAAGGGTTCAGCTTTTGGGTTAGGCCTCTCTGCTTCAAAGTTCTAGAGTTGGTTCTAGAGCTTGGTTTCTGGATCTATGTCTGGAGCTTTGTCTGGATATTTTCTGGAGTCTGGATCTTCTTGCAGGGTGCTTCGCCAAGAAATCAGTTGAGTAGTGGAAAAGTGTGTGTCTGTCTGTCCTCAGCAGTCCCTATTTATGTATTTCCAAAGTGGGTGGGGAGGCTGATTCTACAATGCCCAACCCTCTAAAGATCTGATAGGTTAGAGGATTCCCTGTCCCCTGATTGGAGAAAGGATCAGCGTGTCATCATGTGTCATCTTTATGGTTTAGGGGAAAACCCTCCCCTTTGCCTCTGTACAGAATATCTTATTTTTCATAAAACACATATTTACAATATACACAACTTGTTAATACTACATACATCACATGACAGATTAACTAAGGTACATTTCTGTTCAACTCTCATCTTCCTAAGAGCTTTGGTTCAGAAATGACCACTTTTTGCACTTTTGGTGGGTTTCTCAATATTATTTCTGCACCAATTTTAAGACATGCATTTACACCCCATCTGGGCACATTTCTGTATTTTTTTAGGTTCCTGGCATAAATACAGTAGCTACAATATGAATAATTCCAGGGTTTGGTCTCAGAACATCGCACGGAGTCCAGCTTAGTCTTGATCTCTGAGCACATTTTTCATTTTAACAATCTCAAAGTTTCACATTTTTGTCAGTTTGGTACAATATACATACATGTGCTGTGCTTTCTGAATCCACACAATGGTTTCTCTCCACCTCCAAGGTCTGGGCTGACTCAGAGGTCACATGTCCCTCCTTCCTGCCAGCAGTTTGTCGACAGTCACACCCAAATTAGCATTTTCTATCCAGCCCAAGGATTCCTTTGTCTGCACTGAGAGCAACAGGCCAGGGTGCCCCTCCTAGTTCCTATTCACAACAGCCTGTCAATCTCTTAGCCAAGGGCAGGGGCAAGTCTCCTTTGTCCAGGGAGAAGGTGTGGAATTTGTTTGAACACAGTATGGGAAACTTTAACTCTTAACCCAATGTCTAGAAATTGTCTTTTCTTATAATATAACTAACATTTTTAACACATACATAAAACAATTTCTTGCTTCAAGCCTTTTCCGAATATGGTTTTAAATTGTATCCACCTCTTAGGCTTCTGAAAGCAAGTCTTTATTTGGCATAGTTTGAGTTCCATGTTCAACTTTACCCAAAATGGTTTTAAAACGCCGGCTTCTGGTAGAGGTGAGTAACAGTATTACACCCATTTTTGACAGATTTCTTCCAGCAAGCAATCCTCAAAAGAATACTTTGTTGAGATATACTTCTGTGGACCTTATATTTATTTAGATTCTTGCAGGAGAATGATGTTGACCACCCAACAAGGAGGTTGGATCTTTTTGTGTGGTTTGTAAGCCATGATTTCTACAAATTTGACACCATACAAAAAAGGATTTTTGAAACCAGCTCTGTTTCTTTTGCAATGATTTTGCTCTGTGAGCAGCCAAATGATGGGTTTTGGCAGTGGTCTACTGTGTTAGCACTGACATAGGCAAAAGTAGATGGTGGGCTATTTTTCAGGTTTTCATTGTGCACTTTCTGGTGATTTCTGGCGAGCAGCATGCTTTCAGGCGGCCATTATGATGTTTCTGCTGCCAGCAATGCACAGTGATGTTGCAGGGCTTGGATTAGTGGGTTAAGACATCCCAAAACCTGTAATTGTATTACTAAAAGGTATGGTCATGTAGAGGCGAGGCCACATCAACCAATAGCACAAGAGGTGACATTTTTGTATTTTGTATTTGTATTTAGGGATATACGGCATGATTATAGTGAGGATCAATGGATCACAGCAGGGACACGTTCTGGATATGGATCACGTTCAATAATTGGGACACTACAGCATTTTTACTGTAGCATACTCATGCTCTAAAGGATCATTTGTGTTCTAGATGATCCAGCATACCCTGCATTCTGTGGATTACTCCAATGATGTATTTCCTCACAAAGGAGAGCCAGCAACTGGCTAGGAGGCAGATTGGGCTGACTTGAGCATGGGACTTCTGCACCATGGATTCTTTTAGAGAGTGAACAACTGTATATGCTCTGTTATAACAAGAGCTTTGTTAATGCCCTATCCTCACTGACCGCACTTTGCCCTATTCAGCTTCACCTAAGAAGGAAGACCAGAAGAGAAAGACGTCTGAAGTTGAGTTTAGGAACCACTGTGTCTGTGCTGTGTGACACTTCTACACACCGCCTCCTCAGTGGGTGCATGGTCATGGTTAAGAGATGCTCATGGGAGAAGGATATATGAATGCAAGGTGTTTGGCACATGTGGAAACTTGAAGGCACTCAGGAAGTAGGTGTCAATTCTGTACTCCTTCTTTGCAAAGGAAACGTACACTGATCCTGTCCATGTTGTGCCTTTTGTGTCTGTGGGGAAGCCTGCAGTGTGCATGGCCATGCATCATATATACCAATTTTTGAGTGAAGCTTCCAACGGCCCAGCCACGCTGTACCTGTAAACTGTTTTGATGGGAATCGTGTGTTTTGTTTTTTATTCACATACACATAATCTTATAAATGACTTTATAAATATTCCATCACAATTACATCAATAAATAACAAACCATTGCAAACTTGTCAACACTATCCTTCAACATCACATTTCACCATATAGTACATCAAATTAATATCATTCCCATTAAGAAACTGTTGCCAAAGTTCATGAATGTTACATTAACCAATCTCATTATTTTATTCAGCCAAGAATTGATGTCCCAGCTTCTCTAGACTCAAACAATCTATTGCAAGATATTTAACTGATTCAATGGTCGATTCTCCAGATAGACGACACAATCGTTCATTCCATGGTATAGCTTTTCGTGCACTTACAATGTCAAGGGTAGTAATCAAATTAAATGTTATTGCCATATACCTTTCTCACAGTATGACTATGAGGGTAGGCTTTAACATAAACCGGGGGAACCACTGGGCTTAAAAAAATAACGCTGTTTGATGTGGACGCTAGATTTACTAGTATATTTTGTTCTCTCTCACAGGTATTTATTTCCATCTTTACTACAGACTATGGCCTATTGGGCCAGTACCAATTGTTCCAGGGAGGTAGTTAATTGCCCCAAACAACTATTCTTCAGCCTCACATCAAGCTTGCCCAAGACCTCACCTTTTTGTTGTAGTGTTTTTTCTCAATCAATTGTATTTGAAACCCAAGATCACATGGAACTTTAAGATGCTGCTAACTGCTGTGCTACCAGAAGCTTGCACTGTCCCAGCCCATGCTGTACTCATGTTTGAGGCAAGCGTTTTCGTGTCCTGCCCATTCTGTATCCGTTTGTGAAGGAAGCATTTTCGAGCTCTGCCAATGTTGTACTTTGCAAGGAAACTTCCTCTTGCCCTGTCCAGAATATCATTTTTGTGAGAATTGTTTGCTTTCACGCTGCTGTACATTTTGCGAGGACGATAATATGAACCCTGAATGTTCTGTATGTCTACTTGTTTGGTAGGGGTGCTCTTTTTGTGGATGAAGTGTATGTTTTTTTATTTTCAAATGTAATTAATAGAATGTTAATGTTAAAGATCATTTGTACCATGCACTATTACCACCGGAGTGGTTCCTTGGCGCTCTGGCAGATCTGAAAGGAAAGCGTGTGAGATGGGTTAGTAGGGCATAGCGGGAAGAGGTAAAGCAAGAGTTGTGATGTCCTGTTGACAGCTTCAGTTCGGTTTGCACTGCTCGCTGACCTTGCGTGTGATTTACAGCTCAGTAGACTCCCATGTGCTGCTGTTCGGGACTATGTCTGGGTTGTTTGTTGGTGCAGTGTAATGAGGTGCATGCAGATTGCTGTGCAGAGAAGAGGTTAAGTTTGGTCTTTAAGAGGTGGTGTGTAATGTGAGGTTTAAGGGTTGGGTTAGTGGGGCTTTTCTTACCTCCTTACTATGGAGTACTCTGCTCAGCGTCTCTGCCCTTGATGTGTACTTGGTGTTTTGTAGCAGTTTATTCGTCGGGTTCTGTGCATGGTGTTGGCTTTCATCTGTAATGGTCTTGCTTGATGTGGGCATGAGGTGGTGAAGGCCTCCCTCCAACATTGAGAAGAAATGGGTGTGGTTGAAGGATTGCTCTTAGGTTGCCATAGGGTCAGCCTTCCATTGCCTCCCTGAGCTCCTTGGGCAGGATCCGCACCTTCCGAGGACCAGGCACTCTAAGGCCTACAGGGTTGCCAGTTATTGGGTGATGCTCCCCATCTGCAGCTATAGTGCCTGTCGCTAGAATGATATCAAAAGTGGGGATATTGTTTAGGGTGGGTCATTTCTGGGATCCCTCCATGGCTTCTTTCTTCTATGTATGTTTGCTGTGGTGTGTTGTGTTTCCAGATGTGTCTTTGTCTTTCCTGGTCATTCCCGTCTGATTCTGAGGTGAATAGCCAAGTTCTAAGTAGTTTTCTGAATTTTAGGTGATCCTTCATGTTGCATATTTCTTTCAGGAGGCTGTTCCAAGTTTTAACTGCCAGGTGGGAGAATGACGACACCCCAAGTGTTTTTTGTTTATGGTTTTGATTCTAGGCAAATGTCTTTGCTTGATCTGAGTGCTCTTGACAGTAGGTAAAATGGTTATTTTCATTTGTAGGAATTCTGCTCCTTGGCCATGGATTGCTCTGTGTGTTATGGACATTATGTTGAACGTTATACATTGTTTGACAGGCAGCCAATATAGCATTTTTCATGCTGGGGTGATGTGGTCCCTTCGTGGTAGTCTGAGGAGAAGTCTGGCCGCCTCATTTTGGATAGGTTGCAGTTTCTTTAGGAGGTGTTCCAGCATTCCAACATATAGGCTATTGGCATAGTCTACTCTGGACATGATGAGGGAGATGATGTTAAGTGTTCCATGGGTGACGGAGAGGAATGGTTTGATCCATTTTATTGTGTGACGGTGCAAGAAGGATTTCTTGATTATTGCGTTTACTTTTGGTTCTAGTGTTAGTTCGTTGTCCATCAGGTTTTTGAATGCAGCAAGGAATTCACACCTTTCATGATGTTGTGCAGGAGAATGAAACACTGAAACCCTTTCAGCAGCTCCCAAAAGAGTTGGTCCTCCTTAGCTCAGAACTATGTAATGTTCCTATATGTGAAAACAGAGACACAAAACAAACTTGGGTCTGTCTCACGAGCAAAATGACAGTCTACTAGGAATGATCACCACTGGTAACATAAGCACCCTCACAACCTTGCAGATCCATAAAGTAGTCTCAATGACCATCATGGGATGCTTTGACAAATGTCAGCAAGAATGGAGTGCAGAATTAAGTATACATTTAGTATGAAGTAGCCGGTCAGACGAGTGGAGCGCTCGCTTTGACATCCGTGCAGAGCATGCTGACGCAGGTTTGAATCCCAGCAGGGCCAAACTCAGCCTTTCATCCTTCCGAGATTGATAAATGTGCACCACACATTGTGGGAAATACCTGTGGTTTCGTAGCGCTATATACATGCAGAAACAAACAAACAAACAAACAAATATAGACAATCAATGATTGGGTAAACTGATTAAGTGATATACTTAAAGAGAGCATAAAGTTCCAAGACAAAATCACCCACAAAGAATTTCATTCAGATTTTATTGAGCGACAAAATAAAAATAAAAATTGCAACTCTCAGACAGGAATGCATGTTGAAAGTGTGCCAAAGTAAAATGAATATGATCTGCACATAGAATATAGGCCCAATGGCTTAGAAAGAAAAATAACATGGTTCAGGCCTGTACAGCCTGTACAATTGCAATCACAGACTCATGGCTCCTCTTCCACAACCTGCCGAAGAAAGCGAAGCATATCTGCTAATCCAGGCGGCCTTCAAGCATCTAGAGTGCTCAGAAATTTGAAATATGGAAACAATATTTTATGAGGAAGAATAATGAAAAAAATGTGCGGATATCTGTGGCGATTACCTGGACATGTATGGTCATATGGCTCGTCTCATGCTGGCAACCCCCTCTAATACCTCTCTAACGTATGGTCCAATACACTCCATGATAATACACGTGTTGAGCTAAACTTGATGTTATGATGTCTAGTTTTTTTTCCCGACTTTTGTAGATGTTTGCAAGAAGCATATCTCAGTGAAAATCTGCTGAAAATCAAATTGCCTTGCAAGGACCTCTGTATGAGCTGAGTGGAAATGTACCCATTGTAGTGGCATGTGACTTGTGTGAGGGCATCACTGAAATGTGGCATTTGGTCTCTGCTAGTACTGGTAAAAGCAAGCTGGCACATCGGTATAGATATAACATTTGAGTAGCGCACACAGAATACTGTGCCTGCCAGGAATTGCGGGGTTTAGATCATACTGCATCCAATTGAATTTAACTTACAGTCATTTTTCAACAGTTTTAAAAACATAATGTTGGACTGGTGGAGTAGTTTTGTGTGATGGCAGTAAATGTATGCATACTAGAACAGCATTGCAATATAAAACATCCATATCCACAGGGAGCTGGAGGAGGCATTAACACTGGATAATGACCCAGCCCCAAGATAAGGCCCGAGGCAAAGCTGAGGGTCACGAATTGCAGAAAGAACGTTATCTTTAACACAAAGTGGTAATAGCAATATAGGTTTTGGAGTTATGATAGAGAATAGAACCTCCAACTATCACCCTTTGTTCCCCTTCACCCTATATTTAAGATTAAGAACGGGTACTTTGCATGTAGCAATTAAAATCATGGGTTGACCTTCGGAAAAGCATCTGCAACTCGTATAAGGAGAATGTGGAGACCATTGAACATTTTTTGTTTTTCTGTCCAGTTTACACAGACCTCAGGGGCTCATATCGTAAACCAATGTTTAAATCCCATAACATATGTGGCGTGTGTGATGCAATGGCAACGTACGCGTCCTCAAGTAATATTGTGTGTATAGCGGCAAAGGACATACATAGCGCTTGATTGGGAAGACTGATGCGGCACAAACTCGCTTACTACACTTCTCAAACAACAGAGGCGGAAGAACAAATTATATTCAATTTACTTTTCATCTTTTCGGTGGATGTGCAGTTGCATTTGATGGACACTCTACAGGGGCAGCTGCACTGTTCTACTATCTACAGTATTTTGCCCACATGTATATATTTCAAGATCTTGCTGTGTGTATTTGACACTTCTGGTCCAAATGTTTAAATTTTTTAACCAGTGATTAACTAAGTTGCTACCTTACTTGATTTATGTTGCCCTTATATTGTGAAAATGACTTTAATTAGGGGCATTGATTAATTATTGTTATTTGTTTCTAATTAGTTGCAAAGGCATTTATTTATTGATGGTGCAAACTATATATTATGTTAGCATTTTAATGCTGTTTTAATATTCTTTATAACCTGATGACGTGATGTTATGTTATGTTAGTTGGGATTTATATAGCGCTCTATATATCATTGGTATGACCTCAAAGCGCTGGTAGGTTGAACGCCCTTGGGGACCGTAGTCCAGGTCAGTCTAGAGGATAGGGTCTCATAGGGTGCTTGGGTGCACCAATTATCTGTGCAGAAGATGTGATTGCCTTATGGTAGCTTCATCCTAGCATTAGGTGTGGTAGTATTTGATATCAGTTGAATGCGTGCAGTCTGGAGGTTGGTCACCCCGGTCTGGGTTCTGGCTGCGTTAGGCCTGTGCAGGACGCCTATGTGTGCAGCTAGGCCATTTTTTGTGGGGTATAGCAGAGTTTTATCAGAATATTGAGGTGTTCATGAAATATTGTTCGTATGTGAGCAGCTAGGCTTAAATTGATCAAGGGGTGTAGCTGCGCTCTCATGGAATGTTGGTGTAGAGAGTGAGCATAGTGATAGGAGAGGTGAGTGTCTCAGTGGAGGTTTTGATCTGATGAGCTCGCTATTCTGAATTTCAAGTGCACGTTTGCGGTTGCGCATTCAGAGTAGTCTTATTAGTGACTTGATAGTCACATTCAGTGGTGTCATTGCTCAGGATCACTTTGAACATTAGTCAGCAGGTTGCAAGGTCTCAGCAGCCTTACATGGTCCTAATCAGCATTATGGGAAGAGCCAGGTTTTTAGAGCTTTGCAGAAGGCCATGTAGTCTTGGGTGTGTCGAATATGTGGAGGGAGTTCTACAGTGTAGAGGCCAAGGTTGAGAAGGCGGATCCTCTGATCCTGACAGAATTAGAGGTTGGAATCACTAGAAAGAGGGCAGAGTTTGATCTTGGGGTGCGAGATGGGAGGTAGGGTAGTATCTTGTCTTGTAGGTACGTTGGGCTGGTCTTGTGCACTGCTCGGTGGGTAATGCATATGTTCTTGAAGGTGGACCTTTTTCTGACAGGGAGCCAGTGGAGGGTGCAGAGAGCAGGTGAGATATGGTTTCTGTTTCCCAAGGCAAGGAGGAGTTTGGCGGCAGCATTTTGGGATCTTTGGAGTTTGTTGAGTTGATATGGCGGTGCTCCCAGGTAGAAGGAGTTGGCATAGTCCAGTCTCGACATAACAATAGACATAACAGCGGTGATGTTGAATAAAGGTTTTTGATAATGATAATGGTGTTACATTTACCCTCAAGTCTCTTCTCATCTCAACCTCTACTGCCTTCGTTCTCCTTTACAATCCAATTTCCATATGTACCATTTCTCAGAAACGTCACATCACTAACTTTCTTCCTTCCGCCGGCACAACAAGCAATCCTCTGTTCTCCCTCTATTCTCATCCTTCTTGAAGTACCAGCAGCATTTGAAACTGTGGATCAGCCCACCTTTCTGTTTTCCCTCTATTAACTGTGCTTCAGTGTTTCACTTCACTTCTTATCTTTCAAATTGTTCCTTTGCTGTCTCCTGGGAGGCACCCCATCTGGCTCTTGTACTCTTCAATTTGGTTTCCACCAGAGCTCAGTACTTGGTCCTCTTTTTTTTAGTTTGTGTAACTAGGTGGATCTTGCACCGCCCATAACCCGAAACTATTGCAATAGAGTGGAGATAGGGAGAAATGGTATATGATGAGGGACACACAGCTGGTAGGTGCTGATTGGTTATTTACCAACCCATTGACTGCCCGTGGCCATGCTAATCCCTATAGCTATTCCCACCGAGTTCCTGCCCGTTCCTGCCCAAAATACCTCCACAAGGGAACTCTTCGAGCTAGCTCATTCAAGCCTTACTATCAAACTTCACATTCAAAGTGAATGCAAGTGTGTTTTTCAAAGCAACTGCCAGCGTTTTAAAAAAGCAGTCTTCTGAGAGTTAATAATTGGAGCTGTAAACCCATGACTAGTGTAATTAAAATGTCTTAATCAGGTGTGCCTTCAGCCACTTGATTTATATGCACTATGCATGTCCTTCTGTGAAGAATTGTTAAAAAAAAGCATTGGGAAAGCTAACAGTTTTGGCTTTTGTATAAGTATTAGGCATTTGCCAGGCACTGCTATTAGATGTCCAGACACTCACACCATTTCGTACCTGCTACACTCAGTGGCCAGTTAATACCACTATGGCAGTGCCTGGTAAGTTTCTTTCCCATGCCTACACAAAGGCCCAAACTATTGTCATTGGCAATGCTTGTAGTACTCTTTATACCGTTCTACTCTCTAAATTCATATCTTCCTTCAATCTTTTCTCTCATTTCTATGCAGATGTCGCTCTACTATTCTTCTCTTTATATGCTCTTTCTGACTCTCTTCATGCCAATGTATCTGTCTTTCTCTCTGCCGTCTACCATTGGCTGCACACCCACAATGTTCACTTAAATCCTACTAAAAAAGAACTTCTCTTATTTCCTTCCTCCACCCCATCTTCCTCTGCCTACCCCTCGGGCATAACATTTCAACCTGCTTTTCTCCCCTTCTCTTCCTCAGCAAGAAATCTTGGGGCCATCTTTGGCACATGCTGCTACCATCTTTGCAACTTCTTGTCCCTTCCTCTCTCCTCATGCTGCTAAACTTCTTGACTTCTCTCTGGTCTTTCCCCACATCAACTACTGTTCCGCCTTGCTTGTTAACCTTCTAGCCTCCCATCGTGCTCCCCTCTGTTTATCTCTGCTGTTCATCTTATGTTCTCTCTAGCCACTTGGGCCTCTATTACTGCTATCTCACTCTCTCTACAATGTCTACAAACATGTCCATGGTCTGGCTCCATCTTATCTTGCTTCTCTTATCTCTCTTTACACCCCACTCTTTCTCTCCATTCAGGGCGTCTTCAACTCCCTACTGTTCACAAATCCCCATGTACCCCATCTTGTGTTTGCTATTTCTGCTTTATAAAACCCAAACTCTGGAACTCTCCCCCTCTACATATCTACTCTGCGCCTTTCTTCACCTCGTTCACACTCACTTAAAAACATTTACTGACATCACTACCTAATGCTTGATCATTCTAATATTGGCATGGCCTCAAAGTGCTGTTGGATGAATGCCTTTGAGGGGGATCGAAGTCTGAGGTATGAGAATTGATAGGAGAATTTTTAGAATGTGTGTGCACATTTTAGCCAGCAGGAAGGTAGGGAGGGGTGGCTTAGTCCCCGCTAATGACCTGTGGAGATCTGGCAAGTGGATGGTTCTGTGATAGACTGTCAGTTAAAGGCGGCAGATAAAGCTAAAGGCGGCATCTTGGTTCTAATGAACAAGGTGGATTATCTGAAAGAAATTTAGAGGCAATTGAGAGGCAGCTAGATGACAGGGAGACCTATTTAGAAAGGTTTTCCGACCCAACTTATGAAGTGAAAGAACTGATTAAGGGAATAGTGGATGAAGCAGAGTACAATGGTTTCATTACACACCACACAAAAGTCTTTTTGAGCAATATACATCCTGTGATGCCGATCCTATAATTTCTTCTGAAAATCCATAAAGGACTGGTAAACTCTCTTGGCAGACCAATCATTTCAGCTATAGGTAGCCTACTTGAGACATTAGCACAATCCTTAGATAAGGCCATAAAGCCTCTCATTCAAGTGAGTCCAACATACATCAGGGACACTGGTCATGTTTTGAAAAGGCTATAGGGTCTGGCATTTGTATCAGGGTGAGACATCCTTTTTACAATGGAAATCTCTAGTTTCTACACTAACATAGTGCATGAAGCAGGACCGGAGACCATGGAATGGCTGCTGCTACCTACTGCTATTTGTAATGCTGAGAAGGTTTTTCATCTTGGCTCTAAGTTATCCTAATGATTTTAAGCTCCTTTTGGAAACTGATCACATATTGAATTCAATGAGATGGATACAGCATCCAGCATTTCATATTAGGTACATGGACAATATATTTGGGGTATGGACCATACCGTAGAGGTGTTGGATTTTTTTTTAACACATGAATCACATGCAATCTCGCATTAAACGTACGTCAACATTAAGTGACACAGGCATCCATTTTTGGGATATAAAATTTTAAAGTGAAATAAATGTTTTGAAATCGACTATTTTCAACAAACCCACCGATCGAAACAGCTTACTGTTAACTACACACTTTCATCCCAAACACAATCTTGATTGCGTGCCTCTTAGTCAGTTCCTCGGGTATTATCAAATATTTAGAATCAAGATGAATATAAGATTCAAGCTGAAAGTTTAAAACACGCATTCCAGGCTTGAAAATACGATTCTTTCCTAATCAATACTGTGCCACAATGGGTTGAACAGACTCCAAAGGAGTGACCGCTAACTGAAAAACCGGATACGACCCATCCATCACTAGTGTATGTGACTACTTTTTCACTACAGAGTTCCAATATCAAACGTGTTGTGAAACAGAACTGGCAAGCTTTGGGATTAGAACCCACATTGGATAGGTTATTTCCTAACCCTTCAGTATTCGCATACAGGAAAAGTACATTCATTAGAAACATTCTGGTACAAGCTGAGTTTGACACAAGCAATCAGTTGGTACCACGATTTGTGGGAATGTCCTTAAAGGGGAGGTTGCTATGCATCCATATTCTGGAAAAGAGATCCAGCTGAAACAGTCTTGTACGTGGGTGTCCAGTCATAATTTCGAAAACATAATTTCGAAAGTCAAAAAAGTCGAATCAAAAATGTCGAAAAAAAAAATGTCGAATTGTTTTTTTTTTCGATATTTTTTTTGGGGCTCTAGTTTCTGTGAAAAAAATAGGTAAAAATAAAAAAAAGGGGGGTTGGGGAGGAACCCCCCCATTTCGAAAAAAAAACGTCATTAAAAAAAAATTCGACATTTTTTTTTTCGACGTTTTTTTTTCGACTTTTTGACTTTCGAATATTTTGTATTCGAAATTATGTCTAAAAATGTTGTCTATGGCGTGAAGTGTGCCTGTGGCTACGTTTATATGGGGATGACAACACAACAAATCTGCTGGTTGGAGCACAAATATAACAGATTGAACAATCTTAAAATACATTTTGCTGAGGCCAGACACAACATACAGTTACAATCCATCATTTTGGAAAAAAAAGTACCTGCGCCCAAGAGAGGGTGAGACTGCCAGAAAGGATTACAACAAAGGGAGATATCCTGGATTGATGCTCTTGACTCTATGGGTCTCATTACACGGAAGGCGATAAGGGTTAACGGTCACCGGTAATGGTACCGGTGACTGTTAACCCTTACCGCCTTACTACTAGGTCCCTTTGCGGGTAGGTACTTTAACACCTGCTGTTTAGCAGGCGTTAAAAACCAACCCGCAATGGGAGCAGGGTGCTAATTACGGTATCGCAATTTGCGGCACCGTAATTAGCGCCTTCCCCATTCCCATAGAGCTCTATGGGGCAAAAATGGGAATGTGGAAGTGCAATGGGGGAAGGGGGAATTACCGCCCCGCCAACCTTGGAATAGGGCGGTAATTCCCCTTTCCACCAAGGCGGTGCCGGTATTTTACCGGCATGGACCAAGGTGCTAATAGCACCTTGGTCCTCCGCCTACCGTGTAATGATGCCCATACTATGTCACCCAGAGGAATGAATAATGAATGGGACATATCAAGCTTTATATATGCAGGATGTTAATTATATTTTCCTTATGCTGACCTAAGGTTGATTATTACTCATTGGTGCTGATTACAGTCATGACATACTGGACTGGCAGTGAATTGTTCTGAAGAATGTGAACAATTTTGTAACAAATGGTAACATCATTGTATTTATGGCATACACCACATTGTTTTAGATTTGATATTCAGTGTTAGGTACAGCTAATGATTGGTAAATGACTTGTTTTTGAAAAGTCATATGAGATCGCTAGGTATTAACATTGTTAATTGCACACAAGATAATGGGATGATTCAGATGAAATAAGATATTGGACAAGTTGGTCTATCTTTATTTAATTCTTTATTTAATTCTGATGACTTGCAAATAATGTTGGATAAGAAGAAAGAGCACTGTATATTGTCAGTAGGAACTATTGTGTAATTTCAGTATTAATATCTGCTGAGGGATATGTTTGCTATGGCCTAATTATTGCGCATGATGGGCGCAGTGTTCTGATATGGTTTCACCTAGTAGTTGAATCATTTATGGACATTGTTTTCCGAATTAAGTTAAATGTTATTTATTTATTATCACATTTGTGTAACGCCCAAACCTGGAGGTATTACAGTGTTTATACAGTAGAGGAGATCAATGGGTACAGAACTAGAGAATGGTTGTATATGTAGGATAGAAAATTAATAATATTTTTGGACAGCCAGATTTTGACAAGTTTTTTCAAGGTTGCATAGGAGAATTAATGTCTAATGTTAGGGGGTAGTGAGTTCCAAAGAGAGGGTGCAGTGACACAGGAACGTGCACCTCCTGATCTGTTACTTTTGAGGCACAGAGTGTGCACAGTGATATCGTCAGATGATCGCATAGAGTGCAATTGATGTTTCTGGGTGATGCTGTTATTTAGATGGAGAGGGGCTTCTTTGTAGATACAACAGGGTGCAATGGACAAGGTTTTAAAGTCAATGCAGGCTTTGATGGGTAGCCAGTGAATCTGTGGCCTAGTTGGATAGATGTGGTCGGACGATGGAGGCCCATTGCTGCGTGCAGGGCTTTATATTGAAGAATTCACCCCGTGGCAAGGTTTGTTGCCGAAGTACCCTCGAGGAGTATGTTAAAGTAGTAGAGTTTGCTGATGATGAGGACTCTTGCAGAGAGAGATATTGTACGTTCAAGGAGATGAGATTGGATGTGGAGGTCGTGGAAGAGGCCAAGGCATTGATGTGTTTGGTCATAGACAATTCTTCATCCAGGTAGAAACCCAGAGTTTTTACAAATTTCTTGACAGGTCAGGCAGTGATGTCAATGAGAAATGAAGAGAAGGCCATGCCAAGGTTTTTGAGACGATGGGGGAAACCCACAATAAGCAGCTCTGTTTTGTCAGCATTAAGGAAAAGATGGTGGGCAGCCATCCAACTTTGGATATTGCTATATACCCTGTTTATGGAGACAGTATAATCATTGTGATTGCCAGTAATAGGGATGGGGATCTGCAAGGTTACCTTGTGGGACGAGATGGGATCAGTGGCTGAGTCTCCGATGAAGACTCTCGAGGTGCGATCGCTTAAGAAGGATTTGACCCAGGAGGCTGCATCTGATGAGAAATGGAAGTGCAAGCTGAGGTGCTGACAAAGCTATGTCAAATGCTGCAGAGAGGTCGAGGAGAGGCAGAATGGCAAGGTTACCAGAGTCCCTGATGTTATCAAGATGGATTTTGAGGTCAAGTAGGGCAGATGCAGTGCTATGTTTTGGGCACAAGCTGGATTGTCTTGGTCGGGTCGAGTGAGGGTTTCTTTAGGAGCGGGGTGACCCATACTGCTTTGATGCTGGGAGGGACTACATTGATGCTGGGGGGATCTACATTGGAAGCAAATGAGGCATTGACAAATTCCATAATAATGGACGTCAGAGTAGTAGCAGAGTTTCTTTTTTTTATTTATTTTTTATTTCTTTTATTTAACGTGTGTTTGTTCAAAATTGAACTTTACACATCCTAAATATACATATTCAATTTAAAACATACATCATCATTCACACATTAATACATACAATACAATATCTCATCTACATACAGATTCCTTAAAACCAATACATGTAAAATTCATCTGAGCACATCATGAATTACAAATTATGCCTGTAGTAAATGAAAAACTTAAGGTGTAGGATACCTTAACATCCCTCTCATCATAACATTGCTGACCTATAATTGTTCTCAATGTGTACCTACATTCGGTAAAGTGCAATGTGCACCACTGTTGAGTACGTTTTAGGGCAGTAATTCCAAAAGACTTGCGATTTAATTGAATCATAATCATGTACCAAATCACCAAGTGTCACCATATACAATGGGCCTAATTTCGGGCACTAACTAAACATATGCCTGCCAGTCTCTTTATTGACTGGTAATCGCCACATTCTACAAAACCTTGATTCACTAGGCAGCTTTCAGCTACACCATAAACAGTATGCACTGGGAGTTGCTTTGAGCGAATCAGCAGACGTAACCTACGTGCCTCCGGGTCAGGACACTGTTATATATAGATCTGGGGTCTCATATATAAGTGTACAACTGAAGCAACAGGGGCATGTCCACGTAATTGTGATAAATTAAGAGCCCAGTCCTGTCTTTCAGGTCTTCTTACAAAGGCTCCCTTTATGATTTCAAAGTTTTTACCTCGATTGAAATCTGGGAACCAATTTAATGACTCAAAGAGGTCATTGCACAATTTTGTAAAGGGTTCACCCCTCCTTGGAGACTCTTTTTATGTGATGTATCCAACAGGGACAACAATGGGCATATAGGGGCCAATCTACTTTTGATGTAAAATTCCCCCTGTCTTTTTAGTCCTATCACTTTTAAGGAAATAAGCCCAAGTTCTAGTCGTAAATATTCCATGGGAGTGGATTGAGGGAGGCCTAAAATACTTAATCAAAAGAAACTCTCAATCCTTTTCAGCCAATTTAGGTCCCTGCATGCCAACACTTCCAAACCATACAAGACCGCTGGGAAGAACCATTCTTTGTAAATAGCAAATATCCCACCCATGGAGAAACCTGCATATTTTCCCGCAAATTTCTGGACCATAAACGTTATCTGACTCGCCTTCCTGATTTTAGTTACAATGATCTCCTTGTAATTCGACTGGTTAGACACTTTTCAAGCCCACAATATCGATACATATCTGTGTATCCAATGAATCCAAGTGACGTGCTCATCACTAACTTGTTAACATTCTTTGGGGACACCAGCATAGCCCTGGTTTTACCCAGGTTTACTGATAACTCATTTTCCCCAGCATACCGGCCAAGTTCATCGACTGCCCTTTCATAACTTTTAAGGTCTGATCAAAGATAATCAAATCATCAGCATATAGCCTTCCTGGTAGTGGAATAGCTAAGATTCTAGGGGGACAACTTGGCCCGAAATGTGACCGTTATTCCCCAATCGTATTCTGGCAGAGGTGTGTATGTAGCGCTATGACAATTTGTAGCAGCCAAGCTGGGCACTTCATCCGTCTGAGCTTTCTCCATAATTGATCACCATTTTACAGGTTGAAAGCCGCATAGAAATCGATGTATGTAAAATATAACACAACCCCTCCCCATTTGTGTGCTCATCTAATTAAATAGCCCAACACTTTAATGTTGTGGGTGGTATTATTTCCTCCACACACACTTAATGCGCCACAAAATACTTAGTTACGATTTATGAGTCGATTAACCATCGGTCAAAGCTCAAATTGAGTGTTCTTACATTTTTTATTGTTGGCCCTTTGTGATTACACGTGTTTCGGCATGTTAATGTGCCTTTTTTTAATCAGGGCATATCTTAATGTTCGACACATTTAAAAAATAAGTACAGTGTGACATTAATTGCATGTCACCACAATTGTTGTTCAAAATAGACGGAAATAATAACGATGTAACATAATAATTTTTGTACAGGAACAACATTGTTTTGAAAAAAAAGCATACCCTCAATTATTGGAGGTATCGGATATAGATCTGATGGATATATCTACTTATACGGTATCAGAAGAAGAAAGGTCTATATCGGAAGGAGAAACAGTCACAGAAGAATCATCTTATGATGATACCACCGAAGATGAAGCAAACGAGTCAACTGTTGAAGAATCATACGAAGAAGAGAAATTGACACCAGTAAGTCCTCAAACTGATCAAAATGGCAAAACCCAGATAAGGTTGGTTAAATACCTAAAAGGAAATGAAGGCAGCAAAAAAGATTATAAAGAAAGGACTGAGGAAAAACCTAATAAGCTCCCTTAAAAAAGAAAACAAACTGGTGTCTATGAACCTAAAGGTAAACAGGAAGAGTCACTGTTAAATTCGGAGGACGGATGGTGAAAAAATTCCTTAAACAACTTGAAAGTGGCAGATAATAATAAACTGCACAAATGAAAAACATCATTTACTCCAGAGGCAGATAAGTGCTCACGTTCTCCTAATAATAAAAACAACCACAAGGAAAATTTGAAAAGTTTACATTTGGAAAGGATATTACATTTAAAGGATGGTTTGATTTTAAATTGTGGCAATGTAGTGAGGTTACTACATCATGTTCCCACGCTAAGATGAATAACTGCAAATGATCTGGCTTTCATAGAATTTTCTGATGAGAAACATACAGATCGAGTTTGTATACACACGGTATCAAGACTTGTAAAACATCTTCTGCTGATTGAAGTAAATAATCTCAGATCGATGGGATTTGATTTAAGTGAAAAAGATCAAGAAACACCTATTGAGAAGGATAAAGGACACATAAAACAACAAAAGAAATTGCAACTTAAAGAGGACTATGAGAATCACAAAAATTCAATACTGCAGAATCTATCTAAAGATTCAACAGAAGGGGAAGAGGCAAAATGGCAATGGTTGGCAAAATTATCGGCCGAAAGGATGCAAAAACAATAATGCCAAAAGGAAACACACAGGAAAAAATTTTCACTAATAACATGAAACACCAGAGGTTTCAGTCACCTGTTAAGCATAAATGAATTGGATAAAGATGCACCGGAATTCGTATGCCTATAAGAAACTTGGTTGAGGCGAACCCCGTTGATGGAAGGCTACTGTGTCTTTATAAATCCAGCAGTGAAGGGGGCTAAAGGACGCCCGATGGCAGGGTTAATTATAGCCATAAAAAATGATTTAATGTGGAAACCTTTGTATACTGAGAATGCCTCACCATATATACAGATGGTAGTGGTCACAATTCGCCAAGCTAATCCTCATTTTTGTTTGGCAACAGTCGAATGGGAAAGAATATTTCAAACATTTGACCCTTGAATGCTCAGACCTCAGATTGGA
Source organism: Ambystoma mexicanum (assembly GCF_040938575.1). Classification (NCBI taxonomy): domain Eukaryota; kingdom Metazoa; phylum Chordata; class Amphibia; order Caudata; family Ambystomatidae; genus Ambystoma; species Ambystoma mexicanum. The sequence goes on from NC_090935.1 coordinate 1,276,722,249, forward strand.
AAGACAATTACATCTGGGCGAAATTTCGAAAATGTATCATTCCAGAGAGATTGAAACCTGGTGGAGAATCCTTTCACAGGGTGAAAGTATGCATATTAACTTAGCGTTGACCACATTTCTGGTAGTTATCTTTAAGAAAATTGAAGAACTGCCAGTAATGATGAACTGTGATAACATTGTAACAAAGCCAACCAATGATAAGCAATGAGGCAGCCAGATATCTTAAAATGTCTCTTGGTTGGTAAATGTGAGAGTAATCATGGACTTATAGTGAACGTGTTGTTCTACTTTTCTCATCTGCCCAAATACAGGTTGTGATTGATATGTTTTTAGTTGTATATATGAAAGATCTAGATTAATTCTATTTGATGATGATGTTGTTTTTTAGGTATTGATTTATATGTTTTATTTGAAGGTGAAAAGTTAACTAAGGGCCTCATTACACAGAAGGCGGTAAGGGTTAACGGTCACCGGTAATGGTACCTTACTACGAGGTCCCTTTGCGGGTAGGTACTTTAACGCCTGCTGTTTAGCAGGCGTTAAAAACCAACCCGCAAAGGGCCCAGGGTGCTAATTACGGTACCGCAATTTGCAGTACCGTAATTAGCACCTTCCCCATTCCCATTATGCCCTATGGGGCAAAAATGGGAATGGGGAAGGGCAATGGGGGAAGGGGGAATTACCGCCCCGCCAACCTTGGAATAGGGAGGTAATTCCCCTTTGCACCAAGACGGTGCCGGTATTTTACCAGCATGGACCAAGGTGCTAATAGCACCTTGGACCTCCACCTACCGTGTAATGAGGCCCTAAGAATTTTACAAAATACCTAAAGGTTTTCAATTTTGTAAACCAAAAATGCTAAAAAAATAAATAAAAAAAATGAACTTGACTTAGTAGTTCAGGGTGGACTGCCACTTTTCGGAGTGGGATCAAACATGATTTGCATATTGTATTTCCCCTTCTTCAGCGGCATGACTGGCTGAAAACCAATGGTTTCAAGGTGTGATTCTGACAAATGAGAGACTGGCCCTCATTCCGAGATTGGAGGTAATCATGGCGCTATTAGCACCATGACTGCCTCCAATAACGGTACCGAGTCCACCCTGGTTCAATGGGGCTTACCGGTCTATTCCGACCTTTGCGGGACCGGTAAGTCCCCATTGAAAATGGCAATCCCCATTCCCCCATAGGGCTCAATGGGAATGGGGAGGGCACAAATAATGGGCTAGTTAATGGCAAGCCCGTTATTTGCGCTCTGGTCCCCTAACGGGAACCGTAAGGTACGTTTGGTCTGACCAAACGTACCGACCGACCGTTGGGGGACCTCGGAATAGGGCGCAAAGGGATTACCGGCACTGTTGTCCTTACCGGTGCCCGGTATCCCTTTTTGCCCGGGTCAGAATGAGGCCCACTGACATTTCCAGGACTGGTGACATCACCCCTACACTGCAACCCAGGGACAGGGGCTGAAACTGGCCCTAGCCACAAGAGTGGTGTGAAGGGTCACTTAAAGCAAATGGTAGCTCATTTAGAGTGTGGCGGGGAAACTGCCGCAAGTCAGCCGACGTAAACTTCCACAGTCCACCATCAGGGATAGTCAGCGTACTGTTATATTATGACCTTTGTGCCTCTGCGGCAGTGTCACAGCATAAAGAATGATGGCTAAGCCACTTTGTGAATGGCATAAATCTGCCATGCGGCAGTCAGATCACTGGCAGAAGTGACGCAAAACCCGTTCTGGGGCCGGTCAGACCGCCAGTGAAAGTGATGAGAAATCCTTTCCAGCGGTGGTCAGACCACTGCAGAAACCATGCTGCCACAACCACACCAACAGGTCTCCTGGAAAGTCCCCGAAAGAGAAGTGAAGAGAGTGAAATAGGCCATCCAGACACATTCCCACACATCAGTAATGGCAGGTGCAAGGACCCCACATTTCAATGACACAGAATTGCAGGTGCTGATGGACAGCATGATGCCAGTAGAGGCAAGACTCCATGGTTCAGATGTGCACATTTCAAGCAGCTGTGAGAAGAGTGGCATGTGGATGGCACTTGTCAATTCAGTCAATGCTGTGTCCACTGTGCCACGAGAAAAGGTATACCTATGTAAGAGGTGGAAGGACCTCAAGTGTGCCATGCACAAGAGAATATATAAAGCACAGAAAGACAAGGACACTGGTGAGGGAGGACCTGACACAATTTCATGGACTGCCTTGGAGCAGAAGGTTCTCTGACTGGTTGAACTGGAAAGTGCAACAGGCCTACATGAGGCACATGATACAGATGAATGGAGAATAACAAATCCTGCCTTACAAAAAGAAACCGTGCATCCACATATATGCACATCTACAAACATGTATACATACAGGTGCAACATGAACACGTCAACCAATATTCCCCCATGCCAAATGCACAACGAATCACCTTCCTGCGACACCCATAAAACATACATTTACAATGCAACAGGCAGATACCAATGCACCACCTGAGAACAAGCTGATGCCATGTATGTATGCTTTGCTACATGCAGACAGAACATCACAGCAGCCCAGTGGCCATAAAGCTGCACATGCCAAATGGCAGAGAAAGGCATCAAGAAGCAGGATGCTACTACATCAAGACACATTGCAAACATCTCTGTTGACACCACACATGCCAGTGAAAGCAGTGAAGACCCAGTAGACACATCACAGCAGGGCTGGTACCATCAGGCTAACCCCAGGAGCCCTAATCCACATTGCAGCACCCATGTCACACGTGGGAGCAGTTGAGCAGGAGGAAGAGGTGTCACCTGCAGGCCAAGCACCCATGCAGGAGGGAAAGGATGATGATCTGCATAGAGGAATTCTATGGCTTTTCTGAGGAACAGTCTGGTCCAACACTCCACCTCAGATGTCTACCCCACAGCACACACCCACTGCACATGACGATGTTGAGATTCAGGATCAAACAGCCCGTTTGGTTGAAGGCCAAAGTGACCTAGTCCATGAGGCCAGGTGGCAGTCTGATGCAGCAGAAAAACAGCTGCACATAAAAAAAGCTCATATCTGCTCCCAGAGGTACTTCAGCCTTTGTCCCACGAGCAAAAATATTAATGCATTTTGCAATTTTACCGAATGTATACTGTTTAAAATTTCGATATATTGTTTTATAGTTCTAGATCTGTATTGAAAGTACAGTGTTTAAACGGCTTTTATTCCTTTTGAAAGATTAGCTTGTTGTGTTATTTGTTAATCACACATCAGCTTCAAATTAGCTGTAGATTTGCATTGTTTGCACTGCTTATTTGTGTTCCGTCTGTACCTCAGATTTCTATTGCCGTACTGTATTGGGAATACACTCCCCGACATACCCTGTTTCTCGCGCCTTTTGGCTGCTTCATTCTCCCGCATCGTGACCTTTAAGGTCTTGCATCAGCACAAGTTTCAAAGCTCACATCTGCTCCAACAGATACTAGAGCCTATGCACCAGGAACAAACCGATAAATCATTTTAGCATTTATATTGATTGTATACTCTTTTACATTTCCATATATAGTTTTATAGTTCTAGATCTATATTAAAAGTGCAGTCTTTAGGTCTACTTTTATTCTTATAAAAAGATTAACTTGTTGTGTTATTTGTTAATCATACATCGGATTCAATTTATCTGTAGATTCATATGGTTTACACTGCTTATTCGCTGTTCATTGCCGTAAGTCACATCTATTGCTGTGATGTATTGGGACTACACTCCCTGGCATACCCTGTTTCTTGGCAAATTCTGACTGCATCATTCTCCCACGGCAGATCCTTAAAAGAGTTGCGTCAGCACAAGTCTCAAAGATGCTTCCCTTCCGTTCTCTCTACTTCCCGCCTCCCTCCTCCCATGACTAGTGCTTGACTTTTGTTTCCCGGCCTAGTCGCCTAGTTGCTGGGACACGCTTTGTGCGGCTCTTCGACCAGCTGACACAGGTGAGCGCTGATGCACCACGGACCCTCCTGATCTTCCTGATTGTGTGCCATATTCTGCATCTGCGCCCCACCCCCCAGGCTCTGTGTGCAGTGTTGCTGCTTCCCTTCCGTTTTGTCTCCTTGTTTCCCCTCCCTCTTCCCGCCTCCCTCCTCCCATTATTGGTGGGTTCCTTGTTCTTAACTTACCCCCCTCCCCCAGGACTGCCTTCTGCCAGGCAGCCCCTGAGGCTAAGGGCTCCAGGCAGAGGACGGCACCCTCAGAGGCGGCTCCAGCCAGTGTCTATCTGTGTCAGCAGGGGGAAGCCAGCTGACAGCCGTCAACCAGCAGTGACTAATCAAGGTAGGATCGGCCCTGGTTCGTTATTAGAGCCTGCACTTACCCTTGACAACCCTGCCCCATAGCAGATTCTCAGACATGCATTGTGAAAGTATTTAAAATTGCTTTGTGAAACCTAGGCCTTTTCCCCCTTGTAGGACTCCCGGACTAGGTGTGTTTGTCTAGGTGTGTTCAAACAAAGTTGCACTGTGAAAGTATTTAAAATTGCGTTGTCAAAGTATGTAAGAATTTCATTTTGAAACCTAGGACTACTACCCCCCCCCCCACACACCCGTGCAAGACTCTCAGACTTAGGTGTGTTTGTCTAGGTGGGTTCAAACAAAGTTGCATTGTGAAAGTATTTAAAATTGCATTGTGAAAGTATTTAAGAATTCCATTGTGAATCCTAGGACTCACCCCCCCCTTGCAGGACTCTCAGATTTAGGTGTGATCAAACACATTTGCATTGTGAAAGTATTTAAAATTGCATTGTGAAAGTGTTTAAGAATTTCATTGTGAAACCTAGAACTTTTCCCCCCCTTATAATACTCTCAGACTAGGTGAGTTTGTCTAGGTGTTTTCAAACAAAGTTACAGTGTGAAAGTATTTAAAATTGCATTGTGAAACCTAGCCCCCCGCCCCCCTTTGCAGGACTCTCAGACTTAGGTGTGTTTGTCTAGGTGTGTTCAAACAAAATTGGATTGTGAAAGTATTCAAAATTGCATTGTGAAAGTATTTAAAATTGCATTGTGAAACCTAGGCCTCCCCCACCCCTGGCAGGACTCTCAGACTTAGGTGTGTTTCTCCAGTATCCAAATATCACTGTGATAGTAGGACCATCTGATATTGACTTCTTAGCTAAGCACTCTTCTAGCAACTGGCTACCACTGTCTGAGTGCCCGTCGTCTTGTCCAAGTGTCAACTTCTCATCTCTCTCTGTCTCGTCTGCTTGCACCCCACCCTGTGTCCTTCCCTAGTGTTCTCCGTAGTGTCCTTCCCTAGTGCTCTCCCCTACCCCTCACACTCCCTTCCTCTCGTCTCCTCTCCCTACCTACTCTATGGTGCTCTCTGTCCCTCCTATCTTCTCTAACTGCTTCTCTATTGACTATCCTGCTCTCCTCAGTAAATCTGGAAGGAAGAATTTTAAAAAGGATGTTCTGGTCTCCAACCCAGGCCTCCCTATCGCTGACACCTATACCAGTGCCGCCTCTAGGCAAACCTTCACCGACATCCTCTTTGTCGTTCCCTCACCAGACCCTTCATATGGTCTCTGTGCTTTCTCCTTTCTCTTCTTCTCCCATCAATGGTGGCACCTGTTGGCAGGCCTTCCTGGCCTCCTTCCACTCCTCTTAGGCCCTCATTAATGTTTACTTGAATGGTACCGTCTTGGTCCAAGGCCCTCAGGCCAATCTCCTCCTCTTTGATAGATGCTTCTGCTCCTCATCAATTTCCTTCCTTCTCCTGCTGTCCACTCTCTTCCCTCCATGGCTTCCTCGCCTTCCCTTGCTGTCCCCTCCTTGGCTTCCTTGCCCTCACTTCCTTCTTCTTCTACACCTCTGCAGGGCATACCTCTGATTTTTACCCCTCCCCGGAAGTCTTTCAAGGATGGCAACCTTCTCTATATTGCCACTCTTAACTCTCACTCAGCTGTCAAACACTCCTCTGACATCTGCCTCCTCCTGGAGGAACTTAACCTTGATGTCCTCAGTCTCACCGAGACATGGTTCATGGGCAGCACTGTCACAAGCTTTGACACTCACCTCCCTGAAGGCTTCAAGATCCTCTCTGCACCCCAAGGCCCAACCACGCTGGAGGGGGTGTAGCCCTGATCTTCCTCAAGTGGATTCCTGACTCTGTCATTCCTATGCAAGCCTACTCCTCTTTCGAATACCTTGTCTGCAGGCTCTCTCTCTCTCTCCTAGCCATTCCCTTACTGTGGCTTCTATTTATGGGCCACCTGGTCAGATCTCCTCCTTCCTCTCTGAATGGGCGGACTTTTCCTCTTCGCTCCTGGTCTCGAACACTCAACTCCTCCTTCTTGGAGACTGTGGGCCTCATTACACGGAAGGTGCTATTAGCACCTTGGTCCATGCCAGTAAAATACTGGCACCGCCTTGGTGGAAAGGGGAATTACCGCCCTATTGGTGGGGCGGTAATTCCCCCTTCCCCCATTGCCCTTCCCCATTCCCATTTTTGCCCCATAGGGCTCTATGGGAATGGGGAAGGCGCTAATTACGGCACCGCAAATTGCGGTACCGTAATTAGCTCCCTGGTCCTTTTGCGGGTTAGTTTTTAACGCCTGCAAAAAGCAGGCGTTAAATTCCCCAACCCGCAAAAGGCCCTCGTAGTAAGGCGGTAAGGGTTTACCGGTACCGGTAAAATACTGGTACCGGTAAACCCTTACCGCCTACCGTGTAATGAGGCCCTTTAATATCCACCTGCATGTTTCCTGTCCTTCCTCTGGACTCTTTCATGACCTCTGCGACTCTCTCTCACTCTCTATTCTCTCCTCTGGCCCGACTCACTCTGCAGGACACACTCTGGATGTTCTGATCTCCGCAGACCTTCCCCTTTCTATCCCTATCACTGCTACTCTCTCCTGGAATGATCACCTTCTCCTTTCCTCCCAGCTCACCCTATCTTCACCTCAGGCTGAGCTACTTCCAGCACTGCCACCCACCTTCTTTGTTATCCGATCCATGAAGCATGTGTCAGTTGAGGCTTTTGCCACCACCTTCTCATCCCCCATCCCCCTTTGGCTGACTCACACCCTGACAAAGCCCTTTCCATGCTCCACTCTGCTATATCTGATACTCTCGATGTTCTTGCCCTTGTCATGAGGATCTGCCTGAAGCCCAAAGCCAAATGCAATTCCTGGTATGACTCAGACATCGTCACCCTCAAACGCAAGTGCAGGGTGGATGAGAAGAAATGGTGTGCTTCTGGTACATCCTCTGACAAACAGGCCTGCCGCCTGCTCCAAAGGCAATATCACCTCTCTGTCAGGACCCAGAAGAGAGCTCACATCCAAGCACTGGTCTCTGTGGCATCTAACAACTCAGCTGAACTCTTTAAACTCTGCAAGGAACTGGGCAATCCTGCTGCAGTCTCTATCTCTCCTGTCCATTCCCAGTTCCTCTGCACAGCTCTGGCTTCTCATTTCATCTGTAAAACTCAGGACATCCTGTCCTCTTTCTCTCCCTGTCCCCCTCTCCACTCTACTCCCTGCACTGCCTCTGGCACCCCTGTGGCCACCTCTCCTCCCTCTTTCTCTGCCTTTCCCCTGTTCTCCCCAGACAACGTTTCTAGACAAGTCTGATCTATGAAAGTCTCATCAAAACAGGTTAATTCCTGTTCCTCCAAAACCATCAAGGACCACATTCACTCCCTGGCTCCTGCTCTGGCCGACTTCTGCAACCACTCCTTCACCACTGGAGTCTTGCTTTCCCCCTTGAAGCACTCCCTTGTGCACGCTCTTCTTAAGAAACCCTGTGCCGACCCATCCTGCCCGGCTAACTATCGCCCAATCTCCATCACTCCCTCCCGGGGCAAACTCCTAGAAAAGCTGGCCATCTCCTAGCTTAATCTTCACACTGAACCTGTTGGTTGTTTTCATGACCATCAGTCTTGTTTCAGAGCTGCCAGAAGCATGGAAACTGCCCTCCTGAACATCCGTGAAGACCTGCTCTCCAACCTTGATTCCAACACCCCCTGCGTCCTCATCTTACTTGATCTCTCTTCTGCCTTTGACATGGTCAACCATGCCATCCTGCTCAACCGTACCGTGATAACATGGGTATCACTGGTCAGGCCCTGGCTTGGCTGACTTCTTTTCTCTCTAGGGTCCTTTCTCTCCTCTATCTCTATCTCTATGTCTACCTCTACCTGTGGTGTCCCCCAGGGGCCCAACCTCTCTCCCTGGCTGTTCAACCAATACCTGGCACTTCTTGCCCTTTGCATTGCCGCTTTCTGCCCCAACTTTCAGTGCTATGCAGATGACACTCAGCTAACTTTCAGGTGACCTTCGGCCACCTCCTCTTCATCTCTCATCTCTGACTGTCTGTCCGCTATCCAGGAGTGGTGTGCTGCCAATGATCTCTGACTTAATGCCAGTAAGACTGATATTCTCCTCAGCACACCTGCTCTCTCCTTTCCTGTCACTCTCTGGCCGGCCTCGCTTGGCCATCTTCCTGCTCCCACCTGCGAGGCTAAAAAATTGTGATCATCTTCAACTCCACACTCTCCTTCTCTCCTCACATCTCTGACGTCTCTAAGAAGTCACACTACCAGCTGCACCGCCTCAGAGGATTCTTACTTTCATCTCCTTCCCCTAGAATCTCACTTTCTCCAGAGCTCTGGTTCTCTCTTGGCTGGACTATTGCAGCAGCCTCTTTCTAAATCTGCCTGCTTCTACTCTCTGCCCTCTACAACTCATCCAGAAGAGGACTGCGAGACTTGCCCTTGGCCTCAAGCCCAGGGATTGTATCTCTTCTGGACTAAAATCTCTCCACTGGTTCTGAGTGACCTCGAGGATTATGTTCAAAACCCTCTGCATTGTCCACAAGGCCCTCTGGGGTTTGGGCCCTCAATACCTTCAACTCTCTTTTCCTAAATATCTTCCTTCTCAAGTTCTTCCCTCATATGCCTCCAACTCCCTCAGGGTCAGCCGCTTCTCCTAGCAACGGGTTGGTGGTAGATCTCTTTCCTCTGCTGGGGCCTCCCTCTGGAACAGCCTCCATGCCTTCCTGAAACTTGAGGAGAACCGTCTCTGGTTCCTGAAGCACCTCAAAACCGTCCTCTTTGCTTCTGGTTTCTCTCCTCCTCTCCCCTGCTGAATTCCTGGATGAAACTGTACTGGTTACCTGGCCACCCTCTGATCTCGGGCCCAGGTCATCTCCCCCACCAGTTACACATCTGCACTGCCTCCCTGGGAACCCCCGCACTTGGAGACTGTTTTTCTGTATCCCTACAGTCCCCCACCAGCACTTGACTCCTGATGTCTGCACTTACCCTTGCACTTGCCACCAGCTGGCCCAGCTTCTCTTATTGTTTTTAATGTTTTCTATTAGCGTATGTACTGCACTGTCCCCACCCCCTCCCACTCCGCACATTTCCTCTTCCCCTGCACTTATGACTTATACGTTCTGAATGGCAATTGGCTTAGTAGGATTGATGTCTCTGTCTTCCCTCTGTTCCCCCTCCCTTGCCGCATCACGCCTTGAAACACGTGTGTAGGCACATTATAAATGGCATATCATATCATATAGAAGCTTGCTGCAGAAGTAAAGGTAACGTGGCTAAAGTGGCCATGAGAAAAAGATGGACGCCGGACTTGTGATGAAACTAATCGAGCAGCCTCGGAGACAGACCAGGTCTGCAGAGTCAGGCGATGATGCTGGTAAAACAGCTTTGTTCAAGTAATGAAGAGGAGTCTATTGACCTGGGATCAAGGATGCCACATCAAGGAATAATTGCAAGGCACAAAGGTAGTCAAGAGGATAAGCCATGTATGTAAGACATATTTCTCTTACATTAAGCAAAGAAGAAAAACATCTGCAAGTGCCAAGTACTGATCAATCAAGGATACAAATAGCACGTGTAAGATGGAACAGCCAAGTCTCCAGAGGCCAAGAGGAGTAATAGCACTCAGCCTAATTAAATCAAATAGTACTAGATAAAAAGGTCGAGATTGACACAATCGTGTCTCCTCAAACGTGATTCAGAAGTTGAAAACAAGGGCTATTCATTAAGCCCCAGAAGAAGATAATGGTGTACATACACACCCTTGAAAGTCCCAGAGCAGAGAACAGGCTGCAATGTCAACTTATAGGAGAAGCCTTGGCTTGGGGCTTGACCAATGGGAGATGATGGACTAATAGGGCAAGTAGGTAATAGTCTGACGTTGCTCTCTGCACCTGATTTTTTTTTTTTTTGCTTACAAGCTGCTAACAACCCAAAAGTCCAAGGTTGGTTGAGAATGCCAACCAATCTTAGGGGTCTATGTAGCAACATACTATACAGTGTTGCACAGGCCAATCCACTGATGTTATTCTGCTATAATCTGTATTATGTGTATTTAGAGGTGGTTCAAGGTGTGCCTGCCAGATAAGGAGCATCCAGTAATGTTACTAATGCATATATGGCATAAAGGTACATATGTTTCCTTAACCAATCCTTCTCTTTAATAGGCTTCACAGTTTGCCACGTAGGGTGATGTCATAACTAACGCATATTGAGCTATAAAAACCTTATGTAATCAGATTGTTATTGTGAGCGTGTGAACTTCAATTAATTATTCGCCAGATTGCCATACTTAATTTGAGCTGATAATAAAGTAATACTTTGCCATACTCTTTGAGTCTGTCCGGTAATTTGGGTCTGTGATCATTATTTTGTAATTCCATTGAGCCCTTGAAACACTACAGGGTTCTACAGCAAATGTTGGTAGCTGTGCAGATGGTTATGGTCCAGTTGACAGGGCCCAGATCTAGGCTCTCGGACAATCAACGACTTTCGTCATTAGCATAAAGGAGCTTTCTGTGGAGAGCGGCGCACAATACACACATGTGAAAACAATCGGTCGGCAGGTGCCCCTTTGAAGAAATTCCTTTCCAGTCCCCGCAGGTACCCTGTGGACTGAATGCAAACTGGTCAATTGGGGAAGAGTCGATGCCGAGGGACTCGAGCTGAGCCACGTATGTAAGTAGAGCATTGAAAGTAGCAAATATAAAGGGCGGGATTGTGTTGAAAAATATATATATATAACTAACAGGATTGTTGGGGATTCGGAATAAAATAAAAAGATACCTTGCTTCCTGGTTCTAAGAGGGGTAGAAGGGTACGCACTAAAAACTCCAAGTGGGGTATTATTTAAGGATTCCTGAGGCAAGGCCAAAATGAAGAGTGCGTATCAAACTCCAAAATGAGGTTGAAAGTGAGATGAGATGCATTTACTAAAGATAGTAAAGGAAGGCGTACACAAAACATTAAAAGTGCACGTGTATGGGGTTATAAATATGTCAGTGTAAAACCTTTATTTTGTTTAGATTAAGAGATATAAAATCATAGTAAAAAATGAAGGTGATCATCAGATTTTTAAATCAAGAGATTGACATCAATTAAAAGGATAGAACACGCAATTGAGGTAATCTCTATGGGCCTCATTACAAGCATTGCGGTCTGGGAACTACGGTACCGGTAGGCATGCCGGTGCCTTAGTTCCCAGACCGCCATTCTACGAGCTGTGCTCGCGGATGCCTGTCAGCCCGCCAGGTTTTTCCTGGCAGGCTGACCGTCCCCCGCGAGCACAGCACGTCGGATGCACTGGCAGCACTCTGAATGCGCTGGTGCATCCAATGTCCCCATTTCCATTCAGCCGTATGGGACCGAATGGGGATGGGGAGTCCCTTGTTTCCGGCACCCGCAAATGGGCAATTACCGAGTCTGCCGAACTTGGCATGACCCGGTTCTTGCCCATTCGCGGGTGCAAGAAAAAATGCAACTCTGGCGGCAGCCGTGCCGGTTTTAATGTTAATGAGTTGTAATGAGGCCCTATGTATTTATAAATAGAGTACATAGATATTAATTGGTAATCAAACTATGTTTCCTCACTTTTTAGAAAATGAAAATGACAAGATTGCTAATATTGTAGTTTTTAAGTACTGTGGATTACTATCTGTGTTTGTGCTTTTTCATTGTGGCCCTATAAAACTGACTTTACCTTATGAGCAACTATATGGGCCTCATTAGGACCCGGGCGCTCCCGTAATGAATGGTGTCGGTACGGGACCGGCACCGTTCATTACGGGATTCCCTATACGAGGCCTGTTAGCGGGCCTCGCTTTTCGCGTCTGGTCTGACCAGACGTGAAAAGCGGGAGCCGCTAGCAGGCCAGGATGCTAACAATGGGCCCGTCATTAACAGGCCCGTTGTTAGCATCCTCCCCATTCCCATTGAGCCCTCTGGGGCTCAAATGGGAATGAGGATTGATTTTTACCGGGTCCAAGAACAGGGCAATTACCAGGTCCGCCAAGGTCAGCATAACCTGGTTATTTCCCTTTTCTTGGACCCGGTAAAAAATCATTACCGCTGGCAGCCGTGCCCTTACTAAGGGCAAGGCTACCGCCAGGGTCCTACTGAGGCCCTATGACTTGATGGGCCTCTTCCAGTAATCTAAATCTTAGGTTTGTCCTAAATATAACTTCTACTCAAGCACAACCCTAACATTGTCAGATCTGCTTAAACTTAGCTGCCCCATTCCTTATTGGAACTCTAATTGAAATCTTTAATGTTAACCCAAATGTTATCATTGGATTTATCATTACTTAAAATAATCTTTAAGTTCACTTATCACTTTCCATATTCTATTGCTATCATCTGGCACTTCCCTGCACTTTTCACTCATGGAATCAAATAATGTGTATTCAATGTAAGGGCTTTTTTTATAAGATTAGCGATTAGCACTGTATCTAACAGAGAGGTTAGTTTATTATGAATATGCATTTGGAAGATGTTCAATGTACAGTAGAAGCAGAAAACAATGTAATTATGTTTAAACAGGCATTAGAAGATGCCAACCTGTGGTGGTGGCTGATGAATTTATTATTTGGTGGGGCATACATTTTCCCAAGATACGTGGAAGCTTCAGTACAAAGTGAGGGAGCCCAAACTAAGCAAGAGGGGTTTCTGCACTGCAGAAATAGTAGGTCAAAATGTTGCTTTTAAAGCACACGTTCTGTGAAAAAGTGAGTAAAAAGCAGTACATTTTCCAATCTGTTTCATAGGGTAACACATGAAAAAATCCTAAAGATGTACATCCCCAAATGTCGACAAGAGCCGGCACTGCCACTCGCGATTGGGCAATAACTCGCCCATTACGAGATGAATGGGCAGGTAATTACCGGCACCATTCATACCATTCCCGCCACATTTATAATGAGGCCCGTTGTGTTTTTTTCGAACAGTACATGCCAGTATAATAAATCATGTGCATGCTGGCTCTGCCCATGCATGTCCATTCATGTCCACTCTGGCTGCACACATATATGGCAGTATTTCCATATAAGAACATGCTTTTGTTTCTCACTTTTATTTATTGTGCATTGATAAAAATTTGACCTTTCACATTCGATTTCAAAAGTACATAAAATACATGAAAATTATATGCAAATGTATATAATCATCATAAGTATCCTTCTAGTAAACACAACCAAAACATGTTTGCAGTGTAAAATGCAGTAAATATACAATAAGAATACTGGTTGGCTCTGTCAGTAAAGATTTCATGTAATAATAAGAACACATATCCAGAATCGCTGGACCAATGTTAATCTTTGCTTTATCCTGAGGCCCAGTAAGAAATGACATGCCACAGGAAGAACACATTTCCAGATTGGCTGCACCAATGTAGCACATTGTAGTCACATAAAACATGTATTATGGATGTTTTACTTTTGATACCCAGTAAAACATGCCATGTTGCTGAAACAAAATGTATCTAGACTGTATGCACCAATGTAGGTCAATTCAGCCATGTAATAACACTCATCATCTTTGTTTTACCCTTGATGACCAGTAAAATATTCCATGCTACAGTAATAAAATGTATCTGGATTGCTTGCACCAATGTAGGCCAGTCTAGCCACATAGTAATGCTTATCATGCTTGCTTAACTCTCCCATTAAAAATGTCATGCCACAGCAATAAAATGTATACAGATTGGCTGCTCCAGTATAGGCCAGTCAAGCCAAATAATAACACTTATCATTGCTGCATTAGTCTGATGCCCAGTAAAACATTTGATTATGTTAAGAATATTTGATAAGACTGGTTCTACCAGGGTAGGCCAGTATGTCCACCTGATAACACTCACCGTTCAGGCTTTACCATGTTGATGCCTAGTACAGATGCCATGCCACATAAAAAAAACAAGTCCTGAAGCTGCACATTCATTTCTCTCATTCACTTGTGCGCACATACAATATTCACTCTCTCATTCACCATGCACGCAGACATGCACTCTCTCATTCAAACATTCAATTGCAGACAGAAATATACCCTCGATGATTACTCACATCATGTAAAGCAATCATGTGTATTTGTTCTATGCAAAACATATAATCATACATACATTTTCTTACCTGCTGCCCGGTTAGGATTTTAGATGCTACCTGCACCATAGGGCATCTGGCTCAAGTGCAGTATGGATCAGAAACCAGGAAGCAGGAAGAGCTTTCTGGCACCTGCACATGACTGGTGAGCCATCACACTACCCAGGGAGGCCACCATTTGCAAGGAGGTACAGTTGCACCCCTATGCACATTTAGGCCTGCAGTTCCCAAAACAGCATTCCCAATGGGAAAGCAAAATGTTCATGGTGTTGCATGGCCTATTGGTCATGCACACCGGGGAACCAAAACTGTGAAAGGTAGGCCAAGTGTCCTTTTGGAAGTTAAAGCCAGCCCATGGACTACACCCCATCACCTTTCATTGACCAGCTGCCCCTGGTGCCAACACAATTAAACAAAAGATGTCTTTTCATAAAGGAAGCCATGATGGCAATATTTGTAAACTATCTACACACCTCCTAATATGAACAGGTTTATAGGGTGTGTGTTAGCAGCAGAGAAAATTAACAACAGCAATAGAGTGTGTGAAAAGCTCTCAAACCAAATTTACTACAATGTTTACATGTAAAAATCCACCAACAAAGACAAGTAGTTCCTTTGTTTCTGCAGTAGATGGCGTGCTTAAGTAGTGCAGTTCCAAAATAAAGATTCTTCAGATACAGATTTTGTAGATGATAGTTGAGTTATTTGGGGAAAGAATAGTCAAAGTCCTCGTACAAACTTTGTTGTATCAAATTATGGTTGTGATTGGGGCTCTGATAATAGGAAAGCTGTTTATTGTAGTTTAGATCGAAATGAGATCTGTATGCAAACAGATACAATCGACTGAAAAGAAAATGAGAGGAATGGGGAATGTGAATATCGTATTCTTTTGCATATTCTGTTTGGCAAATAGTTCTATATTGCTGGCAATTACACTTTTTAATGAAGCAGTCTTTCATCAGCAACTATACATTACTATTACAGTGGATGGTGATTGAAGAGGGTATTAAATAGTTAAGGGAGCATTCATGAATAACAAAACTTCTGTGCCTCTGGTATGTGTGGAAGACATTGGGCCTCATTACGAGGTGGGAGGTAAGGGATTACCGGCACCGGTAAGGGCACCGGTGCCGGTTATCCCTTACCTCCCTACAACGAGTTCCCTTTGTGGGTCAATCCTTAATGCCTGGTTTTGCAGGCGTTAAGGACGGGACCCGCAAAGGGACTCTAGAGGCAATAACGGTACCGCAAATTGCGGTACCGTTATTAGCGCCTTCCCCATTCCCTTTGAGCCCTATGGGGGCTCAAATGGAATGGGGAATGGCCCTGGTAAATGGGGAATTACCGGTCCCTCCGATGTCGGAATGGACCGGTAATTGCTCCATTCACCAGGGCGGAGTCGGAAGGGTTTTGGAGGCAGCCATGGAGCTAATAGGTACTGCAGTATACATTGTAATATTAATACTTAATTAATCAAACCTTTACACTATTCATGATTTTGTAGGTTTGAAAGGGCGCTCATACCGCTCCTTCTCAGTGAAATTTGTTAAAGCACATTCCAACATGTAAAGATGTTGGCTGCACACCACTCGGCCATGCACAACTTTGTAAGAATACTATATTATACAAAAGACGGCTCGTTGAGGGCTCTTGCACATTTAAATTCAAGTACGAGTTCAGGGTCTGTTCAAGATGTTTTCAAAAACTGATGAAATCGAAAATCTGTGTTTTATAGCTGTTGAAATTGAAGAAAGCACACAAATAGTGAATATTCAGAGCTGGCTAGTACTGAGTTACTCACAATAAAATGTATGAAGAAGAAATTGTAAACATTTGTAAGGCGTTCAGCAAAGATTCAGATGGTGTATCTATATGTTGTCATAGATCGTTCCACAAAGCATGCATCACATTTGTGAATCTTATTGGAAAAAAATTAAAACAATGTGGAATGTCAATGGATTAAGTTGGCCTTCACTCTTGAATTTAGGAGGAGAGGCTCAGTTTGGTTTGAAAAGTTCAAGACTGCATGTATCATCTAAAAATCAGTAATAAGTAGCACACCAGCATACCTAAGGGCTAAGATCCACATACCTGATGGCACATGCTCCTTGCGTAGAAAATCGACCAACCGGCTTGAATAACAACTTGTCCACAAAGAGAGGTCCCACAAACAATCCTTCTCTTGTCATGCACCCACCCTCTAGAACTCGATCTCAGTTTCAGCTCAGAATGTCCACACTATTCGCCTATTTTGCAAATCACTCATAATTTGGCTTTTGGCACATAGACTTTCACACAAATTACAACCACAAGCTAAATCTACTCTTTAAGCAGTAAAAAAAAATGGAAGACTGCAAAGAAGATTTTGATTTGTAAGAGAGCCTTCCCTGTGACATAAGAATGTGGCTACCTAGAATTGTTTGTTAGCGTTGTTGGCAATTAGAAACGACATGTTGAAAATAACAGAATTTAGGTCTGCATATGAGTATGTCCGGATGCTCCATTTAAAGGGTAAAAGGAATACATGATAGAATGGAGCCTTGGAGCCCTCAAAAGGAGACCAGGAGACAGTTAGAATGTAGCTTGTTCGGCCAAACAACCTGGGGGTAGAAAGTAGGCCTTCTCCCCTGTCGCATGACCTTTGATTATTTTGCACTTAGTGCTAGTTCATTTTTGCACATGGTTTGTAACTTGAGTTGCAGGCTAAAAGAGCAAAGGAATTGATGTGAATTGAAGTATAGATTACCTATATTTATGGGGCATAGTGAATGTGCCCCAGTGCTTGTATCAATCATTTCTTGCTATGCTACATTTTAGTTGGAACAATGATTCTACTTAGATAAGTTGGGTGTTTTTCTGGAGTAAAGATTATCAATTGGGAAGATCACCAAATTATTCGTTTGTTATTCGGGATACAGAATGCTTCCAACTTTAGACAATTTTCAGATGATTCATGCAGAGTTTTATTTAAAGACATATAACTAGTCTAATTTTATTAAGAGACAACAACAAGACACTCAGGGAACAAGTGCTTGATTTCCAAACAAGTAAATGTGGTCAATATAGCTGACACCAGCACAGAAGCAAGGACACGCATTACACAAAATGTTGTTTTTGATTTACCAGTCCTTTATGCCATAAGTGTGAAGTGAATAATTGTATGTCTGCTGTAACAGATAGTGTTACTATTAAATCTAAAAAGAAAATACACTTTTAAGAAAGATGAGGCCTAAGAATAGATCAATATCTACAATAGAATTATTGTTTAAATTAGAATGTGAGTATTAATGAGCAGTTTGGTGCTGACTGTTCAACAGCTGTGACTTGCTACATAACTGTATAAATATATGAAGCTGCACAGTTTGAGTTAAAAGACTTGTGTGATGATATTTCATTTGAAAATAGTCTCTCACAGAAACAGTAACGGTCTGGTATAAAAGTGCTTTCTTACAAAGTGTCTAGCTCATTTGAAGCTACTGATCACTTGACAGAGACTTTTTTCAGGATAGTTCTAGAAACATCTATTTGACTATATTTAGGACAAAGAAAGTCTTGGAAGAGATTCTTAAGTCATATGACTAAACTGCATAAATTGTACTGGATGAACCACACAGCAAGGATATCTTGAAGACCAATGAAATAGAGGCATATTACCTAAATGGAAGTTCTGTTTTGGAATATTTGTATTGTTACATACTCTGCTCAATACTACACATATCAGTATTTTTTGCAGCCTTTAACTCAATGTGATACTGAAGATAAGTTACGGGGAGAATATAGCAGTTACTAGGCATCTTTTGAAGCATAACAAAAATTGTAACTTGGTGACATTTTGTAATAAAGAAGAATTGGTAGTTGCTGAAATTGTGAAAACAAATTCCTAAAGGGTGTCAGGCATCCAGTGATGACAAATCAAGAACAATTGAATAGAATATTGCACAGAATGAAGCCAGGTTTGCTATGAGAGTGTTTGCAGCAATATAAGGATGAAGAGGTAGTCTTGGCTTCATTGATTTTTATGTGGCATAAGTGGACATTTAAATGGATATCAGCAAACATGTAAACATGGTAAATAAAATGAGACGATGATATGCCTGTGCAGTGATTTCAAACCTCATCCTCGGTTACTATATCGCTATATGGAGAAGTCAGAATTTTAAAAATGAATACATTGGAAACTGTGTATCTTTTGTTGTTACTGCACAACTAGTTTAGTAGCATAAAACATTGGTGACACCACACTGCTACTTCCAGTTAAGATTTTTTTAAAAACTTGAATACAGGAAACATACAGTATGATAGGGCAGGGGCTCTAGCTTCCCAGTAGTGGCATCAAAGCTCTTGAACACCCTCCCAGGTTACATTAGAAATTAACTCTCACACCAGCCTTTCAAGAGGCTGATCAAAACCTGGCTATTTGATAAATACAACTAGGCTTTTACTAGTATGATTCTGGCTTTCCCTCTAGGACGACTCCATCCACATTGTGCATGAAATGTATGATTGTAAGTTATTCTTCTGTGTTGTAACATAATCTGTAACTAGCCAAGATTGCAAGTAACCTACACTGTGATACCTCCAGTTTTGGATGTGTAACAAATGCAATAAACAATAATAAATACAGAAGAGGCAGCACAACAGGTCAGCCAGATCATTCTTTGCAGAAAGGTACTTCTGATTAATGAGTTCAGCATGGTTTCAGGCCAAAAGCTAAACTTAATACACGTGAAAAAGCAAGAAGTCATAAATATGATACATGATGAAGTATTCTGTTCTGTGAAAAGTATGATTTTGCCTTTGGAGATTTCCTTTAGAAAAAGCCAGTTAAATGTCAGCCAGTCTATCAGACTCTTACACATCATTAGCAACATAGCAGTCTGGGTGATATGGCTAATGTAAACCCTGGGTGTAATTTTGGTACAAATATATCACAAAGTCTGTGTGCTGTAAACTGTCTATTCTTAGGTATTGAAATATCATACTGAGGGTATATACTGAGGAAGTAACAGATATGTTTTAAACAAGGGTCATCAGAAACGTATGTAGAGATAGTAAAACCTGCTATGGTAATGCAGCAGTAATTCTTTTGCTGCTACATTGCTACACTTCCATACTATGGGTTTGGTGGTGAAGTGGAGGAATTACCTCCAGAAAAAAGATGGAGGTGAATCCACTAGTATACCACCAAAAGTCAGGAGGATTACCACCAGCAATAATTCAGCTGAAATCTCCAGAGAGTCCTATGCGCTCATAACATGGGAACTTTCACTGCATGACCACCACCTGTAAGCCCACAGCAATTCTGGTGGTAACAATAATCATATTTGCCCATCATTCAACTGATTTACAGGCAAACTCATAATGAAGCATGTAGACGTTGCACATTTTACTTCTGAATATTAATTTTGAATATAGATTATGTGAGGGTGCAGATGTAACATTTATTATTTGAAAAAGGGTTGGAAGAAATGCCTCTCTGTCCGTAAACTAAGAGGGGTTTCCCTGCCTCTAAGAAAACCAAGAAAATTATCAGAATGTTCAAATTATAAAGTCTATCCCTGTTATGTCTCAAAAAGTATACTTCTGTTGCAAACACTAATGACTTAAACCAACTGTGATGGGATGATCTCTTCCTAAAGTAAAGTGTTCTTTGTAGATCCAACCAACAGATAAGTTCCCAGCTTGGTATTGGCAAGTGGCAAAAATAAAGAAATTTTCAAATCTCTAGGACTCCTGGATTAGGGTTGTAACTTTTCCCCCTAGATCTCTTAGTATAGTATTTCTCTCCTTTTGGGGCCTACCGGGCCTGTACTTGCTCCACCAAATGTCAATAGTCAGTTCAAAGAATGTACTCTTTAAGCTTCTCCTATTTATCATGCCAACTTGGCATACTCCTTTTGCAAAGCATAGGATTCTGTTCAGTTTGTATTCTTCACTTATTTTGGGTGTGGTTCCCAAACATGCAGTATTCAAAATGGATTGGTTTGCTGCCCCCAAACCCCCAAAAGAAATGTTCTCACATTGACTGTACATCTTTTGGGTGCCAGTCCCAGACTCACAATAAAACTGCTTGGTTCAATCTCCTTCCAAGCAGTTATCATTTCATGAACTTGGCATTTGAGTGTGGGTCCCAGACTCGCAATAATAAAATCAGCTTGTTATATTCTTCTGCCAAGCCTTTGTCTTCTCATGGATTGTCCCTCTTTTGGTGTGAGTCCCATACTCAAAATATTCACTGTTTCTTGGTTCACTCTCCTACCAAGCAATAGACCCATTGTGGACAGTCTCTCTTTGGGTGCTGGTCCCAGACCTGCAATGTTCACATAGGTTTTGTTTCAGTTTCTCATATGGGTGCGGGTCCTAGACTCGCAAAATCTGGATTGGCTTTTCTTTTCTGGCTTTCATATGGGTGCATGTCTCAGTTTCACACTTTGTGCCCAGGGTCTCAGACACACAATCAACAGCTTCTTCTCTCATCCCCTTGCTCCCCCGGACCTCATGCACCACTCTGGTAACTGGCACACCTGTTTGCTTCCCTCTGGATGGTGCCAGCATTTACCAAGCAGCTGTTGCATCTGTGAAGGCTCCGGTCAAGTTCAGGGCTTCGTCGTGGTTGACAGAAGCTTTCCTGATGTCTGATTCTTCCCGGCAGTGCGTTCCCTCTCCTGGGCACTTTATCAGTGCTCAGGTTGCCCGGAGGGTCCACCTTGCAGTCATGTGAGCAGTCATTGCTTCTGGGACCTGGCTTGCATTCTCCTTCTCTGCTCTCGACTTCCCTCCTGCTGGCTCTCGTTCTTTTCGCGCATGCACAGCTTGCTGGTTTCCTCCTTGAATGATCGTTCTAGCATGTTATCTCAGCTGTGGAGTGTTTGAACTCCTCATAGGTAAATGACAGTGCTTTGGGCCAATCACATTCACTGAGAATCTAGGATGCTCACTCTGCTTCTCCAGCATGATCCTGCAAATTCCTGATCATATTCTTCTTCTCAGTTGTTGAGAAGCTATAGTACTCATTCTGTTTCTCCATAGTGATGCTTGGACTCCTGATCACTTTCTTCTTCTCTGTACATGACCTAGAGTCACGTGTAATATACTATGCACACTCTGGGGTTGACATTCTATCAAGTACATTAGTTTGACTAATTTCACAGTAACAGATACTGGCCCTATCAAAATGAGGGAGTGGAGGATTGCACATTGGAGGTGGGTTTAGGTATAGTACTGCGTCGGAGTAGCATTTTCTCTGAATATGGTTGTCCCTAATACCATAAAGTGGTTCATCCCCATGTCATCCTCCCTCAGTGCAACATCCCCGGGGGGACTATTGTACTGTGTATACACCACCCTAGCACCATAGAAAGGTCTCCTGCTAGGAGAGAAGGGGCAATACCCTCAGATTTGTCACATGCCTTTCCACTTATACTGGTGGTTTCTTCATCTCGAAGTGGAAAACAAAACAAAAAGTCCATGTTACCCTGTTCTTGGCCTTTTCTGTGTTCCACACAAAAGTGCTAAGGAGATCAAGAAACCAGCGGATAATTCTGGGTTTCATATCTTTATGGAGCCTCATACAGGTGAGGGGTGAGTGGTCAGTAACCAGTCAAAACGTTCTACCGATAAGATAATACTTGAAATCCCCCCCACCACCTACTTGATAGCTAGAGCCTCCAGTTCGATTGTCACATACTTTTTTCTCGGGGAAATAGCTTCCTACTGATGCATAATACTGCATGCTCTATACCCTCATATTTCTGGGACAAGACAGATGCTAGACCAGTCTTTGAAGTGTTGGTTTGAAGCATAAACTATTTGGTGAAGTAAGGTACTTTCTATACCGGATCACTACAACGAATAGACTTGAAGGTATTAAAACAGGCCTGATCAGTTTTGTCCCACTTGAGTTTTAGGGGGTTCCACGTTTTTTAGTTTATCAATAAGGCAGCAGGTTATAGAGGAGTAGTTCAGTATGAACCGCATATAATATCCTACCAGGCCAAGAGTGGCTCTTGGGTCTCGTTTAGCATTTGGTACCGTTGTCTACTGTACTGCTCTAACATTTTCAGTTGGGGTTGTAGAAGCCCATTGTTGACAAAGAATCTCAATTACTTTACTGCAAATTGAACCAGATGGCATTTTTGGGGGTTTGTGGTAAGACCAGATTTCCTCGGGGGCCTGGTAACCTCATTAAGGTGTCTCAAATGATCTTCCTAAATTCTACTATGAGTGACAATGGCATTCAAGTAAGCCCCACAAAATGCAGTGAATGGTCACAGAACCTGATCTGTTCATCTCTGAAAAGTCACAGGTGCCCCGTGGAGACCGAATGGTAGACCATTAAATTGAAATAGTGCAACAGGAGTGAAGAAAGCTGTATTTTCCCGGTCTGTTGGATTCACTGGTACCTGCCAATGGACCTTAGTTAGATTAATTGTGTAACAGATCCCAGTCGATCAATGAGATAATCGATCCTGGGCATAGCATATTTGTCAAAGTGGGATAATGCATTTTATTCTCTAGAGCCAATACAATTGATTTGGTTTTCCCACTAGCATTATTGGCGCTTACATGGGGATTTGTGATGGTTCTATTATATCAGTGGCTAGCATTTCTCCACTTCCTGCTGGACTATTTCTCTATGGGCTTCCGGAATTTGAAAGGGTTTTAAATTGACAAATTTATCCGGGGGAGTATGGATGTAGTGTAAGAACCCTTTTTGTCTCCCTGGTTCACTGTCCAAAACATCAGGGAACTTGTTTAAACATCTCTGAATGTCCTGTTTCGTATTAGGTGATAAATCAGCAGGAATTAGGTTAATCCCATCTGCTTCCTCTGCCAGGAGAATGGCCAACAATAAAGTTGTGGTTTCCACAGAATCCTCCCTCTACTCTTTTAACAGAATAATGTCAAAAATCAGTGTTTACCCCTCATATCTGGTTGTGACACCAGAACATTACAGGTTCCTGTTTGTTCGATAAATCCGCTGGGACCATCCAATGAGAAAGCATTTTATGTTCCTAAATTGGAAAAAGTACCAACACTTTTTGACCAACAGATAAAGAATGAATGATGGCATTTTGATCATAGTTGCCTGTTGATGTTCTTGGGATCTACTAAGATGTGAATGTACTAAAGCTCTAACCAGGGCCATATGTGCCTTTAAGCGTTGAGCAGTCTAGGATAGGGGGTGATATGGCATCTTTCATTCTTCCCAGGTTTCTCTTAACACATTGAGAACATCCCTAGGGTCTCGACAATATAGGAGTTTGTATAGGGAGAAACCTAGGGAGGCTTGTTTTTATTAACAGCAAAAATGTCCCACAGTATCATAGTGTCCCAGTTTATCTCATCAGCCTCTGTCAGCTTCTTAAGTACAGTTTCTAAGGTCTTAAATAATTCCAATAACCTGTCAATTTGTGGTTGATACACTGATGTTCTGAGCGTCTCTATCTGTATTCCTTTTACTTTGGCCAATAAGTTGTACCCTGATAAGTTAGGATTTCTTTAGGGAAGCCAACTCAGGACAGGAAGGGAAGTAGGTGTTCAAGAATTTGCTGGGTAGTGTTTGATCTCAGAGGGAAAGCCTCTGGATCTCTAGTGGTATAGTCAAATATGACTAAGATGTACCAGTTCCCCAATTTAGAAGGCTCAAGGGGGCCCACAATGTCCATTCCTATCCTTGAAAAGGGCATGTCAATAATGGGAAGTGGCTGTAAAGGAACTGGCAGAGAAGTATGAACACTGGTCTACTGACAGAGTGGGCAAGTCAGGATAACATTATTAATCTCAGCATATAGGCCTGGTCTGTAAAAGCAGTTTAGTAGTTGTGCCTGGGTCTTAGCAGCCCCTAGATATCCAGCTGTGAGATGGGCATGGCCAATTGCTAACACAAATTTCCTATGGCTACATGGTACAACTATTTGGGAGTAGCGAGGCCCATCTGGTCCAACACCTCCTTTAGACAGCACACCATGTTTAAGGAAAGAAAGGACCCTTTTTAGTCTGCACCTCTTCCACTGGGGTGACTTTGAGGATGGCCTCTGCTAATACTGGGTCATTATGTTCTGCAAAGGCCAAAACAGTGATGAGTTCCATGTCATCTTTGCTAGCAGGAATCTTTTGCAACTCAGAGGTACTGTCTAGTTCTATATCCACCTCCCTGAAAAACTTGGTTTCTCTCTCCGTATCTTCTGGTTCAATCTTATCTACCATCTTGGGGAATATGATTTTCTCCAAAATACCTTAAGCTATTTTAAGCCTGGGCTTGATGTGATATGGTTGTTTCACATTGTTTTGTAATAGTATTTGACATCCCCTCTAACATCTGGGTCTGTCACCACTGACGTTACAGTTAGGCCATACTTCCAAACCAAACTGTACTTTGCGACCAACCAGATGCAAGTCCCAGAGGGGGGATCAATACTAAGTCTGTTGGCATAGGTGTCTTTCAATGGTTTGAGGACTGTTTCCCTACTACTGGAGAGATCAAATCTTATTTACTCCTTAGTGGTGACTGAGGGAGGATCAGCCCACTCACTAAGTTTTATAAAACTAAGGGTCCACCAAGTTGTATCAACCAGGCCTGATCCCCTTGCTGACACCATATGTGATGGTGCAGAAGTAAGGCTCGGACACAATTATGGTATGGTTTTGGGCAGACATTTTTATTATATGAAAAAAGGTTGGCAAATTCCTCTCTGTCCCTAAGACTGAGAGGGATTTCCCTGCCTCTGAGAAAACAAAGAAAATGTTCAGAACATCCAAATCATGAAGTCCGTCCAAGTGGTATCTCAAAAAGTCTACTTCTGTCCCTAACATTAATGACTTAAACCAACTTTGCAAGGATGATCTCTTCATAAAGTAAAGAGTTCTTTGTAGATCCAACCAACAGAACATTTCCCAGTTTCTCTGGCATTCAGAAGTGGAAAACAAAAATAATTATTCAAAACTGTAGACCCCTGGGTTAGGGTTGTAATCCTTTTCCCTAGTTTCCTTCTTACAGTGTTAGCCTCTTTTTGCAGCCTCCCGCGCCTGTGCTAGCTCGTACAAATGTCAATAGACAGTTCACAAGATTGTACTCTTTATGCTTCTCCTATTTGGAGTCTCCAGTCGCGTTCTGGACTTCACCGTGGTCTGCTTTTTTTCTGTTTTGCATCCCCTCTCCTGAGCGATTCGCTGGTGATCAGGATGCCCAGAGGTTCCGCACGGCGGTGACGTGAGGAATCCTTGCTTCTGCGACCTTGCTCATATTCTCCTCCTCTGCTTTCGGTTTCACTCCTGCTGGCTCTCGTCCTTTTTGCCCATGCACGGAGGATCGTTCTTGCATTTTATCTCAGGTGTGGAGTGTTTAAACACCTGTGTTGGAAAATGATAATGCTTTGGGCCAATCACATTCACTGAGAAGCAAGAACGCTCACTCCGCTTCTCCAGTGTGATCCTCAGACTCCCGATAATCTTCTTCTTGTCAGTTGTTGAAAAGATAGAGTGCTCATTCTGTTTCTTCAGAGTGATCCTTGGACTCCAGGTCATCTTCTTCTTCTTAGTACATGACATAGATGTAATATACTTTTCACTCTCAAAGGTTGGAATCTTATCAGGTATCTTAGTTTGACTAACTTGACAATAACAGATACATTGGAGAAGGGTTTGGGTATAGTACTGCAGGGGAGTATTGCGTTCTCTGAACATGGTCATCCCTAATCCCATAAGAGGGTTACTCTTCCATGTGATCCTCCGTCACTTCACCTCCCCCAGGGGGACAATTGTACTGTGAATGAACCACCCTAGCCCCATGGGAAAGTTCCAGGGCTTCCTTGCAAAGGGCTGACATGGGGCCCGCAAGCCTTACATAGCACAGGTTATTCTTATTGGCCCATGGAACAGACCCCTGTGCACCTAACCTCACAGGACAGTTTCAAGCACTATGGGCCTCATTACAAGTGTGGCAGTCTGGAAACAGGGGTGATGGTAAGCTTACTGGCACCCTTGTTTCTGGACCACCACACTACGAGTCAGCCTGCCGGGGCTGCTGCACCCAACAGGTCTGACCTTGCTGAGCACATTAGCCCCGGTAGGCTAAATCATCACGGAAGCACCAACACCATTAACAATGGTGCCAGTGTTTCTGTCTCTCCTCTCCCATAGAGTCCTATAGGACTCTATGGGAATGGGGATTTACGAAATCCGGCGCCTAACTTCTCATGCTGCCGGGACTTGTAATATGTGAATGGCGGGTTGCCGTCAACCCCATAACACCAAATCCGGCGCCTGACTTCTGGGTGTTACGGGGCTACCGCCAAGCTCATAATGAGGCCAATATAATATAGGCTAATAGTGAGTCTCACAAGACCCTGCAGGAACTCTGAAAAATTAGGTGCCCATCATTATCCGTGAAATGTTAAAAGGTAGCACTTTGCAATCACGTAAACAACACACCACATTTATTAAGGAGTAGGATGAAAAAACAGCATTATTCCTCCTTTGAGGAATGAGTCATTCATACCAGTTGTTATTGAATTTGCATTGTTGCGTAAGACATGCAAATAGGCTAACATATTGGCACATAAAGAAACTATGCCTTCAAATGGGTAGAAATCATTTGCCAGCAAAAATGAATAAGCATGCACAACACAATGTTCACATGTCATTTTTCTAAATAAAATATCACTGTTTTCCATTGTTTTAACATCATAATGTTAAGTTTGCTCCTCCACATTTTTCAAAGCTCTTCCATGCCGAGTTGTGATCTTTTGGTGGCTTTTGTTCAATAATTTGCGGTGTATTTAGAAGTGTGCAATGCTATACAACAAATCAAGTGGTTTTCCACACAATGATTGCGCCACAAATAAGTTTAAAAAAGACATGTTCCTTTATATTTCGTGAGTTTGATCACATGAAGCAACTCAATGTGCAACTTAAAGAGTTTTCCATTTGAAATCACAAAGCCCTCTGGTTTACACGTGTTTCGGCTGCTCAGGAGCCTTTCTCAAAACATTTAGGGCAACAAAGCAACTCAATCCTAATCAGATTCATATTCTTACTCTGATTTCAGGTTAGTATACATTTTTGTTAATCACATTCATGCACTGACCACAAAGGAGAACAAAAAAGATGAGGGGTTGGGTTTAAAATTTGTTACACATTGTTCAAAATTAGACAAAATCAAATAATTCAAATCAAAATATCATCCCCAATGCAATAACGGATAGTAGTGTCATATGGTACAGATAGACCTGAAACACAAACAAGAGAAAAGACAAAAATTAAATAAAAAATAAAAAAGATGTTTATAGCATGATTTGTCATGTATGTGGTGTAATTCAAAGAATTCACTTCTTTAGCTATTTGTTCCTAAAGTTCCAATATTAACCTCATGTCAGCTTAACATTACACCGTATTCCATATACTGATATTTATATTTTGTAACCAATATATAAGATAATGATGTAGATTTACAGCATCTCACATCTGACACCATCTCAGACAAAACGATAAAGAAACAAGATAATTCATCTTACCCATCATTTTTCACAGAAAATCCCGGATAAATCCCTACATTCAAAGAAATATAGGATAGGTTTTCAGACTAATTTCAAGCTAATCACAGTATTGTTTAAATATATTGATTAAATTGTCCTTATATGTGCACTTTTAGTGTAAATCTTATTCTGATTCTAAAAACATAGCGTAATTGGAAAACGGGTCCAGTTGTATATGTAAACACGCTTATTATTAGAGATAAGTCCATTCGGACAATGCTTTGCATATATTAATTCCCCAAAGCATCCGGATTCATATCCGTGATTTGTGTTCCAAACATAGTATCTAGCGGACTGTCCACGGTCCGTGTATCCCTCTGTGTTATTTTACTGCCGCAGTGCGGGCGTGAAAAAATGTCTCCTTTTTCCCGTTCCATGGGCCACAGTGTCCACTTACCTTATATTGCTTCCATTCCAGGTTCCTCGCGTCGGCCTTGCACTGCAATGAGCCGCCGCATGGGTCTTCAATGTTTTCTATAGTGTTGCCATGGTTTCTACCGCAATCCCTTCTTAGTTTCTACTTGTGTTTCCGTGGCCGCCATATTGGAATGGTGCAGAATACGAGGCCATGTAATACAATCACATTGATGTTTCCTAATACTAGCAATGGATACATATGCCTGGCCCTTATATGTAGCAATAAATTACAGTTTAACATTGTCAATACTTGATATGGTATTTTTGTACATTCATTTTCTTCAATCAAGACGTAATTTTTAATTCCTACTTCATGCATTATCCAGTGACCATAAGTATCTTTCATTCATCTCTATTACCCCACTCAAAGATAGCAATATAATATGTGTTAGTGCCAGATGTACCATAAAAGATAAGGAAATGCCATCTTCTTTAAAATAAACAGCATTACTGGAATCAATATTCTCATTATTACAGAAGAACATACTAGCTCTAAGCATGAAGGCACACATGCCTCGGTTGACTACACACCTAGCATTGTTTTGCTGAGGACAAAAAACTGAACTATTGTCCCATATTGCCCTAGGTAGTAATCCAGAAAAAAATACTTTGGCATTTGGAAGGATGTTCATTACTGCTTGAACCAAGTGTTCCAAATCTGCCAACAAAGTAGGGGCACTGACATAGCCCAAACGGAAAGCACCATAGTGCAAAACTACCACATGGGGACTGTTGATCCTGCCCTTATCTTCACAAACTTGTACAATTCCCTGTACATTGCAATCAGGCACAGTGCTCCAAACGACCTCCACTCCTTTAACATCAAAATTCTTTGCAACATGCCTGCATTGAGCACAAACATATCTCCGAGCACCAACACCCTGACTTTCTCCACTTAAGCCATCTTCACTACACACAGTCTCTTTCAACACAAATCCACAACCTCAACATCTGATTGGCTGATCCCTAAAGTCTTCTTTCCATGCTGGATTTGCTGGAAAACCCCAGATGTAGCACGCCCTGTCCACGGACAGCCGCGGTGTCCGCTTACCGCGTAACTCTTGGACAGCCCTTCTACCATTTCCACTTCACTCTCTGTGCCATTCCCTCATTGCATACAGCTAAGCAGTCACACAATACGGAGAACGTCCTCAGAACACCCCCATTTTGTTTATTTCCGAACATTTCAGGACACCGCGAGGGTTCTTATAACACATGCAACTTGCCAGCGAACAATATGGACAACGTCCTCAGAACACCCCCATTTTCTTTATGTACGAACATTTCAGGAAACCGCGTGTGTTGTTCTGGCTCACTCTTTTTTCTTTTGCTGACATATCTAGGCCACGTGGTTTTCTTCAGTAACAGTCAGAAACAAAAAATGTTATTTTATTTGTAGACGTATCCTACAAGTAGGTTCTTATGGTAATTCACTTACAGTCCAGTCACATCATATGAAACATATACATAGGGGAAAACACAAGCTTTAAAGACAGCATTATTTTCAAGCAAATAAATGATGATTTCTCTGTTTCAAAGCTGCTATTTACCCTATGTATATGTATATTGGCATGTGTTCTTGTCTCTTTCTGTTTTCTCTATAGTAATGCAATTATGTAATACATGGGTTTTATTAGCTACTTATTACATATTTCACAGTACACAAAAATCTATTAAGAAAACAATTATCATTTCATTATTCAACATATTAACATTACGAATATTATAACTTCATCTTGTACGCTGCACACAATGCTATGTTTCTGCATTAGTAGCTTAGTATACTAGATAGAACCCCATAATAGAATGCTATTTATATCAATACATCATTCAAAGCACTAATTAGGGTATGATATTTATTGCAATGATCCTTGACACTTTTTTCGCAACATTATAATAAGAATCCCTTGTACACATATTTCATGAAAAGTACATACACATGTGATGTCATCAGTGATGTCATCAATGACATTGGTGATGTCATCTTTGATGTCCTGGGTGTTAGTTTTATCAGTGCATGGTGGTGGCACGAGTTATGGTTGCTTAGCTTACCATAACTGGCGAATTTCAGGTTTTTTTTGGTTTTACTTGGAACCATAACGTCCCTTTAACAAAGTTTTTTTATTAGCACACAAACAATATACAAAGATGGAGTGTAAAAAGCAATTTCTCAGAGATGGCTCTACACAGAATGTTGCAAACTAAGAATTTATGGTAGTTTATACTGAAGGTCAGCTGCTTCCATTTTTTGCTCGCGTGCCGGAGAGGCCCACGACTCGCACTTTAAGGTTCTATTGTTTTTTGACCTTGACAGACAGGGATCGTGCTAAAAGACTTCTTTTGAAGGAGTGTTGCAAAAACGTAAGACACGATAAGGATGAAATTTCTGAAACAAAACCACTTTTATATATTATATCACTATGAGAAAGATCGTTGGCACAGACAGAGTCATATTTTGGGACTGCACTACGCTTAGACAATGGAAAATGCCAATATAATGTAAGTAACCCTTCAGATTATTTTATACTGGAATATAATAGCAATAGCGTTGCGTTAAAGCCCGGTTAAGTTGTACTTGTTCCTTCAGTGTGGCATAGTGTTTTCTACCGCGCACTATCACCGCCGAATTGGTCCCCTGTCGCTTAGAGGGCTCTGAAAAAGGCAGAGGACAGAGGGTGGGTTAATGGGAATAAGTTAACATACTCTGTTGCACTATTCTCGCTAGCAAATAGTTTCACACCCTAATAAATAAAATGAATATTTTTAATGAAGATCGGCTGGTGAGACTAATTTATGTTTTTTAAAACAGGTATGTCCTCCCGTACTGTGAATGCCATGATTTTCAAACCCCGGCCGACGGATTTTTTAACTGCCAGGTGCAGCTACTTCTAAACAACTTCATGACCCTCACCATTTTATGGGACAGTCGCCAAGGACCAATATGCCCTTACGCGGTACTAGCGGCTAGAAGCAACATACCAACCATTATGGTGGTCTAATGCCTCGTTGTTGGAACAGCCTTCCGATTATCAGTGCCACCATAGTGCTTCTTTTATCATAAATCAACACCCTGTGTACCGCAAAGGAACAGCGCGTGACTCAAGATGAACTTTTGCGGATCGACAGCAAAGACAAATGCAAATCGCTGAATATTCTCTAAACATTTGATGTCAAATAAAAGTACTTTACGAAATGTACAATCTTGCTGTTTGCTTTTAAATCACAGTTTCATATTCCGAATTGTTGCGCGCTGTGTTGTGAGATGATCTGTGTTGTTTTCCGGGTTCTGTGTAAAGTCGCGTAGGACTGGAGACGACTGGGTGCATTTGGATACGCACCCTGTACCGTCACGGAGAGAGACGGGGAATATGAATGCTTTGATAATGTCAGGCTTAGGGGCGGGAGATATGATTTAGTGTCGCAAAAGCAGGTCAGCCAGGTCGATGGGGCAAGTGATACGATTATCACATAATGTCGACGCACAGCAGCCTGATTTATCGTTTGTTTAGTGGACAAAAAGTCGGGTAAGGGCCATAGGAAATTGTAATGTCAACCGACATAAGGAGGGTTCTTAGAACACTTTCAACCTGACAACGAACAATATGAACAGCGTTCTCAGAACACCCCCATTTTGTTTAATTTCAAACATTACCTCCACGTCCACTCTTCCTCGTCCCAGTACTTACTTCATGAGGCCCCTGCCTCCGACACAGGACTTTCTTCTATTTCTTTAAATTCCTATAACTCCTCCCCCACATCCACATCACTCAGTTTCATATTACCAAGCCGGAGCATGGGACCTTCCCCACAGGGAGGGTGAGGAGGGTCGTCAGTACGGTGACGAGGAAGAGTAGGACTAGGAGTAATGAAGATTACCAGAAAGTATTCAGAACATTTCAGGACACCGCGAGTGTTCTTAGAACATATTCAACTTGCCAGAGTACAATACGGACAGCGTCCTCAGGACACCCCCATTTTGTTTACGTACGAACATTTAAGGACACCGCAAGTGTTCTTAGCTCAATTTTAGATTGCTTGCGAACAAAAGGGACACATACTCCTTCCTCAGAACACCCCACCCTTTAGTTTATATAGAACATTTCAGAACAGCCGTGTTGTCCGCAGAAAAATCGAACACAACAAAAGTGTCTAGCATATAAAAAAAAACAGCACATTGAACCTATATCATACACCCCCACCCTCCCCAAACACTCTTACCCACCAACACACTCCACTAAATACAATTTTTAATCCAAGTTTCACTGCGCTGTCCGTGGACATCACGCAAGCCGCTCGGCCAATCAGGGCACTGTCCACGGAGCGAACAGGGAAGTCCGTCCGCAAAGCGAATGGAGATGTCACTAATTTTTTTGCCTTACATTTTGGTCATTTTTAAAAAAACTACTGGACGGATTTACACCAAATTTGCAAAAGCACGCTTTCGGGACCAAGCCCCCGCTCCTGCCGCAAATTTGGTGTAAATCCGTCCAGCGGTTTGGCCTGTATGTGTGCACAAAGGTTTTTCCCATTATGTCTATGGGAAAAAACAAACGTTTTGGGACCCCCCTATAACTTTGCCCCCCCTGGACCAAACCTCTCCAAACTTTGCAAAAAAATTCAGAGTGGGCCATATACTTTTTTAAAGTTTGGTGAGGATTCGTCCAGAGGGAGCGAAGTTATAAGCCACCCAAAAAATGCTCTTCCTATGGAAACACCAACTTAACCATAACTACATGGACGCTACCGCGTCCATGTAATATTGGTTACAAAATATAAATATCAGTATATGGAATACGGTGTAATGTTAAGCTGAAATTAGGTTAATATTGGAAGTTTAGGAACAAATAGCTAAAGAAGTGAATTCTTTGAATTACACCATGTACATGACAAATCATGCTATAAACATCTTTTTTATTTTTTATTTTATTTTGTCTTTTCTCTTGTTTGTGTTTCATGTCTATCTGTACCATATGACACTACTATCCGTTATTGCATGGGGATGATCTTTTGATTTGAATTATTTGATTTTCGCTAATTTTGAACAATGTGTAACAAATTTTAAACCCAACCCCTCATCTTTTTTCTTCTCCTTGATGTCTCCTTCTCCTGAAATCAGAGTAAGAATATGAATCTGATTAGGACTGAGT
This sequence comes from Ambystoma mexicanum, assembly GCF_040938575.1. NCBI lineage: Eukaryota > Metazoa > Chordata > Amphibia > Caudata > Ambystomatidae > Ambystoma > Ambystoma mexicanum. The sequence continues at coordinate 1,276,755,725 of NC_090935.1, forward strand.
TGCTTTATTGCCCTAAATGTTTTGAGAAAGGCTCCTGAGCAGCTGAAACACGTGTAAACCAGAGGGCTTTGTGATTTCAAATGGAAAACTCTTTAAGTTGCACATTGAGTTGCTTCATGTGATCAAACTCACAAAATATAAAGGAACGTGTCTTTTTTTAAACTTATGTGTGGCGCAATCATTGTGTGGCAAACCACTTGATCTGTTTTCAAACCAAGGAGGCAGGGGATTGGTTCCTCCAAAAACTGCCACAGGGATGTGACGCGGCTGAGAAGCTTCAAAATAAATTAAGATTGCCAACAGAAGAAGTTGTACCCACACTTATACCAAAAAAAACTCTCTATTTATGCTATACAATAACGTTGTAGTTCATCTTCCCAACATAGTAAACATGGGGCCTCATTCCGACTCAGGCGTTAAGGGGTTTACAGCGCCGTAAACGGTGCCGACCCGTGACTCCTGATTACAAGGTTCCGTTTGCGGGATGACTGTTTAACGGCTGCTTTTTGCAGCCGTTAAAATCCATGCCGCAAAGGGACCTTGGCGATAATTACGGCACCGTAATTTACGGTGCCGTAATTATCGCCTTTCCCCATTCCCATTATGCCCTGTGGGGCAAAAATGGGAATGGGGAAGGGGCCATTGGTGAATGGGGAATTACCGCCCCACTCACCTTGGAATGGGGTGGTAATTCCGCCATCCACCATGGCGGAATTGCAACCTTAGCGGCATGGACCATGGTGTTAATAGCACCATGGTCCTCCGCCAAGGTTGTAATGAGGGCCATGTTCAGGAAAGGAGTGGATTCAGTAAGCATTCATCTTGTGTTCTTTAAAAGCATGAAATTGTCAGAAATCGGGGTGGTTTTCAATGTTTTAAGTCTACCTATAGTTTCTTACTGCTAAACCAAGAATGTCTGGTTAAAGGTCATAATATAAAAAATAAATATAGAAGGCAGCTGTAAAAATATTTAGGGGCAGATTTTCAAAAAGTAGTGCAAATGAAAGCAGTAGTGGGAATGGTTCCTTTTTGAGTGATGGAAATGCAAGTGTGGCAGTCGCAGTTTAAAGTGTGGCTGTCACGTTTCAAGACAAATGCATGGCAGTGATAGAAATGACTGGGTCTTCATTTGCGTCTCCCCCATGCTTGTTCACACCAGGCGCATTGTGATGACCCTCATTTCTGTGAATTTATAATCGCATCCCATTTGTGAATTTGGAATGCACTTTTAAATGCACAGAAAAGCCCTCATATTTGAGCAAATGCACAAAGGGGTGAAACCGGGCATCTGAATGAGCGCATCTTAAATACGCTTAGATGTCCTTTGTGGATTGCGTGTCCGCTTTTTTGGTGCAAGTGATGAGATGTGGTGGAGCTAAAAAAGGTTTTTGAGAATCTGCCCCTTATTGTTTAACAGTAAAGGAGTTCACATGGAAGGTGAGAATGCACTTTCAGACATGTTTTAAGATAAATATGGCCATTGGGTTTTTATTTGTGGTTACCAGTTTAACTATCAAACCATTAAAATAAACACCAGAGAAAGGAAAATAATGATACGCCAGCAGTCTGGCATTTGTAAGGGATCAACTCAAATGGTAAAGTATGTCAACATGTCAGACGGGACATATGCATATTAGCAAGCTAAGCTCATTATGTCTCAGGGATCAGCTCATAATTTGCCAAGGATCATCTCATTGCATGCCAAGAATGAAGTCATATGCCAGGGATCAACGTATATTGAAAAACATCATAATGCACACAGCTTTCACATTTATGCCACCCGTGCTCCCTGTCTGTTAAATGTTAATTTGCAGTACATAAGGTGCCAGTGCCAGCTACCTTTTGCAAATATGTCCTTCAGAAAGCATAATTTGTGAAGTCGGAGTAACTGTATAATGTCAAGCCAAAACCATTGAGAGAGAGAGAGAGAGAGAGAGAGAGAGAGAGTGTGTGTGTGAGAGAGATAGAGAGAGAGAGAGATAGAGAGAGAGAGAGAGAGAGAGAGAGACAGAGAGAGGGGCTGTGTGAGTGTGTGTGAGAGAAAGAGAGGGAGAGAGAGTGTGTGAGAGAGAGAGATAGACATTTAAACAGGATCCCTTTTCAGAACATTGCTTCTTTATTAAACAAAATGATTTCATAATATGATATCGGATCCATATTGGAAGGGAATTCCAAGAAGTGGTAAAAACATTGGGATGCATTGTTCAGGAAAGCTACTTGTCAAGAACCAAGTCAGCTCTCCATGGAAATTCAAACTGGGGACGGAAGAATGAAACATAGCTGACAAATGAAACAAATGCAATCTAGTGCCAGCCCCTTACAATTTTGTCGGGACTCACCAAATCTATGTCCTGAGGGCAAATTTTGTGGCAAAACCGGCCAAATGTTTGCATGTCGGCTATGAACTGTTTAATTCTAATGGAAGGAGAACAGGCGAGAGTACAGAAGCATGCAGCACTGCGAGAGAACGGGTCTCAACGACCGGTGGGGGGTGTCTGTACTCCCACTCCCTATATGGTGGCGGAGAGGCACAGGAGACCCCAGCCAAGATTCTCTATTCGGTAGCAATGGTCGAGCAATCAAGGCCTAGCTTCTCAGGAGGTGATGCAGGCTGGTTCTTAAGTACAGTGTATCCCCAAGCCCCCACAAAGGAATATCCACACTCTGTATTGGTTAGAACACAGTCTTTATATAATCAATAGTTAAGGTTATGTACATTCATCATGATAACTCACTTTGTACTCCGGCAAAATCTACAATGACAAATATTTACAATCCTAAAGTGGTACCACCCTCGATCTCATTGAAGTGCATGAACAATACTGTACAATGTCACACAGACCAATAGAGTCAAACCAGCAATAGAGAGAGGAGAGAAAATAAGATGGTCGAGCAATAGGCAGAATACTGGCCCCTACTACTGGACACAGTTCTGTGTGGAGATCCCCCCACCTGGGCAACCTGTAAATAAAGATATAGCACAAGCCCAGTCCATATATTGCCCTGCCAGTCTTATTCTCTCCTATAATGTTTTACCCCCCCAATGTACCTGGTGGAGTCGAGCTCCTCGAAGAGGCGTCGACAAACGTCGAGGAACTCGCTGTTCGGCGACGGGGAATCGACGGCCCTTCTTGAATGCCTTCCTTTTCAAGCGGGAGGCACGGGGCATCGAACGTCCGTCGACAAACGAGGTAGAACGATGTCGAAGAGGCGGCAGCTTCGTCCGAGCGGTGCTCGTCAGCGTCGGGGCGTCGGCGTCCTGCAAGGCGGAGGTGTGCGGGGCACCTCGATGACAATAGTTCTGGACCGCAAAGATTGTAGAGACGGGAGCCCAGCAAGGGCGTCGAGTCGTCCGAGTCTTTGAGGTCGTCGGGTGGCGGGAAACCCACCGGCAGGTTTCTCCTCGGCGCGTTGGTCGTCCTCGACTTTCTCCGGCAGGATAAGAGGTCGACGAAGCGGTCGAGAGAGTCCTTCGATTGAATGTTCTTAGGCAAAGGAGCGGACGGCTCCGGTCGTCGGCGGCACGGCGTCAAGTGGTTCCCACGGCTGGGCAACACAACTTCGACGGGCCTCCAGCGGTTCCACAAACCTGCGAACCCTGGTCGACGGCAATGGACTTCGACGGCGTCGATGTCCGGGTGCTTCACTTCGATCTCCTCGGCGGTCCCGTCTCGGGTCGACAGCCTTTCGAGGGTCTGTCTTCCAGGGCGCTTCGGCGAAGATGGAGCGGTGCTCGATGGTCCCTCGGAGCATGGGAAGAGGGCGCCTTACCAGGTCCTCTCTCGGATCAGCCCTCGACGAATTCGTCAGCCTTCGGATCGGTCGAAGCAAATGCCACAGCAAATCTTCTTCTTCCAGCTGGACGTCGAGGATCAGCAGTTCCAGTTACTCATAGAGTGGAGACTCAGCTCCCTGGCTGCTTCAGGAGCACAATGGTCGCTTCTCAACCAAAGGTCCCTTCTGAACACTTTTCCAGTGGTGAGAGGTCCCCAGATATACTATCCTCTCTCTCATCCACGCTGCTGGCACACACTCAGCAGCCAATCATACTGCAGGGCATTCATGCAGTCAGTCAGCCAATCAGGCACACAGTGCATTCAGGCCACACTCCTCCCTTCCAGACACTCACAACAAGAAATGTGGATTGGGACAAGTACCCAGCCATTCAACACTACACACTGCATTCAGGCCAGTTTCGGGCAGGGCTGTCTCAGTCTTTGTCTCTCATGCCAGAAACCAGACAACCACAACAAGAAGTGTATATTGGTCACACACTCCATTCACCCAGGTCCCACCCACAGGAGGTACCCACAACATACAGACACTGGGAAGGCTCCAGCCAGTCTAGCTGGGCCTTCACAACAATACCATACATGGAACTTCCACCCAACAGCCAGTCAGGGGGAAGGGACAGAGACAGGGCTTCCCAGGACTTTGGGAAAACAAGATAACAGGCAATAGAAAGCAAGAGGCCACAGGGGCCATCTTGTTTCCTATCAGGAATCAACAGATCCCAATGGCAGGGCCTGGGTATCCCAAAATGGAGGACACCCAGAGCACCTGTCAATTTCAGCACGGAGCTGCCACCAGCCCATACCCTGTTCTGGGGCCACCCACAGGTGCCCAAAAACATACACTAGGGGCACAGGTTTGCACCCCTACCCATGGGTGCCATAAGGGTATCCCATGGGTCTGTTCACCAAACCAAAAGAGAGAGCTGCACTGCCAGGAGTCCCACATGGACTCCGGGGCAGAAAACATAACAGAACACACGGCAAAAACAGAAAAAGGACAAGGATTCAGAGGCCCTGTCCCTCAGATGCATTTCCAGCATCACAAGCACCATTCCCTGTTGACTGCTTTCTGCTTCTGCACTAGCAAAACATTTTGAGAATACTGTCCTCCCTTTCCTTGCATAATGGACGATAAATCACATCTGTCCATCTGCTCCTACTAAAGCATTCTACATTACCAGTGTAGCCTGTCCATGGGGCCATCTGCAGAACCCCTGAATATTTTTTTTTCTAAGCCCCATTTTGATCCTCGACAAGGACTGTGGTTTGTGATATTTGTCACACTCATGTTGTTTTTCAGTATGCATGACACACCTTTAATACATGTCAGACTGTACGGGTAGCATGAGCATGAATGGTGTTGCTAGGTCTGGAAAAGATCCGGGGCTACGCTAATGTCAGTACCGTTGGGACTCATGGCTAGCTAGTCTTTTGGTTGTAGCCCCTGAGCTTCTATCCGGGGCTATTCTAATGTCAGTACAGTCGGGACTCAGGGCTAGCTAGTCTTTTGGTTGTAGCCCTTGAGCTTCTATCCGGGGCTATGCTAATGTCAGTACCGTCGGGACTCAGGGCTAGTTAGCCTTTTGGTTGTAGCCCCTGAGCTTCTATCAAGGTCTGAGTCCAAAGTACATGGGGCTATAGCCCCATTAGCCCCACAAGCCTGTTGCACAGCCTCTGCATGAAAGCTTTATCTACTATCTGTATGTACAATCCATCTGTCAGCATGTAGGTATTGTTCTTTTCTATGACACTGCAAGACTGTTACTATGTGCAGTATCTGCAGGGAACTTTAGGACTGAGCCCAGCTGTCGCTCTTGGCAATGTCAGTGTAATTGTGTTCTAAAATGCATGTTGCCTGTGTAGGTGGGCAGCTTGCAGGTATTGTTAATAGCCTAGAGAGAATCTTATTATTGAATGGCAGAACAAACCTTTGGTAATAGGGAGGCTGTGTTAGGGCCTTGGTAGGAGATGTATTAATTTTATTTGGTTGTATTTATAAGATCATTTACATTTTCAAATGGAAGGTGGCATACAGAGATTTAGTGGGCTACAATGGAACAAAGGGCAATACTTTTAATCTGGTGGTATTCCCATAGTTTTTCCATGGAAATACCATCAAACTCAATTACCGCAACTTCAACTCAGTGTGGCAAATTTACCACAAGATTACAGGTGGTGGCATACAAAGTAAATCCTTGTTGATGCAGTCCATATGGCCCCATTCAGGATTCAGGATTTGGCGGATTGACTATTTGGCTTTGAAACAGTGGACTTACCTCCAGTGCCTTCCTTGGGGCAAATCCTCAACTGCAAGGTCCAACTTGGAATTCTGTATAGTGGTAAAGTTGGCAGTAAATCTGTTAGGGCCAAAACAATTGCTAGTAAAATAATTACTGCCATATATTTACCACACCATCAAACTCACATTGATGCCCACTCCCTGACTTTCAAAGAGTAACTTTAGGTATACTTCTGTTCCGGCAAACTTCAGTGAAAACATCACATTTATATTCAACTCACTTCAAAAATAGTAATCCACAATGGGCAACACACAAATGGTCTCTCAATGCATTTTGGATTGTATATCCATCTGCCATGTGAATAATATTATCTTATCAACATGCAAAACGTCTATTTACTTTTACAATCTTTAAACTTTTTCATAGAAAAGATGCTGTGAAGAAGGATATATCAAATCAAAGAATACAGGCACATACATATTATTCAAGAAAAGCAGGTTGGTTTGGAACTAAATAATCTGTAAATGTAATATGGGAGAGACACAGTGAATGTAGGCTTGCCACAGCATGTAGGCTTGAATTGATACACAAATCACAGCCATCATCAATGCCTCCTTCGCCACTGCTCTGTCCCCACAAGTCTTAAGGAGTCTCGGCTCTCACCCCTCCTTAAGAAGCCACCACTAGACCCAGCCATCCCCACAAACTACCGGCCCATCACCACAGTCCCCATCCTGTTAAAAATCATCGACTGAGCTGCATACATCCAAATCCACCGACACTGCGAAAAAACCCAACTCCTCAGCCATCATCAATCCAGCTTCCGCCTGAAACACGGCATGGAATTCCCAGCACTCAACTTAAAAACAGCTCAATAATGCCAGAGTCTTGTGACACCTCTCTCTCCTCATGCTTCTAGACCTATCCACTGTATTCGACCTCATCGACAACTCCACACTCTACCACAACCTCTCCAGCTCTGCATCCTTCACCACTGCTGCCACCAAATGGATTGTGGCCTTCCTGGCTGATCGAACCTCCAAAGTCTTCTCGGATAACCACTCAGCTAACCCTACTGCAACTCCTTGTGGAGCACCGCACGTTTCCTGTGTCTCACCCAAACTTTACAAGGTATACACTCAACCTCTCTTCGACCAACTAGACTCAATCGACATCCAGTTCACTAATTACGCCAACTGCACCCAAATCCTCATCCCTCTAACTGGGAACTACCTCCAGGTCTCCTTGCAAATTAACTCCACCTATGAAATCATCCAAATATGGATGACCACCCAGCACCTTTGTCTGAACGATGACAAAACAGAACTTCTCATCGTAGGCAACCCAGCCAGCCTCGCCATACAAAACCCAGCCTATCAATCATTCATAATCGACAACCAAAAGGCTATTGCCTCTTCTGCCACATACGCCACCAAACTCCTTAATGAGAGCAGACCCTTCCAATCCACCAAGCACTGGCTCAATATTGCCACAGCGACCATTGGTTTCAAACTGGATTACTGTAAATTTCTCCTCGGTGGAACCACTGAAAAAAACTTAAATAAACTACAAATCATCCAGAACAATGCCCTGGGTACAGCCTTTGGACTCACCAGACACAATCACATATCAGATGAAAGGAAAGATGCTCACTGGCTACCCATCAGAGAAAGAATCAAAATCTCACCACTACTCACCAAGGTCTCCCAAATACTGCACTGAGCTACTTGGCCCACAGCATGTCCAGACCTACAGCTGAGAGAACTACTCACACCATATATACCATGACCAACTAAATATTCCCACGTTCAAAAGGTCCAAAGCGGGAGGCTCTAGCTTCCCAGTCTCTGCCACCACTCTCTGGAACTCACTCCCTCCTGCCCAGAGATCAGAACCATCCTACAGCACTTTCTGCAAACTACTAAAGACTCACCTCTACTGCTAATGTAACCAACTGTCTTTGTGCTGTTTTGTGTTCCTGCATGTAACTAGCACCTAGATGCCCCATCACTCTTCCAAATGTAAAAATGCATTAATTAATTAATAATAAATAAGTCCTTTAACAACAATTATTTGTTTATCAGGGGTGAAAACACTGGCCAGTGGGGTAAACACCTTTATCCTTTATTTAAAAATCTATTTAACTCATTATAGCTAAACATGTATCATTGCATATCAATTCATTTAATATGTATGAGGTATGCACAATGCACATAATGTTTGAGAAAGTCACATGTCATACATTTTTATTAATATCATGTTTTCACCTGTGGTCACATTTCCCCTAACATTTTACAAATCATGCAATTCAAGCATGGGCATGTGCCAGGATGAGGAATAGTTAAGAATGCTTGGTATCCACCTTGGTACATACTCTTATAATAAAAAAGAAATCACTACAATTTTAATATCATCATACAAATATTGTTCACTAGGATTGGGTAAGAAAAATGTACAGTGAATGTGTTCACAGATTCAACAGCATCTTGCGGCTTCCACTTGAAATAATGCATTACTATGGTCAATCTGAATAAGGTTGATGAATAAAGGAATTGATCATGAACTTAATTTTGCCCACATTGCACAAAGTTCAACAGACCTCCAGCGGATCCAGATAGCATTCCATCTTGGCCCACCATAACTCACATTTAAGTCAATAGGTTCACAGGTGACATTGGTTAGAGCACCAAAAAAATTCTTAATGTATGATTTATTTTAAGATTTACAAAGAATGTTCTTAAAGTTTTAGATCTGTCCACCTGATATAGGTCATTTTAAGGAAGCAGAAGGGAAGGGGTGAGCAAGGAGAATAAGGTAGAATATTGAAAGTGTCTAGGAGGAACAGGGAGAGTGATGAGAGAAGAAAGGTAGGGTGGGTAAAGGGCATGAATGCATTCAAAGACAATACAAAAAGGGATACAGTCAGGAAAATGGGGCTGGTAAATAGTATTCAGAGAACAAAAAAAAGAGCTCTGACCGGCATTTCATAAGAAGATTGACAGCAGCATTAAAGACAACCTGGAATGGGGCCAACAAGACTGACTAGAATGGAAGCGCAGTAACAGGCGGAAAAGGTGCACATTTGAACATTTTAGTCACAGTGAAAGTTAATGAGTCACATTTTGTCCAAGTTGTATATTTGTTAGCAACTTGTTTGAACAAGAAGATCAAAGTGACAGGAGAAAGTAAGAGCAGGATTAACCTTTATACCATGGTAACAGGCTAAGGAGGACATAGGAAGGAAAGTAGGTGGAAAGTATATACAATATGGGGGACGATAAGTATGAGGAGGGGCAGCACGAAATTCAAATATTTTAGTGTTATTGGAAATTAAATAAAGAGAATAAACATTAATTCATACATAACTGAATGGTAGAGAGAACATTATGCATGGGAGAAGGACGTGTATCAAAAAAAAAAACACAAGCATGTTAGTCATTATCATGACAGTGGGATGAAAGTTGAAAGAGAAGATGATAAAAGGTAGAAGAATAGTATACATGAAAACAGGAAGGTGACCAAAAATACAACCGCATTCAGCACGAGGGTGACGAGGAAATGATTACAAAGTGAAAGCAAGTCAGTAACAGCACCGGAATAATTGGAGAGCTATGGATAAAGTCATGATAAGCGCTGCCAGAACAAGCAAAGGGACTGTGGATAGGACATAAAATAGAGAGGTTGAGTGTCAACTGGTCAAGTACAATTGGAAGAGAGGATGGTTTGAAGTGAAAGGCAAATGTAAGTAGAAAAGAGCCCAGAGGAAGTAAGCAGATACAATTCCAGATTGAATTTAAGAGGGAAGATAATTGCACTAAGGATATTAAGAGAGGCGGTTAAAGGCAACTTTTTTGTAGATTTTAGAAAGGAATAGAACAAATGAGATGGAAAGGCAATAGGCAGGGCAATACATATCGAGAGTAATTGCTTACAAATAGGCATAACCCTAATGTTTGAAAAATGAGGAAATATGTGAGTAAGCATTGTAATACTGAATGGATAGATAAATAGGAAAGAAGGCAAGGGAGCGATTACAGTGATAAGAGAAGAAGGAAGGTAGGGTTCTAGGGGAAGCCAAGAAATTTGCAGACAAGATGAAAGCATCAAATGTGTTCTCAGAATTAAGGGTGAGTTAGTCTAGAGACTTGTATGTTATATTATGTTATGATATTGATATCTGTACCACACCTTGCTCTCATTTTCATTTTCTTCAGGTGATTTTAGAAGTGACATGACAAGGCACTTGGGCAGGAAACTGAGAAAAAGAGAAACACATTTTATCAGCTTAGAAGATTAAAGTTATAGCAAAATCAGATAACAAAAGGGAGAGTTAGTAGGGAGTTCAGGTTTGAGCAATACTGGCAGGTATGGCTAGAGAGCAATACCATGGTTCTCATTGTAGCTGTTAAGCGTGGAACAAGTCACAGACACAGGTATTGTGAAGAGACGCATGTGTGTGAATGTTTAAGAAGCTTGGGATTTTTTCAATTTCCTCTTTTCTTTGCTGAACACGTTTTTGGCAGTCTTGAGAAGATGGGGTGAGCCATTGCATGAATGGGAAAGGGGTCAAGGGAAGGGAGCGAGTTAAGACCGATAGGGAAGCATTGGCTAGAAAATTTGATATTTCATTAGGAGACAAATAAGAAGAAAAATCAACAGAAGGAAGAGAACCAATAATTCCCAGAGGAAAGAAGTCACAGAGAAAAAAGACAGCCTGGGGAGAATAAAAGAGAGAAGGAGTAGCACAAGTGTAGTAAACTGAAAGGTGATGAGCTGCCAAGGAAATTGGAAGAAATAATGTGCCCGATTCATGGAATATTTGCCCGGTTCAATGTGAATTTGCACTGCTGAAAAGTGACTGTGCACTGCCGACACTAACCCTGATTCATGGAATTGTGCAAAGTGTATTTTTGTGTTGCAAAGTCCGGGCAAAGTCAGCGCATAGTCATTTTTGCAGTTCAAAATTAATTTGCCCGGACTATGCACCGCAAAAATACACTTTGCACGGTTCCATGAATCAGGGTTAATATGTTTGAAAACTTGTGTGATGTTGTAAATTTGAGACTGAAATGAAATCGGACATATGATATGGGATCTGGGTTCCTCGGCATCATGAAAATGTCAAGGATAGACACGATTGGGGAAAATGTGTATGTAGAAGTGAAATGAGGAATAACATTGAAGCAATCTAGTTGTATTTTGTATTTTATTAAATGTTTATAGGACTTACTGCCAAAGTGCACCACAATATAAAAAAAAATGTAAAATATAAAGAATACATGATGAAACAATACCAGCAAATTTAGGCAGTGGAGAGAGATAGCAAGTGGTCTTTCTGATGGTTCCAGAAAAGAGAGAAAAGAGAGATCTAATAGATAAAGGTAGCAAGGTGTGAAAAAGAATGCAAGTGTGGCGAGGCACAAGGAGTTTGAGGGACAGAGAGAAGGACCTGGAATTGAGATCTTGTTGCGCGAGAATGCAAATAAAAATAATCAAGAGCCGAGAGATATGGAGGGGCTAAGCCAGCTAGGGATTCAAAGACAAAACAATGAAAGTGAAGATAAGGTGAGATTTGAAGGACGGCCAGTGAAGGGAAGCAAGAGCAGCAGAGCTAAAGCTGTTGGGAGGTAGAACAAGAAGAAGCCAAACAGAGGAGTTATAGACAGAGTGCAAGGGAGCCTGTATTTAAACCGGATGACTAAATAGAAGGGTGGCACAATAATCAAGTCTTGAGAGGATCAGTGAAGAAATTAAGAGCTTAATTGCATGAAAAGAAATGGAAGAGTGTGGTTTCCGAATGTTGAAGAGTTGGTAATGGCAGGAACGAGACACAGAGGAAATGTGGGCAGAAAAGGCGAGTGACGGACAAAAAAGAATGCCAAGATTTTTAGTTGGTGCATACAAGAGTAGTGTAGAAGGAGGAAAGTGTATACATGAAGGTGGAATCAGAGGAGGACTAGAGAAGGAAGGAAAGAAAAGTAGTTCACTTTTTGTTGGGTTCAGATGGAGATAATTAGCAGACACCCATGAATGGATGGCAATCGGGCACCTAGAGGGAGAAGTAACAAGAGTGTCACTTAAGGAAGATAAGAAATAGATTTGTGTGTCATCAGCGTAGAATGGTGTAATGGAAAATAGTACAGACATTTAATGAATTTTTATTTGTATTGTTCATTTGTAATGTGCCTATATACAAGTGTTTTGAGGCCCCAGGCTGGCTGTTGCAATCGGGAGAAATGTGGAAACTATGACTTCAGAGTTTAGGTTTCACACTAGAGTTGATGTCTTGTGTTGATTGTCTCTCCCGGGCCAACACAAATATTGTACTTTTCAAAATATCAGATGGCCAGAGAATAGGTGAGAGAGGCGTCCGATCCATCATGGCTGCCGCAGTTCTTCTGTTTCTGTCTTGCCGAAAACTAAAGTGATTCATGGTCATTGCTGTTTAAACCAATATATATATGGTGTGCAGGGCTTTCTATATTTGTCTTAGAGCAGCTGCATATGTTAGTAGCACTTTGTGCTCATTACAGGTTTCCCCTGTACCTCTATAAGATGCTCCTGTGGTTCCATGTTAGTTTTACTCTTCTTTGCAGATCATTCAGATCCTGTGTTCCAGACGTTTCTTCAATCTCTGTCTTCAGTGTCATCACCCCATGAGACTCCTAAACCTTTGATTAGCTGCGGATTCCAACTCATATTTAACTCCACAATGACTTGCTTTGGAGTCTTCCACATGGTGGCACATAAGCTCTACTCTTCATGGGATGGGGCAGGCCATATGTTTCCATGAACACATTTCCATGCTTTTCCACCTAGAGCCATAAATGTGGATGATGTTTCCCTCTACTTTTTTCTGACCTAGTGACACACTGACTTATTTTGTTCCTGTCTCATCCCTAGCCCCCATAGTTCATTTGATCTTTATACCAATATTTAGTTTCCCTACAAATTGTTTAGGAGGTCATTACCCCTAGCCAATGTAAACACCTTTTGGTTTAGCAAATTCCGCAAGGTATTTAAACTTCATAAATTCCTACTATGAATAGGATGATTCGGTTGTGTCACAGTAATTGGGATTTGTATTGGATGATGTGATATGACTTTCCAGGATGCTGGGATAAGCAGTGCTTGGTAGTGGTGATTCCTCTGCATATCTATTCATAAAAAATTGACACATTCTGTAGCTTAGTCCTGAGAGGATTGAAAGGAGACTAAGAAAAGAGCACCAAGAAGAGCTAAGTTGTCTCCCCACTGGTCTGTGCCTGAAACTCAGGGTGATATGCAAATTTGCAACAAGCACTATGGTAGTCAACCACATAAAACATACAACTTCAGTACTTGGTAACATTTTCCAGATAAAAACTGACCGACAGCCAATTTATAGTCAACTTAGCTTTGCGAAAATTAAACACCCAACAGCAGCTTGATCCAAGGTTTTCTTTAACATTAATTTTCCTTCCGAGTTCTTCATCATGGATCCCATTGAACTGATTAAAAAGCTGGGATCCTGCTTCAGGCCTATCTGAAAACATCAACCTCTTAAAACAATGTAAATTTGAAAGATATTCATGCAGCCAGACTGAGGAATACACAGCTAGCAACTCACATCTTCATTTGTTTTTAAGTTTTTTACCACTAAAGTCATCTTTGTGTACTTGCAAATTAGACTCAATGTCATAAACCAACTTTGGACTGTGCAGGCAATCTCCTTCCAATTGAGAACACACAGCTCCAGAATTGTTTCTAGCTTCTAGAGTACTTTTACCCAACAGCCTCTAACATCACCAATGGTCGTTCAGGGCAATGCATATCCTGGGATGCTCATTGGTAACAGCCTGACTGAAATGAACATAGGGACATTTAGAAGAATTGTTGATCATTTCTTTATCATTGCAGACATTAATGAACACTAATGGTGCACCTATTATAATCCCTATATTGAATCATTCTGAATAGTAATAGTAATGTGTATCTCCCTTTCTCCTATTTCCACCTTCACCATTTTAATTTGTGATGCTTTTATTGGAAATCAAATTTGTAGTTGTTTGACTATTTTAATTGTTTTTACTTACAATATTATGACACTCACCATGTTATGCTTTTGCTGGAAAATTATTGGTAATTACAAAGGCATCAAGAGACACACCTTACATTACTTCCCAAATTATGTATTGATTAAGATGAAACAGTGTAGACATTGCGATGAATTGCAGGATTCAGTCACTTCACCCCAGGTGGGAGACTTTCCTTGTGAGGTTAGTGAAGTGAGTCTGCTACGCAATAATCCTTACTGGGGTGGTGGTAAGTGGGACCTCACAGGGAGAGACTCCTCCCGAGGGACAGGGACTCTCTAAAACCCTTCCCTTTGACATCACGGGGACACCATCAAACCGAACCACTGTGTGTTATTGTAATACAAGATTCAAGATTTCCCTTGAATAAAAATATATTGCAAACACCATGAAGAAGAAGAATGATGAAAGAGTAATAATCATTACTCCCTGGTCTGGGACTAATAGTACTGTGATGAAGAAGATTGAACCAACAATGAAGAATGATAACAAACAGAGAGGATGGACGACAATCCTCTACTGGGGAGGACCCAGCAACCTGTAATTCAAAGATACAAAGGGAAGAAGGACTTCTCTTAGAGAGAGAGAGAAAGAAAGAGAGAGAGAGAGAGAGAGAGAGAGAGAGAGAGAGAGAGAGAGAGAGATAGATAAACGAAGCCCGGGAGCTTCAGATCAATCAAGTCTTGACTGGAACAGGAGACCAAGGGATCCTTCGTCAGGGGGAAGGCAAAATGTGTTGTCTGCCAGAAGCCTCGAGGAAGTCTGATGCTGAGGAACAGAGGGGAAGAAAACCCCTAGAAGAAGAAGCAGGCAAGACAGGTACGGTGGCCCTGGAGGGTGGGACTGTTGTGTCTGACAACTACGCAGAGATCATTGGAGCCTTGAAGATGCAGAACTCTGCTTAACAGTCAAAAACAGACAGAACGAGAAACCAAGCTGTCCTGGCAATGTTTAAGTCCTGCTCCTGCGAAAATGCCCAATGACAGCAACCCTTGAAAAACAAGGTGATAGAGAGGTTGAGAGTCCTGTAAGGGAACATGGCAATAAAGAATACTGACTGCCTATTCGTTGTGAGTGACCCAAAGTTAAGAAGAGTGAAAAACACTCTGGGACTCAGCCTACTCATCCCAGTGAGTGGTCTAAAGTTAAGAAGAGTGATAAATACTCAGGCACTCAGCCTACTCGTCCCAGTGAGTGGTCAGAAGGCAAAAACCATTGTTAAAACCATCCATTGTCTCAGTGAGATAAGAACTGGACAAGAGAATTAATATTGGGTCTACCAAAAGAATAGCAAGGAGGAAGACAGTGAATCAGAAGAGGGCAAATATGATATCAGCTGTCTTATGCACAAAGAGATCATAAGGTCCCTCGCAGCTGCATAATACCAACCATATGACCCATTGCCTAAGTTGTATTGACCAACCGCATAATCTGTAATGATAACCTTGCTTGTTCCTATCTGTATTATGCCTCTTACTGATACCATGCCTGTAACTAAGCTCATGCAAGTAACAGCGCCTCAATGCCCCTGGGCTGCTTGCGCGCTATACAAATTTAAATAAATAAATAAATAAGAACTTTGGCAACAGAGAGAATACAAATCATATAAAGAGGGAATCAGTCTCCATAGTTGAACCTGGAAGAGAAAGACTTTTAGAGATGCTGAAGAGAGATAGTTTTTCCAGAATGTCCAAAGCTAACAAAGCTCAGGAGGACAAGCCTGCCAAGTGACAAATCAGTGGAAAGCAGGACTGGGAAAAGTCGTCTACAAGAACTAAACCAATTACTTCACGATATAGCCAAGGAATATGTCAAGATTGCGTACTACAGCTGAAGAAGCCTATACAGGAGAAGGGAGTCATTCTCCTGGTCTTTTGTTGTTTTATATTAGTTGTAGGGACAGAGTAGATTAGAGTTGGACTGAGGGCAGACTGTTTATTTTTGGACTGCACAACAGATGACTGTTGGGTGTCCTGACCCACGTTTGGACTATTATGCTGCAACATTTGGTGCTGTGGGCTTAGAAAATCCAAGATGGCCGAAAAAGCGCACATTGCGCCAGAATCCAGGAAAACCGCACAGTTTTGGTGCACACCAAAATGTTCCCCTGACCTGCCACCCACCAGTGCGAGCGTGATAGTCCAGGAGTGCCATGAGTGAAATGTGTGCCAAAGGAAAAACAGCAGTGCCGGTTGGCTCAAAAAAGCGTTTTGAAATCACCTTTGATTTTCTCTGAAATGCAAGCAAAAAATGCCTATTTTAAAAATTCTCACTGAACACCAGCAGACATTTGGCAGAATGTATTCTTGTGTGCATACAAAATCTGGAAAGATGCAGAGCCCAAAACAATGTGTATAACAAAACTGGCTGAGCTGTGGATGTCAGCAGCTGAAGAGCAATTGGACTGAAAGACACTAAAATCTAAATGTTTAAAATAAATGAGTGACCTACTGTTGAGTGTCACATAGTTTGCAACTGTTAAATGTAATAGTTTAGAACTTAGAATCAGCGTTCTAGCTGCATGTGTAAAAATTGTAAGTTTGATTTGGATGAAGAAAAACTGGGAACAAAAGTGACATTTGGCTGAAACCTGGCTTGAAGAGAGTGAATTCTGCCCGGCAACTACCCCCGACAGGAGTTGAAACTTGCTCAGCCACTCTTCCCAGGCCTGGCTGCATTCTGCTGCCCCCACCAAAAGGAGATGACACCTCCCTGATTGGATTAGGGGAGGAGCAGCTGGGGACTGCAGGAAACTGAACAATGAGCCTTCATTGGCTCAGACAAATGTTAAATTAGGGGGGAGTCGTAAATGGCTTCCTCTTGAGAGAAACGGGGAGGGGCAGTGCCCCTGTGAGCAACTTGAGTTGAAGGAAGTGGACAAACCAGAAATTCCACCAGGTGCTTTGGGAAACCACACCCCTCTGGGCCAGAGCATAATTTTAAAAAGATGGATAATTCATAGTACAGACTTGTCAAAATTATATAATTAATATCATTATTCTTGTGATTTTTCTGTGGACATTTTAAGAGGTGTTAGAACTCTGTACCATGTTCTGAGGCAAAACCCCATGAATTATGGAGATTGCAGACACGGGGTTCATGCTAGAAAAATGAAAATGTACTGGAATATGTGTAGAAAGGCGGTGTACATCTGTGTCATTTTTGGTAAAAATCCAATATTGGTAAACCAACCAAAAAGCGCAGAATGTTGTCATTTCTTAATCCAAGCTCTTAGAAACATCAGAGTTGGAACAGAAACTACCTTATGTGATATATGATGTGTATATGTAATGTCAACCACTTGTGTATCTGGGAAATGTGTTTAGTTATGAACATGATTTTCTAAGGTAAAAGCAAAGGGGGGTGTTCTTTCTGTATGCCATAAAGATGACACCTGATGACTCACTGCTCCCTTCTCAAATCAGGTCAAAGAGAAATCCTTGACCTATAAAATCGTGAGTGAGTTGGGCATAGAAAGATAGCCTTCACACCCACTTCCCAAAAGACATAAAAAGAGCCACTGCAAGCCAGACAGGGACATTCAATTTCCAACCTTCAACTGAATTCCTGCGCAGCACGCTGACGGGGAACTCCAGAATCCAGAACTCCAGAACCCAGAACTCCAGAGATCCAGACTAACTCCAGAACGAAAACTCCAAAGAGCTGAACTCTTCAGCAGGCCTCAAAATCTTTTGCAAACTATTCAACCGCCGGGCTGTGCGGTTTGCTGCTCGCTAAGAGTTCTGTGTATCCAGAACCGCAGACCAGACCGCTGTGAACAGAACCGGTGCCTGATTGACCCGCCTAGCAGAGAGAACCGCAGCTAAACGTGTTGACCAGATCTGTGACGAGGCCATTCCTTTCAAATTTATAGTGTGAGTACCCAGCGAGAACTGTGCAGAACCCATCTCTTAGCTTAAAATAATCTGATTCAAAACGTTTGAACCTGTCTCCAGAACTCAATCATAGGAATCGTGTGTTCCCTCTCCGATTTAAACCTGTAAAGTGTCATTTTGCCATTTTGAATCATTATTTCATTTCTGAAAAACTACCTTCACAAAATCGTCCTTATCTCTTGAACCATTTGTGCTAGGAGTGAGGTTTAACTTTAATTTTAAATCTAAGATTCTGGGCTTTCCAACGGACCCAGAACCGACATTCTATTCATTATACTTTTTCCATAATCGCGCTCGACGCACTCGGAAAAAGTGCTCCGATTTGCGATTTGGCTAAAAATTTCTTCACTTGTCAAAATAGCAGCTTCTTGCTTTCCTTTGCTGAAATTCGTTTGCAGCCTGACAATCATTCATAGAGCATTGCTAAAGTGATCCTGAACTAATTTAAAGTAGCTATCACCCACCCTGAATCTCTTATAGGGAATTAAAATCATTTTTAGCATATTTTTTCCCTTCTTTGCAAACCACATTTAAAGTATTTTGCCTGTGTTTTAAAATCATCCTTGTGATCTAAGCTTGCTAGGGGGGAACTGAACTACATTTGATTGTATTCCTGAAACTGTGTGCACTCCTTTCCATCTTTTTATATTGTATAAGGGGGGGTAAATTGCCAAAAGGGGAAAAGTGATTATATTATCTTTTGCTGAAATCATATCAAGTTTATTCCTGTGTTGCTTCTTTTCCACCTTGCATTTCCTTGAAACCATAAAGCATTCCCAGCTACCTTGTTCTTTCCGTACCAACTCCTAAGTAATAAAATAAGTGTGCTAGTATAACCTTATCCATTGTTGATCGACATTATACTCATATGTGTGATATCAAATATTAATTTATTATCAAAGTGTGATATATATCTATTGTTTAATTTTTCAAATAAACCTTTTTAATTTGCAAAACAAACCTACTTCTTGGCTCAGTGGGGTCAGGGGGATTCTAAGAGAGGGGCGTTATACAAGGGTTCATCATCCAGATTATAACTTGTCACAAAAATATATAAATAAGGGCTTCCCTTGAGCAATCCCAGACAAGGCACTGACTTAGTGGGAATGCTTGATTGGAGTCATTAAGATGACAAGCACATTAGTTAATTTTGTTAGGTAGGGAAACCCATTGACTAGGGATAGCAAGACATTGAAATGACAAAAACTGGCCTGTATCCTACTTCTGACCTACCACAGCATGGAGAGTTACATAGTACATAATAAAGAGACTACGTACTGTATACTAAGGTATATGGACTTAGATCTCAAAACAAGAAATTATATAAAAAGTTAAGTATAGGATTTAGCTTATGCTCACAAGTGGTGCCTTCATAGCACCTGGCAACTATTTAGTATTCTCTTTCTTTTCATCAGTCTTTTCCTTTTCAATATAATGCTCATTAGGCTTCGTCCTGGACCGCAGGGTCCATTTCCATCCTTTTGCCAGGCTTAGTTGATGGGAACATGGAGTAGACTAATCAAGAAGATCCAAAAGATTGAACAACGCAAAGCTCTATGCAGTGAATATACAGATGCCAGAATGGCTGGGTATCAAGACACAAGTGCCATGCTTGTGGTGTAATGTGAATTACTAATGGAGCTATATCAAAGTATTAGCACTCTGACAATAAATGCAAAATATGCGCATGTCAAAGTCTCAAAATGGTAAAATTGTTACATTGGCTAAAAGGAAAATATGTTACACATCAGAACCGGTGTACGTCATAAAATGGTCTGAAGGACAACACTTCAGGCAGTATATATGGTGGGAGAAAAATTGCACTGGCAAGAACATGATCAGGAATAACCAGATATTGAACTTGTGCATGGTTGTGCCCAATACTGGAGAGCAGTAAAGGCCATGTGGCTGCAGACCACCAGATGGGAGCTGTTACAAATGATTAATGCAACTATAAAAGGATTCAATGCAATCAGAGAAGAATTGAGATCCATCAAGCTGATGACTCTCCAGAACAGGTATTTCCTGGACCTAATTACAGCAATGGAAGGAGGCATGTGTGCCAATATTGTGCCTTATTGCTGTACGATCAAACCATCACACCATAAGCACAGAGCACAAAGGAAGTAACTTGATACACTTTGAATATAGGACATTCTTCATAGATGGAAGAAAAAGACAACATCTGTGATAGTGAAATTGCTTGTTAATGAAAGGTATACAAAGTTCATGTGAGATAGAGTGAGCAAGTCTCTAGAGGCAAGAGGAGCACCAGCACTGTGCATAGTTAAATCATATAGCAGTAAATAGAAGGCTGAAATGGCCACATTTGTGGACTCATCACACATGACTTAAAAGACAAAGGGCCTCATTACACGGGATGCGGTAACCATGGCGCTATTAGCGCCATGGCTGCCGCCGGTATTTTACATTGTCCGCCTAGGTGGATGGCGGAATTACTGCCCTACTCCAAGGTGAGCGGGGGCGGTAATTCACCATTCACCAAGGCACTTCCCCATTCCCATTTTTGCCCCATAGGGCTCAATGGGAATGGGGAAGGAGCTAATTACGGTACCGCAAATTGCGGTACCGTAATTAGCACCAAGGTCCCTTTGCGGGCACGTTCCTTAATGGCTGCTAAAACCAGCTGTTGAGGTCGGGTCCGGCAAAGGGACCTTGTAGTAAGGTGGTAAGGGTTTACCGGTACAGGTGCCCTTACCGGTACCGGTAAACCCTTACCGCATTCCGTGTAATGAGGCCCAAAGACAAAGGCTATTCATTAGAGCCTTAAACTAAGAGTTTGGGGTGCTCACACTCCCTTCAGTGTTCCAGGACAGTGATCAAGCAACAAGGTCAACTACAAGCGGAATACTTTGGCTCATGGCCTTCCAGTGAGAGATGATGGACTAATTGGGACAATGGGGAGTAGTCAGATGGGATTCAAACACCTAAGTTTGTTTCACGTACCTGCTGCTAAGGAGCCAAAAGTCCAAGGTTGGGATAGTATGCCAGCAAATTAGTGGGGCTGAGGGAGAGCCTAACGTGCAATGTAGCATAGACCCATCCACTGTTGTTTTGTCTGCTATAATCAGTACTACACATATTTAGAGGTAGTTCAAAGTTTACCCTACAGATAAGGGGTAGCCAATGATGTTCTAATCCTTACATGTTCTATATGTAGATATGTTCCCCTTAACCAATAACTTCCTTTGATAGGTTTTGTGTTTTGCCAAACAGAATGACATCATAGATAATGCATATTGGAGTATAAAACCTCTATGTAATCAAGCTTCTATGCAAGTGTTCATACATCAGTCCAATATCTGTGAGTCCACCCTCCTTTATTAAATGGCAATAAAGTAGTACTTTGCCATATTCTTTGAGCTTGTCTGATTATTTGGTTTGAGATCATTATTGTAATTCCATCTAGCACAAACAGACACTTCAAGGTACTAGCACACACCCTTGTTAAATTGAATGTATTTATTTATGCATTTATTTATTTTTTCATTTATAAAGCACACTAAAACCGAAGGCATTGAGGCACTGTTACAGAAACCAGTTACTTGCAAACAGATATAGCAGCTGCACGCACACAACATTAGCAGGGAAGCACATGTGGGCGGAGAAGACAGCTTAACAATTCACATGCAGGCACAATTATGGCTGCGTTCAAGAAAGGGCATAAGATCCAGAACAGTTTAGCGGGACACTAAAGGCCAGAAGTGAGCAGTTATTAGTCAAGGTGAGAGCATGTTAAGGGATCTGAGTATAGATGCTCTGGTCCCCCTGACTCAAATGGCTCTTACCACATATCTTCCAATTGGTTTGTCATCTGCTACCCTCCCCATCCCATTTTCTTATGAAACCCTCTTCCTCTGCTGTATTGGTAACACATAGAACTGCTGCCTGGTCCAGTCTCCATGGCATGACTTAGCTGCAGCAGACATCTAATTAGGTACAGATCTTAACCACCTGTAGGAGCTATAGAGAGAGGGCACATGTGTGTGCCCTCTTTAACCTGTGGCTTGCACACACGAGTTCAGTTGGGTGGTGGAGCCTGTGGGGAGCAGCAGTAGCACAGCGCTCCAAAAGATGCATGGTTATGGAGACCATCTTAACACTGCTCCTCAACCCCTGCCCCAATTGTGTTTGTTGTTTAATTTCCAGCCAAATAAACTTGCCATTAGAAGGCCATGGCACCTTAAAGTAGTGCTAAGGCTTACACCAAGAGTCTTGGCTCAACTCTATGTGCAGTTAGCTCAGGTAAATGCATTGAACTTCTATCATCTAAGTTATTCTCTTGTCTCGGCTCCTTACAATAGCATCACGGTTTATTTATAGTCAGTAGAATTGAACACTATGAGAAAAAAAAACTCTTCAAATGCGAAAATGGGAATGATGAGAAACCCGAGCCATAAAACGTTATTCATTGTCATCTTAACAAAAGGTTTTTAGAAGAAGAACATGTGGAATTCTCAGCTTTGCTTTTAGTTTGAAAGACAAACTTCACCCATGCCTCTGTGATTCTACTACAGCACGATGAATTGCAATAATAACAATTATACTGTTTGTGGCTTATAGTGGATTGTACAAATATGTTGTCTTTTTTATTCTTTTTTAAAGGCATGCTCATACACATTTTGTAGTAATGTACCATCTGATTTTTTTGACCTTGTGACACATTTTTTGTTTAAATCTGTATTTATTCATTTTTTGCACATTACACTCTTTAGCAACAAATAAAACATTCAGGGTATTATTGGTATATGTAATTTCACAGATGAGTTCCCAATTCATTCCCCATTGCCCACTAACCATCTCTCTCCGACCCTATTTCTCATCCCCATAAATATATATATGGTCCATCATCCTTCCTTATATTCCCAGTCCCCAAAACTTCTTCCGAGCGATGTATAGACCATCCCAATCCACCTGCCCCTACTATTTTACCCCATACCTTTGTTTTACCCTCTTCTTCCCTTGCGATCCTCACTGCCTCAGGGTGGTCTTCGATCTGGCAACGGTATCAGATAATTTGACGTTTGTCCCCAATCCATCCCTGTATCCCCTTATTCCTCAGTCACTCCCTGTTTACACAAGATTTTATTCTCAGCAAAGCCCCACAGCTAAGCAACCATCTCCTGTGTATGTATAACCGGACCTGTGGGGCTTTTCCAGGAAATTGCAATTGTTCTCATGGCCAAGATAAATACAAATGCACCATCTTTTGTTGAGTAATATCCTTCTTTTTCTTCCATGCTACCAGTCCCAGCAGACATACAGACAGCATACACTACAAAGCTCCATGTACTAAAGAATTGACCATAGTTGTCACTACTCCCAAAAGGTGATTATCACTGGGCTAACCCACACCATATGCCAGAACCCCGCTGAGATGTTCGCACATTGCGGGCAGCAATGAGACATCTGTTGGATAATAGCATGAAGTCTCAACAAGGTCATCTATAGCCCATGCAGATAATTAAGTTGGATCAACTGGAACCATGAATTCCTTGACACTTTTTAGATCTGTTCCCATATATGAGTGCATGTTTTTTCTGGTATCTCATATCCCAGATCCCTTTCCCATTTGGCCTTAACTCCCAAGACTAGCTTTAGCATTTTGTCCTGTATGCAAAACCTGAGGGTGCTCACACCTCTACTCCCCAGGGATCCTTTGCTCAAGTGGCCAGGGAAGGGCCATCCCTTTTGGATACCAATCCGGGAGGTGGAGAATCGAGGGAGGATCACCAGAATCACCTTGGTAATTGCGGAGAGAATTCCCTTAGGTGAGACACAGTATTCCCTAGGTCATGGTGACGACGTACCCCACCTTCCCTCTAAATCTATGGGATATTGTCAACCCTATACTATTCTCCCTTCTCCAGGATTACAAAATGGTAGGTCCAGAGCAGAGCAACAGGAAAAACTATCTGGTCTCTATCTCAGAAACGACTCCGGGAGTAAGAAAAAAAAGAGAATCAATCACAAAGGACATAAACTATTAATCGAAGATCCCAATTCAATAGTTCCCATCCACTCCCACAAAATTGTACGAAAGAGAAGAAAACATATAATGGCAAGACATGGTATGCCCCTTGCGTAAAACAGACTCATCCTTCCTCCCTAAGCTACATCCAGTCTACCCAATCTTTCCCTGTAAATGCCCACCATGTACAGAGAAGAGGAAGAGGCAACTAGGAGCAGTGCACACTTCCTATTACAAACACCACTCTAGTACTGATACAAAGAAGAGAGGTTTACAAGCATGCAGGACTGAACGTTAGGCATGTCCCATTAATTGGGTTCATTAAAATGAGGCAAGTCAAATCAACGTCTCACACCTAAGGCCCCTTAATACAGCTCAGGTGTATAAAGGTAGGAAAGGAAACAAGTCAGAGAAGGAGAACTACCATGTTGGAGCAAGACTAGGAAGACTGATGACCAACAACGATCCCCGAGGACCAGCAGGACCCTGAGAGAATGGGTCATGTGGCAGTCGCTGGACCGAGAGCCTCCAAAGTGGAAGGCAGGTAGACGAATCTGCCTAACAGCAGAGCTGCAGAAAGGAGCTGAGAGCATAGAGAAGGTAGCCCGCGTTCTTTGCGAGGAACTGGGAAGCCTGCGTGTGCGAAGACATGCCTGGTGAGTTAGCAGAACATATGCAGTTTGCTTCCAGACTATGGAGGAGGAGAGCAGGAACAGCATGAATCGCAGCTGGGGAGACGCGAAGAGCTGGTGAGTGTCAGAGGACACGGGAAGACCAGAGTGCTACCATGGGACCACAGGCAAGTAAGGGTTCATAAGTACAAGTGAATTCAAATTATATTGAATGCCAAACTGAATGGAAATTGCTATTTGAGTGAAAGCAAATCATATTGAACACCAAACTAAATGGAAACTGCTATTTGATTAAGAACAAGTGATATTGAATACGAAACACACATTTGGAAGCTAAACCAACATAGTGAATGTCAAAGTGTATATCAGCAACATTGTGAATAGAACTAAAGCACATGGCAAATTGAGCACACACTTAAGTATTCAAACAAATATGAGGAAGATTTATGAACTTGAGGCAAAGCAAAGACTTATGCAGAAAAGGTTTACGCTAGCCAAAAGAAAGCCAAGTGTGGAAAACCTGAAGCCCAAAGCAGTAGAACCTGTGAGGGGCCAAACAAATCTAAGGGGAGACTTATAGTTGCGCAACCTGTAATGGGTGGACCGTGCATTCTGACAATTGCACCTAGACCAAAGACCTCTCTACTGTGAAGATCACAGACATCCTGAATCAAGCCAAGCAGAAGCATAGGGTTCCTGGTTGTGTGACCTGTGATGGGTGGACCGTGTGGTCTGAAAACAAGCCTAGACCAGGGATCCCTAAATGATGACATGAAAATGACATTTGAGTAAGCCACTGAGAACTGTGAACTAATTGGTAAAACAAGCCAGAAGGCAAATCAAAGTGAACCTGTTGTTTTATTTCCTTGAACATTGAGCAAGTGACATTAGAATGAATACTGCATTGAAATCTTGGGGAACGGAACCCTGAGAATAAAAAGAACTGAGAAGTGTTTTCTTGGGGAAGGGAACCTCAAGGCCTAGTTGAACATTGGTGATATAAACAGCTATTGGAACTGTATTGATCCTGAAAAATAAAGCCCAAGAAAGACTTAAGCTGAGAGCAGCTCAGACTTTAAGTTTGAACACAATTTTGTGGTTAAGAGAAACCCCACACCATGTCTGCTTCTAGATGTGAGGGCAAGCATAGGTTTTGACAGAGACAGACTTGATTTGGACTTACAGACACAGACTTCCCTTAGTTTTGTTTAGGCAGGAGAAATCCCTACTTTAGTTATAGGGCAGGTTAGGCCTTACACCATCCTGACATTTTAATAAAATTCTTTGAAAATTGAGTTCCATTGTCTGTGTTCTCTCTCTTGATAACATGTCTGTCTGACACCTGAAACTCTTTGTATAGTGATGAGATGGTTCCCCTCCCCTCACACAGTGGCAGCAACTATTGCAACTGTAAATTCACCTCTGGTTCCTCCAGGATATCCCCCATATTGTTGCCATCCTTGTTACCACTGGTGCATATTTAAGAAAGGTACCACTTTGCATGTCATATGTATCCCTCCACTGTTCAATAGTGAATAATCTTCAGATTAGAAATCATTTTTGAACATCCTCTGCCTCGTAATCTGGAAAGGCCCATATGTCTCAGTGCCTTCCATCATTTCCTGTCAAACCTTGGGGGGAGATCTGTTCTGTGCATTCTTTTGATGTGGAGCCTGCACAGACATTTGCCCCACAGCTTCAAAATTACTTTATATATATTGTCTGACCCAACAGATCCTATCGAGCTCCATAGTAGTTCAATACCCTTTTTATAATGTAGAAGAGCAGCCAGTTACTGGCCCCACTCACCCGCCTGAGAGTCATCCAGCCAGCAAGTTGGCTGCTATAAAATATAATTCAAAGTCAGGAAAGGGATACCCCTCCATTTTGATGTGTTCAGTATAGCATCTCCAATGCCACTATCCGTCTACCTGTACCCCACAACAATTCCCCAATCTTTATGTCCAGCATCTTAAAGAACACCTTCTTTATCATGTACGGGATGTTAACAAAACAATACAGCATACGGGGGAGAACCACCATTTTACACATAGCTATCCTCCCTTCACGGATAACGGTAATATTTTAAAAAAATGCACTCCATTCTCAAAACCTGTCAATACTCTTCCCATGTTGTATACAAACGTCTCTTCCATATCGTGAAATATCTGCATGCTTCAATAGCGGAAGGATTCCAGTTCCCACTTTAGCGCGCAGTCTGGGAGAGTCTCCCTTTACCTGACCCGTAGTGATGCCAGAAGGAACAGAAGGGACTTCTCTGTACTAATGAGAAAACCAGAAAGTCTTCAGAAGTTGCTCAATACTTCCAATTTAATTGGGACAGTTTCCATTGCATTGCCAACATATAGCCAGACAGTGCGCCTCATGCCGAGTTTGCCAGTCTGGAAATAAGAGTGCCGGTAAATCACCCTTGTTTCCAGACCGGCAAACTATGGGTTTGTCTGCCAGAGCCACTGTGCCTGAAAGGTCTGACCCTGCTATGCATAATTTTATTTTGGAAGAAAAAAAAAGTATAAACACGGCTTTCACGCCTCTTTCCCAGATGGCTATTAATCACAGACCCCAACCAAATAGAAACCTCTGATTGTTTTAGGGCAGGTTAACTTCATTAAATGATCATAGTCCATATTTTGATGGCACTAGTTAGAAAAAGACAGGTGTGCCGAATTATGAACCAAACGCATGCATTCCATTTAAGAGAAAATAGTTGTTAGTCATATGCAATTCCTTGTTTAACTTAAAGGTATTTCATGATGCAATACAGAAACATTTATGAATAATTACTTAGGAAGAAGGCATGTATTGAAGGTATATTTCATCCTGGCTTTCAATATTGATCTTTGGACTGACCAACCAAGTTTATAGCAGACAACCACGTAGTACCTCTTTGTGTAATGAATCCATTTTAGTTCACCTCTTAATTAAGATCCTTTTGTATTATTGCCTTTATTTTTATTTTGAAAACATCCTCTTTCCCTATCCATCGTTCTGAGACTTTGTGAACACCTCCTCCTGTACACATTTCTATGACACTCAAGTAAACTCCTTAACGTGATGGGAGGTTGTAAGTGATGTGACTAGCATGATACAATCGAAGTAAGGAGCATTAAAATACATAATCATGGCATTAACCCATATCCATTCCTCCTTAAATTACTTAGTTTGGAGGTATCCCCAATAATCCAAAAGAATTTCACAGAAGGAGGTGACCACACCCAGCTAAGAATAATACATGAGACAATTAAAAGCTTAGCAGTGGTTTGATATGGAAGAAAATACAGGTGAATTGATTAAACCAATCGGTTCTGTATTAAACTATCCACCATTCATGCCACCACAACCACAACCTGGCATTTGTAGTGTGGAGTGAAGGTAGGTGAAACCCAAGTAGCTGCCATATAGATACCAACAACCAGAACCCCCACTTGTTTCTACCAAATATGTTGCTTCCACACCTTGGGAAAAACCTTTCAGCCCCATAGAGAATGTCTAACACTCAGGCATCAACATTGTGGGCTGAAAACACAGCCCCATAGTGAAAAAAGACAAAACAATGTTCCCATTGAGTACATTTCACAAACCCTGATGCCCATGCAATATGTTATACATAGGGAAGACGGACAGGAAGTTGAAGTTACATATTGGAGAACATAAAACCTGCCTGAAAAACCACAATAGCAACGCCCCAATGGTAGACCATTGAGTTGAGAAAGGACACTTTAAGTGGTTCGTACCATGCAAAAAAAAACAAGCATGGACATCAACAGAGACAAGGTGACATTGATCCACAAAGACCAGCAATTAAGTGCGGTCACCGGTCTAAATGAGAAAATGGAATGATTACCCATTGAAACCAGACTTGCACAAAGTTCAATTATCTGATTTAAGTGTTGTAACGTAAACTCATTCACTGGGGCCCCTTCAGCACATCCAAATTTGTGGAGGGTGCCAGTATAGCAAGTTACTACTGGATAATTCCAATTCAGATTGGGACAATGTGTTTCGTGTGCTTGATGGGCAACCGTCAGTCTCCCACCTAAGTGGACCTTTAAGGCTCTCAACTAAGGTCAGAAACCGAACAATTGCCTGCAGAGACGTAATACAGAAATTTAACGGGACGAAGCTATGCTGAACCAATAGAAATGCACGTTAGATGAGACTTTGTATATTTAAACTGACACAAGGTCACGTTATAATTAACAACTGATGCCTGGAGCAACGCTGTTACCAGACTGATTATGGACCTGACAGATGGTGGGTAAGCTTTTGGCTCTCCCGCTTATACCATTTCCCCAGCAATCTTGTGATTACCAAATTAATAGTATCTTTGTTTACAACGCTACCCGTTTGTCTACCTTGCTAGTATGCTGTACGGCACTCTCACAGCAAGTGTGACAACATGGACCAGTATCCTGCATTACAACGGGTAGTAGTGACTTATTCACTTACTCCATTTGGGACACTCTTCCCTTCTTCCCTTCGCTAACGCGACCCATTAAACCTCACATCGAGATTAGGACTAAAACAGCTCCCCCTACATACAATCAGCCTTGAATTATCTTGTGTGTATAACCAACCCTGGTTTG
This sequence comes from Ambystoma mexicanum, assembly GCF_040938575.1. Taxonomy (NCBI): domain Eukaryota; kingdom Metazoa; phylum Chordata; class Amphibia; order Caudata; family Ambystomatidae; genus Ambystoma; species Ambystoma mexicanum. The sequence continues at coordinate 1,276,784,961 of NC_090935.1, forward strand.
ACCGAACGGGTCTTCGTAAAGAATGCAACTGAGAGATAGCAGACACTTAGAGATACTCCTCTCTTTGTTAATTTTTCCACGATAGGACTCCATCCGTACAGGGACGGCTAACCACCATGAGCTACGTGGCTACCAAACAGATGTGGCTATCCACATATGTAAATACCTCGAACAGCCATTCCTCAGAGAGGGAGAACACACCGGGAAACAAAAACAGGTAAAAGGAGCCATTTCCGCAACATATATCCCGTAAAACCGCTTTCCTGTAGACTAAAAGAATACATCACCTTTGAAGATAGGGACTGGATAAGGACACCTTATTTATGTTCCATGTCGCTGGAAGCCAACTATTTCAACAATGATTGTGAAGGTTTGTGTTATTTCTATTTTTTACAGACCCGGAATTTTACTACAAAACGATCACAGCTATGTTTGCTGCACAAGTAGAACAGAATCCATTTGTAACTGGAACTGAACCATTGGATACATTGAATAACCAATTGAGCCACCGATTACGATCCGATTGGTAAGTGTTTGTTGAACCGCGTTCACTTTTGGATCAGTAACCATGTACGTTTACTTACTGTTATAGACAGAACTATCGATTTATCTAGTACTGCTAGACAAATATGAATAGTCTTTCGATTTAGGGAACATTGGGCTTAGAAGATGCTTTGGCCCCACCACTATAACTTGATCTATTGCCTTAATTACACATTTTTTGCTGTTGCTGCTGCCATGACCGGCTTGTTAGAGATAGCCTATCTCTATTATAACGTCACTAATAATGTATATATGATTGAGTGTGCGTTTTGATATTCAGTTAAAAAATCCCAGAATTAGACATATGGTCAATGACATCAATGTCTATTCCGCTGCAGGTAACATTCATGATTGTCAACCAGACAAGAGAGCCTTGAGGGACAAACAACAACCTTGAGCACTAACCTCAATAATGCGACCCAAGAAATGTAGACACACTGTTTGGTGTCAATGTTCTATTATTGAATCTTATGCTGCTTAAATTGACCTGTTTTGTTGTATTCGATTTTATGAAACACAGTGCTATTTTTTGTTTATAGACAGTTCCCTGATGAATTTCCGAATAATTTATCCATACTTTTCGGAAAGCAACATGTTAGAATGAAAGTTAGAATGAGGATGATTGAATGAGTTTCTGTGAGATTGAAGTGTTGCTGTGGTTGAATGGTTAAATTCTATGGCACATGACACTTTATGTACAGAACTAGTGTGAGGGCTGAAAATTAGTAGCCCCTGAATTGTAATTTCTGTCTCTTGCATACAGTATTTTGCACTGGGCAACCTATCTCCGAATTAAGGAACAGAGTTTTGTTGAGAAATAAACTTACATTGACTATGAATCAAGTTTGTGTTTTTATATTTGTACCTTTTTGTGTAACACTAATAAATTGATATGTTTTTGTATACATTTGCTTCACATGAGTAATTGAAGCTCTCCGCTCTCTGATCCTCTGGTGTTTGGCTTACCGTGCCCATCTTTGCATTGGTTTTTGAACCTAAATAAGGGATTGTCAGGTAGGGGTCTGAATCTCCCTTTACCTCTTTGTGTTTTTCTTGTGGCATTTCCCAAACCCTACATTTCTAAAAAAAAAAATAAAAGGCCAAAATACTTTTCCCATTGAGTTCATTTCCCAAACCCTGCCTTTCAAATAAAAAGCCAAAACCATTTCCCACTGTATTCACACTCCATGTACCTTGCCTTTAAACCAAAGTGGTCATATCTAATTAATGGCTGGAGGGCGGGGGATTTGCTGGCAGAAAAGAGCATTGGGATGAACTAAGCAAACACTCTGCATTTGTAAAATGTTTATCAGTTAATTTGCAAAGAGATCTGATGTAAATTGTGGCTGCATATAATGATTTAATTTGAAATTGTGAGATTGTAATGTGCCACAGAGCTGGTGGCTGCTGTCCTTGAGATTGATTTAATATTCCCTGCAGTAACATTTAAATATATATATATATATATGTATATTCAATGAAAAAACTTTGTTAAAAGGGACGCTATGGTTAAGTTTTGCTACTAAAAACCTATCAAATTCAGTAAAAAAACTTTGTTAAAGAGACATTATGGTTCAAAGTAAAACCGAAAAACCCCTGAAATTCGCCAGTTATGGTAAGCTAAGCAACCATAACTCGCGCCACCGTGCACTGCTAACACTAACACCCAGGACATGAAAGATAACATCACAAATGTCATTGATGACATCACTGATGACATCACATGGCTGGCTCTCCCTTTTTTTCCTTTACTGACATGTCTAAGCCACATAGTTTTCTTCAGTAACAGTCAGGAAGTAAAAATTGAAAAGGTACTATATTTGTAGACTTAGGGTCAAGTCATATCATATGAAACATACATATAGCAGAAGACACAGGCTTGAAAAAGAGCAATCCTTTCTGTGCATGAAGATAATCATTAGAGTTATCAGCACTTTCTCATAGTTTTATTTTTATTACTATAACTTCCCTGTATATGCTCATATTTGTACACATTGTACTCACACTCCTTTCCTTAGGGTTCACTGACATCATTTGATACACATACATACAGTAAGTAGCAGCTTTGAAACAGAGCAATCATTTCTCTGCATAAAGATAATCAGTTAGGTTATGAACTCTTTCTGCTACTTCTTCTGCTTTTTTGCTTACTTCTCTGTCCCTGCATATACTCATATTTGAATGTGTTGTTGTCTCTTTGTGTTTTGTCTGTAATAATGTAATTATGTATTAAGTGGGTTTTATTAGCTACTTATTACATGTTTCACAGTACGCAAAACTCTAATAAGAAAGCAGTTATCATTTCATTATTCTACATGGCAAGATTATGAATATTGCACCTTCATCATGTGTACTGCACACACTACCTAAGTTTCTGCGTGAGTTGCTTAGTATACTGGATAGAACTTCATAATAGAATGCTATTTATATCAATGCATTGCTTATTGCACTAATTAGATCATGATATTTATTCAAATGATCCTTGACACTTTTTGGTCAACATTATAAGAATCCCTCCTCCAGAGTTTTCATGAAAAGTAAATGCACATGTGATGTCATCAGTGATGTCATCAATGACATTTGTGATGTCATCTTTGATGTCCTGGGTGTTAGTGTTAGCAGTGTCTGCGGACTACCGCCATGTCCGCGGACATATCGAAAATCTGAGCATGGTGAATGTAAATTTAAATAGTGTGCCCCATTTCCCCTTTGAGGTTGGCTCTGAAAAGAGCCATTCTTTTGGTTTTTTTTGCAGATGCTTGACAGACACCTGTTATTTTCTATTTTTTGTTCTTGCTTTACTCCTAAAATCTTCACATAACCTTCTCCAAAGCAACCCTTACATTCCAAAATAGAATGGCATTTCCCATAAAAGATAAGGAAATGCTGTCTTCTTTAAAATAAACAGCATTACTGGAATCAATATTCTCATTATTACAGAAGAACATTCCAGCTCTAAGCATGAAGGCACACATGCCTCGGTTGATTACACACCTAGCATTGTTTTGCTGAGGACAAAAAACTGAACTATTGTCCCATATTGCCCTAGGTACTAATCCAGAAAAAAATTACTTTGGCATTTGGAAGGATGTTCATTACTGCTTGAACCAAGTGTTCCAAATCTGCCAACAAAGTAAGGGCACTGGCATAGCCCAAATGGAAAGCACCATAGTGCAAAACTACCACATGGGGACTGTTCATCCTGCCCATATCTTCACAAACGTGTACAATTCCCTGTACATTGTAATCAGGCACAGTGCTCCACACCACCTCCACTCCTTTAACATTAAAATTCTTTGCAACATGCCTGCATTGAGCATACTGTTGTAAACCATGCACAAACATATCTCCAAGCACCAACACCCTGACTTTCTCCACTTCTGCCATCTTCACTACACACAGTCTCTTTGAACACAAATCCACAACCTCAACATCTGATTGGCTGTACCCTACAGTCTTCTTTCCATGCTGTATTTGCTGTAAAACCAAGGATCTAGCACGCCCTGTCCGCGGACCGCGTAACTCTTAGACAGCCCTTCTACCATTTCCACTTCACTCTCTGTGCCATTCTTCATTGGATACAGCTAAGCAGGCACACAATACGGAGAACGTCCCCAGAACACCCCCATTTTGTTTATTTTCAAACATTTCAGGACACTGCGAGTGTTCTTAGAACACTTTCAGCTTGACAACGAAGAATACAGACAACAACGTCTTCAGGACACCCCCTGCGAACATTCCAGGACCCCACGAGTCTTCTTAGAACACTTTCAACTTGACACTGAATCCATTCTGTTTATTTACGAACATTTCAGAACAGCCGTGTTGTCTGCAGAAGAATCAAACACAAAAAAATAGAACATTGAACCTATCTCATACCCCCCACCCTCCTCAAACACTCTTACACACCAACACACTCCACTAAATACAATTTTTAATCCAAGTTTCACTGCGCTGTCCGCGGTCGTCGGGGAATGCAAGATGGCGGGCGCCACAAAAAATCTGACGCGCTCCACGCCCCACGCCGTCCAATCATGCCCCGTGTCTGTCTCCTGTTACCCCCCACCCCCTTCTCATGCCCTGTGTCTCTCTCCTGTTCCCCCCACCCCCTGGTCATGCCCCGTGTCGCCCTGCTGTTACCCCCACCCCCCGCTCATGCCCAGTGTCTCTCTCCTGTTACCTACCACCCCCCACTCATGCCCCATGTCTCCCTGCTGTTGCCCCCCACCCCCTCTCATGCCCTGTGTCTCTCTCCTGTTACCCCCACCCCCTCTCATGCCCTGTGTCTCTCTCCTGTTGCCCACCAGCCCCCGGTCATGCCCATTGTCTCTCTGCTGTTGCCCCCACCACCCGGCCATGCCCCGTGTCTCTCTCCTGTTACCCCCCAACCCCTGCTCATGCCCCGTGTCTCTCTCCTGTTGGCCCCCACCCCCCGGTCATGCCCCGTGTCTCCCTCCTGTTTCCCCCAACCCCCCGCTCATGCCCCGTGTCTCTCTTCTGTTACCCCCACCCCCCTCTCATGCCCAGTGTCTCCCTCGTTTTCCCCCCGCCCCCCGCTCATGCCCCGTGTCTCCCTGCTGTTGCCCCCCACCCCCGCTCATGCCCCGTGTCTGTCTCCTGTTACCCCCCACCCCCCGCTCATGCCCTGTGTCTCTCTCCTGTTGCCCCCCACCCCCGGTCATGTCCCGTGTCTCCCTTCTGTTGCCCCCCACCCCCGGTCATGTCCTGTGTCTCCCTGCTGTTGCCTCCCACCCCCCTCTCATGCCCTGTGTCTCTCTCCTGTTACCCCCCCATCCCTCTCTCATGCCCTGTGGCTCCCTGCTGTTGCCCCTCACCCCCCGCTCATGCCCCGTGTCTCTCTGCAGTTGCCCCCCACCCCCCGCTCATGCCCCGTGTCTCCCCTGTTCCACCCCACCCCCCTCTCATGATGTGTCTCCCACCTTTTCACCCCCACCCCCCGCTCATGCCCCGTGTTTTCCCTGTTCCCCCACCCCATGCTCATGTCCCATGTCTCCCCTGTTCCCCCCCACCCCCCGCTCATGCCCCGTGTCTCCCTGCTGTTGCCCCCCACCCCCCTCTCATGCCCCGTGTCTCTCTCCTGTTACCCCCCACCCCATTCTCATGCCCTGTATCTCTTTCCTGTTCCCCCCACCCCCCGGTCATGCCCCGTGTCGCCCTGCTGTTACCCCCACCCCCCGCTCATGCCCCGTGTCTCTCTCCTGTTACCCACCATCCCCACTCATGCCCCATGTCTCCCTGCTGTTGCCCCCCAACCCCCGCTCATGCCCCGTGTCTCTTCCTGTTACCCTCCACCCCCCTCTCATGCCCCATGTCTCCCTGCTGTTGCCTCCAACCCCCCGCTCATGCCCTGTGTCTCTCCCCTGTTACCACCACCCCCCGCTCATGCCTCGTGTCTCCCTGCTGTTGCCCCTCACCCCCCTCTCATGCCCCGTGTCTCTCTCCTGTTACCCCCACCCCCTTCTCATACCCTGTGTCTTTCTCCTGTTCCCCCCACCCCCCGCTCATGCCCCGTGTCTCTCTCCTGTTACCCACCACCCACCGCTCATGCCCCATGTCTCCCTGCTGTTGCCCCCCAACCCCCGCTCATGCCCCGTGTCTCTTCCTGTTACCCCCCACCCTCCGCTCATGCCTCGTGTCTCCCTGCTGTTGCCCCCCAACCCCCTCTCATGCCTCGTGTCTCTCTCCTGTTACCCCCCAACCCCCTCTCATGCCCCTTGTCTCTCTCCTGTTCCCCCCACCCCCCTGTCATGCCCCATGTCTCCCTGCTGTTGCCCCCCACTCATGCACTGTGTCGGCCCTGCTGTTGCCCCCCACCCCCCGCTCAGGCCCCGTGTCTCCCTGCTGTTGCCCCCGCTCATGCCCCATGTGTCTCTATCCCTCCCACCCACCCCCCGCTCATGCTCCGTGTGTCCTTTCTATCCCCCCCACCCCCGCTCATGTGCCGTGTGTCCTTCCTGTCCCCCCACCCCCGCTCATGCTCTGTGTGTCTCTATCCCTCCCACCCACCCCCCACTCATGCCCCGTGTGTCTCTATCCCTCCCCCCACCCCTGCTCATGCCCCATGTGTTTCTCTCCCTCACCCCCACCCCCGCTCATGCCCCGTGTCTTTCTCTCCCTCCCCACCAACCCCACTCATGCCCCGTGTGTGTCTCTCCCTCCCCCCACCCCCGCTCTTGCCCCGTGTCTCTTTCCCCCTCCGCCCCACCCCCTGCTCATGCCCCGTGTGTGTCTCTCCCTCCCCCCACCCCCTGCTCATGCTCCTTGTGTCTCTCCCCCCACTCCCCGCTCATGCCCCGTGTTTCTCTAGCCCTCCCACCCACCCCCCGCTCATGCCCCGTGTGTCTCTAGCCCTCCCACCCACCACCCGCTCATGCCCCGTGTGTCTCTAGCCCTCCCACCCACCAGCCGCTCATGCCCTGTGTGTCTCTAGTCCTCCCTCCCACCCCCCGCTCATGCCCCTTTGTGTCTCTAGAGCCCCCCACCTACCCCCCGCTCATGCTCCGTGTCTCTTTCCCCCTCCCGCCGACCCCCGCTCTTGCCCCGTGTCTCTTTCCCCCTCCCGCCCACCCCCGCTCTTGCCCCCTGTCTCTTTCCCCCTCCCGCCCACCCCCTGCTCATGCCCCGTGTGTCTCTCCCCCCACCACCCGCTCATGCCTCGTGTGTCTCTAGCCCTGCCACCCACCCCCCGCTCATGCCCCGTGAGTCTCTAGCCCTCCCAACCACCACCCGGTCATGCCCCGTGTCTCTCTAGCCCAACCACCCACCCCCCGCTCATGTCCTGTGTCTCTTTCCCCCTCCCGCCCACCCCCGCTCTTGCCCTGTGTCTCTTTCCCCCTCCCTCCCACCCCTGCTCATGCCCCATGTGTGTCTCTCCCTCCCCCCGCTCATGCCCCGTGTGTGTCTCTCCACCCACCCCTGCTGACACGCCCCGTGTGTCTCTATCCCTCCCACCCACCCCCGCTCATGCCCCGTGTGTCTATCCCCTCCCCCATCCCCTGCTCATGCCTTGTTTGTCTCTCCCTCCTCCCCCCCACCCCCTGCTCATGCCCCGTGTGTCTGTCCCCTCCCCCACCCCCTGCTCATGCCCCATGTGTCTCTATCCCTCCCACCCACCCCCTGCTCATGCCCCATGTGTCTCTCCCCTCCCCCCACCCCCGCTCATGCCCCGTGTGTCTCTATCCCTCCCGCCCACCCCCCGCTCATGCCCTGTGTGTCTCTATCCCTCCCACCCACCCCCCCTCATGCCCCTATCCCTCCCACCCACCCCCTGCTCACGCCCCGTGTGTCTCTATCCCTCCCACCCACCCCCCGCTCATGCCCCGTGTGTCTCTATCCCATCCACCCACCCCCCGCTCATGCCCTGTGTGTCTCTATCCCTCCCAATCACCCCCCGCTCTTGCCCCGTGTGTCTCTCCCCTCCCCCCACCCCCTGCTCACGCCCCATGTGTCTCTCCCTCCACCCCCTGCTCATGACCCGTTTGTCTCTATCCCTCCCACCCACCCCCTGCTCATGCCCCGTGTGTCTCTATCCCTCCCACCCACCCCCTGCTCATGCCCCGTGTGTCTCTATCCCTCCCACCCACCCCCCGCTCATGCCCCGAGTGTCTCGATACCTACCACCCACCCCCCACTCATGCCCCGTGTGTCTCTATCCCTCCCACCCACCCCCCGCTCATGCCCCGTGTCTGTCTCCTGTTACCCCCCACCCCCTATAATGCCCCGTGTCTCTCTCCTGTTACCCTCCACCTCCTCTCATGCCCCGTGTCTCCCTGCTGTTGCCTCCCACCCCCCGCTCATGCCCTGTGTCTCTCCCCTGTTACCCCCCACCCTCCGCTCATGCCTCGTGTCTCCCTGCTGTTGCCCCCAACCCCCTCTCATGCCTCGTGTCTCTCTCCTGTTACCCCCCACCCCCCTCTCATGCCCCTTGTCTCTCTCCTGTTCCCCCCATCCCCCGGTCATGCCCCGTGTCTCCCTGCTGTTGCCCCCCGCTCATGCACTGTGTCTCCCTGCTGCTGCCCTCCACCCCCGGCTCATGCACCGTGTCTCCCTGCTGTTGCCCCCGCTCATGCCCCGGGTGTCTCTATCCCTCCCACCCACCCCCCGCTCATGCCCCGTGTGTCCTTTCTGTCCCCCCCACCCCCGCTCATGCCCTGTGTGTCCTTCTTGTCCCCCCCACCCCCGCCACCCCCGCTCATGCCCCGTGTGTCTCTATCCCTCCCCCACCCCCTGCTCATGCCCCGTGTGTCTCTATCCCTCCCCCCCACCCCCCGCCTGTGTGTCTCTATCCCTCCCACCCACCCCCCGCTCATGCCCCGTGTGTCTCTATCCCTCCCACCCACCCGCGCTCATGCCCCGTGTGTCTCTATCCCTCCCACCCAACCTCCGCTCATGCCCCGTGTGTCTCTCTCCCTCCCCCCACACCCGCTCATGCCCCGTGTGTGTCTCTCCCTCCCCCCAGCCCTGCTCTTGCCCCGTGTCTCTTTCCCCCTCCCCCGACCCCCTGCTCATGCCCCGTGTGTGTCTCTCCCTCCCCCCACCCCCCGCTCATGCCCCGTGTGTCTCTAGCCCTCCCACCCACCCCCCGCTCATGCCCTGTGTGTCTCTAGCCCTCCCACCCACCCCCCGCTCATGCCCCGTGTGTCTCTAGCCCCCCACACACCCTTGCTCATGCTCCATGTCTCTTTCCCCCTCCCGCCGAACCCCGCTCTTGCCCTGTGTCTCCTTCCCCCTCCCGCCCACCCCCAGCTCATGCCCCGTGTCTCTCCCCCCACCCCCCACTCATGCCTCGTGTGTATCTAGCCCTGCCACCCACCCCCCGCTCATGCCCCGTGAGTCTCTAGCCCAACCACCCACCCGTCGCTCATGCCCTGTGTTTCTTTCCCCCTCCCGCCGACCCCCGCTCTTGCCCCGTGTCTCTTTCCCCCTCCCGCCCTCCCCCCACTCATGCCCCATGTGTGTCACTCCACCCACCCCCCGCTATGCCCCGTGTGTCTCTATTCCTCCCACCAATCCCCCGCTCATGCCCCGTGTGTCTATCCACCCCCACCCCCTGCTCATGCCTCGTGTGTCTCTCCCCTCCCCCCCACCCCCTGCTCATGCCCCGTGTGTCTGTCCCCTTCCCCCCACCCCCTGCTCATGCCCCATGTGTCTCTATCCCTCCCACCCACCCCCTGCTCATGCCCCGTGTGTCTCTCCCCTCCCCCCACCCCCGCTCATGCCCCGTTTGTCTCTATCCCTCCCACCCACCCCCCGCTCATGCCCCGTGTGTCTCTATCCCTACCACCCACCCCCCGCTCATGCCCCGTGTGTCTCTATCCCTCCCACCCACCCCCTGCTCATGCCCCATGTGTCTCTATCCCTCCCACCCACCCCCTGCTCATGCCCCGTGTGTCTCTATCCCTCCCCCCACCCCTGCTCATGCCCCATGTGTTTCTCTCCCTCACCCCCACCCCCGCTCATGCCCCGTGTCTTTCTCTCCCTCCCCACCAACCCCACTCATGCCCCGTGTGTGTCTCTCCCTCCCCCCACCCCCGCTCATGCCCCGTGTGTCTCTATAACACTCACCCACCCACCCCCCGCTCATGCCCCGTGTGTCTCTATTCCTCCCACCAATCCCCCGCTCATGCCCCGTGTGTCTATCCACCCCCACCCCCTGCTCATGCCTCGTGTGTCTCTCCCCTCCCCCCACCCCTGCTCATGCCCCGTGTGTCTGTCCCCATCCCCCCACCCCCTGCTCATGCCCTATGTGTCTCTATCCCTCCCACCCACCCCCTGTTCATGCCCCGTGTGTCTCTCCCCTCCCCCCACCCCCGCTCATGCCCCGTGTGTCTCTATCCCTAACGCCCACCCCCGGCTCATGCCCTGTGTGTCTCTATCCCTCCCACCAACCCCCCGCTCATGCCCCATGTGTCTCTATCCCTCCCACCCACCCCCCGCTCATGCCCCATGTGTCTCTATCCCTCCCCCCCACCCCTGCTCATGCCCCAGGGGTTTCTCTCCCTCACCCCCACCCCCGCTCATGCCCCGTGTCTTTCTCTCCCTCCCCACCAATCCCTCTCATGCCCCGTGTGTCTCTATAACAACCCACCCACCCACCCCCCGCTCATGCCCTGTGTGTCTCTATCCCTCCCCCCAGCCACTGCTCATGTCCCGTGTGTCTCTCCCCAACCCCCTGCTCATGACCCGTGTGTCTCTATTCCTCCCACCCACCCCCGCTCATGCCCCATGTGTCTCTATCCCTCCCACCCACCCCCCGCTCATGCCCCGCGTGTCTCTATCCCACCCCCCCTCATGCCCTGTGTGTCTCTATCCCTCCCAACCACCCCCCGCTTATGCCCCGTGTGTCTCTCCCCTCCCCCCACCGCCTGCTCATGCCCCGTGTGTCTCTCCCCCCCACCCTCTGCTCATGACCCATGTGTCTCTAACAATCCCACCCACCCACGCTCACGCCCCGTGTTTCTCTATCCCTCCTACCCACCCCCCGCTCATGCCCCGTGTCTCTCCCCTGTTACCCCCACCCCCCGCTCATGCATCGTGTCTCCCTGCTGTTGCCCCCAACCCCCTCTCATGCCTCATGTCTCTCTCCTGTTACCCCCCACCCCCCTCTCATGCCCCTTGTCTCTATCCTGTTGCCCCCCGCTCATGCACTGTGTCTCCCTGCTGCTGCCTTCCACCCCCCACTCATGCCCCGTGTCTCCCTGCTGTTGCCCCCGCTCATGCCCCGTGTGTCTCTATCCCTCCCACCCACCCCCCGCTCATGCTCCGTGTGTCCTTTCTGTCCCCCCACCCCCGCTCATGCCCCGTGTGTCCTTCCTACCCCCCCACCCCCGCTCATGCCCCATGTGTCTCTATCCCTCCCCCACCCCCTGCTCATGCCCCGTGTGTCTCTATCCCTCCCCCCACCCCCCGCTCATGCCCCGTGTGTCTCTATGGCTCCCACCCACCCCCCGCTCATGCCCCGTGTCTCTCTCCCCTCCCCCACCCCCTGCTCATGCCCCGTGTGTCTCTCTCCCTCCCCCCCACCCCCGCTCATGCCCCGTGTGTCTCTCTCCCTCCCCCCCACCCCTGCTCATGCCCCGTGTGTTTCTCTCCCTCCCCCCCACCCCCGCTCTTGCCCCGTGTGTTTCTCTCCCTCCCCACCAACCCGCTCATGCCCCGTGTGTGTCTCTCCTTCCCCCCACCCCCGCTCTTGCCCTGTGTCTCTTTCCCCCTCCCCCCACCCCCTGCTCATGCCCCGTGTGTGTCTCTCCCTCCCCCTGACCACCTGCTCATGCTCCGTGTGTCTCTCCCCCCACCCCCCGCTCATGCCCCGTGTGTTTCTAGCCCTCCCACCCCCCCCGCTCATGCCCCGTGTGTCTCTAGCCCTCCCACCCACCCCCCGCTCATGCCCCGTGTGTCTCTAGCCCTCCTACCAACCCCCTGCTCATTCCCTGTGTGTCTCTAGCCCTCCCAACCTCCCCCCGCTCATGCCCCGTGTGTCTCTGGCCCCCCCACCCACTCCCCGCTCATGCTCTGTGTCTCTTTCCCCCTCCCGCCGACCCCCGCTCTTGCCCCGTGTCTCTTTCTCCCTCCCGCCCACCCCCGCTCTTGCCCCGTGTCTCTTTCCCCCTCCTGCCCACCCCCTGCTCATGCCCCGTGTGTCTCTCCCCATACCCCCCGCTCATGCCTCGTGTGTATCTAGCCCTGCCACCCACCCCCCCGCTCATGCTTCATGAGTCTCTGGCCCAACCACCCACCCCCCGCTCATGTCCTGTGTCTCTTTCCCCCTCCTGCCACCCCAGCTCCTGCCCCGTGTCTCTTTCCCCCTCCCGCCCACCCCCGCTCATGCCCCATGTGTGTCTCTCCCTCCCCCCCGCTCATGCCCCGTGTGTGTCTCTCCACCCACCCCCCGCTCATGCCCCGTGTGTCTCTATCCCTCCCACCCACCCCCGCTCATGCCCCGTGTGTCTATCCCCTCCCCCTCACCCCCTGCTCATGCCTCGTGTGTCTCTCCCCTCCCCCTACCCCCTGCTCATGCCCCGTGTGTCTGTCCTCTCCCATCCACCCCCTGCTCATGGACCATGTGTCTCTATCACTCCCACCCACCCCCTGCTCACGCCCCGTGTGTCTCTCCCCTCCCCCCACCCCGCTCATGCCCCGTGTGTCTCTATCCCTCCCGCCCACCCCCCGCTCATGCCCCGTGTGTCTCTATCCCTCCCACCCACCCCCCGCTCATGCCCCTATCCCTCCCACCCACCCTCTGCTCATGCCCCGTGTGTCTCTATCCCTCCCACCCACCCCTGATCATGCCCCGTGTGTCTCTATCCCACCCACCCACCCCCCGCTCATGCCCTGTGTGTCTCTATCCCTCCCAACCACCCCCCGTTCAAGCCCCGTGTGTCTCTCCCCTCCCCCCACCCCCTGCTCATGCCCCGTGTGTCTCTCCCCCCCACCCCCTGCTCATGACCGTGTGTCTCTATCCCTCCCACCCACCCCCGCTCATGGCCTGTGGGTCTCTAACCCTCCCACCCACCCCCTGCTCATGTCCCGTGTGTCTCTAAACCTCCCACCCACCCCCTGCTCATGACCTGTGTGTCTCTATCCCTCCCACCCACCACCCACTCATGCCCCATGTGTCTCTATACCTCCCACCGACCCCCTGCTCATGCCCCGTGTGTCTCTATCCCTCCCACCCACCCCCCGCTCATGCCCCGTGTCTGTCTCCTGTTACCCCTCCACCCCCTCTAATGCCCCGTGTCGCTCTCCTGTTACCCTCCACCCCCCTCTCATGCCCCGTGTCTCCATGCTGTTCCCTCCCACCCCCCGCTCATGCCCTGTGTATCGCCCCTGTTACTCCCACCCCCGCTCATGACTCGTGTCTCCCTGCTATTGCCCCCCAACCCCCTCTCATGCCTCGTGTCTCTCTCCTGTTACCCCCCCCTCTCATGCCACTTGTCTCTCTCCTGTTCCTCCCATCCCCGGTCATGCCCCGTGTCTCCCTGCTGTTGCCCCCCGCTCATGCACTGTGTCTCCCTGCTGCTGCCCCCCACCCCCGCTCATGCCCCGTCTCCCTGCTGTTGCCCCCGCTCATGCCCCGTGTGTCTCTATCCCTCCCACCCACCCCCCGCTCATGCCCCGTGTGTTTCTAGCCCTCCCACCCCCCCCGCTCATGCCCCGTGTGTCTCTAGCCCTCCCACCCACCACCCGCTCATGCCCCGTGTGTCTCTAGCCCTCCCACCAACCCCCTGCTCATTCCCTGTGTGTCTCTAGCCCTCCCAACCTCCCCCCGCTCATGCCCCGTGTGTCTCTGGCCCCCCCACCCACTCCCCGCTCATGCTCTGTGTCTCTTTCCCCCTCCCGCCGACCCCCGCTCTTGCCCCGTGTATCTTTCTCCCTCCCGCCCACCCCCGCTCTTGCCCCGTGTCTCTTTCCCCCTCCTGCCCACCCCCTGCTCATGCCCCGTGTGTCTCTCCCCATACCCCCCGCTCATGCCTCGTGTGTATCTAGCCCTGCCACCCACCCCCCCGCTCATGCTTCATGAGTCTCTGGCCCAACCACCCACCCCCCGCTCATGTCCTGTGTCTCTTTCCCCCTCCTGCCACCCCAGCTCCTGCCCCGTGTCTCTTTCCCCCTCCCGCCCACCCCCGCTCATGCCCCATGTGTGTCTCTCCCTCCCCCCCGCTCATGCCCCGTGTGTGTCTCTCCACCCACCCCCCGCTCATGCCCCGTGTGTCTCTATCCCTCCCACCCACCCCCGCTCATGCCCCGTGTGTCTATCCCCTCCCCCTCACCCCCTGCTCATGCCTCGTGTGTCTCTCCCCTCCCCCTACCCCCTGCTCATGCCCCGTGTGTCTGTCCTCTCCCATCCACCCCCTGCTCATGGACCATGTGTCTCTATCACTCCCACCCACCCCCTGCTCACGCCCCGTGTGTCTCTCCCCTCCCCCCACCCCGCTCATGCCCCGTGTGTCTCTATCCCTCCCGCCCACCCCCCGCTCATGCCCCGTGTGTCTCTATCCGTCCCACCCACCCCCCGCTCATGCCCCTATCCCTCCCACCCACCCTCTGCTCATGCCCCGTGTGTCTCTATCCCTCCCACCCACCCCTGATCATGCCCCGTGTGTCTCTATCCCACCCACCCACCCCCCGCTCATGCCCTGTGTGTCTCTATCCCTCCCAACCACCCCCCGTTCAAGCCCCGTGTGTCTCTCCCCTCCCCCCACCCCCTGCTCATGCCCCGTGTGTCTCTCCCCCCCACCCCCTGCTCATGACCGTGTGTCTCTATCCCTCCCACCCACCCCCGCTCATGGCCTGTGGGTCTCTAACCCTCCCACCCACCCCCTGCTCATGTCCCGTGTGTCTCTAAACCTCCCACCCACCCCCTGCTCATGACCTGTGTGTCTCTATCCCTCCCACCCACCACCCACTCATGCCCCATGTGTCTCTATACCTCCCACCGACCCCCTGCTCATGCCCCGTGTGTCTCTATCCCTCCCACCCACCCCCCGCTCATGCCCCGTGTCTGTCTCCTGTTACCCCTCCACCCCCTCTAATGCCCCGTGTCGCTCTCCTGTTACCCTCCACCCCCCTCTCATGCCCCGTGTCTCCATGCTGTTCCCTCCCACCCCCCGCTCATGCCCTGTGTATCGCCCCTGTTACTCCCACTCCCGCTCATGACTCGTGTCTCCCTGCTATTGCCCCCCAACCCCCTCTCATGCCTCGTGTCTCTCTCCTGTTACCCCCCCCTCTCATGCCACTTGTCTCTCTCCTGTTCCTCCCATCCCCGGTCATGCCCCGTGTCTCCCTGCTGTTGCCCCCCGCTCATGCACTGTGTCTCCCTGCTGCTGCCCCCCACCCCCGCTCATGCCCCGTCTCCCTGCTGTTGCCCCCGCTCATGCCCCGTGTGTCTCTATCCCTCCCACCCAACCCCCGCTCATGCCCCGTGTGTCCTTCCTGTCCACTCCACGCCCGCTCATGCCCCGTGTGTCTCTCTCCCTCCCCCCCACCCCCGCTCATGCCCCGTGTGTGTCTCTCCCTGACCCCACCCCCCGCTCATGCCCCATGTGTCTCTATCCCTCCCCCCACCCCTTGCTCATGCCCCGTGTGTCTCTATCCCTCCCCCCACCCCCTGCTCATGCCCCGTGTGTCTCTATCCCTCCCACCCACCCCCCGCTCATGCCCCATGTGTCTCTATCCCTCCCACCCACCCCCCGCTCATGCCCTGTGTGTCTCTATCCCTCCCACCCACCCCCCGCTCATGCCCCGTGTCTCTTTTCCCCCTCCCGCCCACCCCCGCTCTTGCCCCGTGTCTCTTTCCCCCTCCTGCCCACCCCCGCTCTTGCCTCGTGTCTCTTTCCCCCTCCCACCCACCCCCTGCTCATGCCCCGTGTGTCTCTAGCCCTCCCACCCACCCCCCGCTCATGCCCTGTGTCTCTTTCCCCCTCCTGCCCACCCCCGCTCTTGCCCCGTGTCTCTTTCCCCCTCCCGCCCACCCCCACTCATGCCCCGTGTGTGTCTCTCCACCCACCCCCCGCTCATGCCCCGTGTCTCTTTTCCCCTCCCGCCCACCCCCTGCTCATGCCCCGTGTGTCTCTAGCCCTCCCACCCACCCCCGCTCATGCCCTGTGTCTCTCTAGCCCTCCCCCCACCCCCCGCTCATGCCCCGTGTCTCTTTCCCCCTCCTGCCCACCCCGCTCTTGCACCGTGTCTCTTTGCCCCTCCCGCCCACCCCCACTCATGCCCCATGTGTGTCTCTCCTCCCCCACGCTCATGCCCCGTGTGTGTCTCTCCACCCACCCCCCGCTCATGCCCCGTGTGTCTCTATCCCTCCCACCCACCCCCCGCTCATGTCCCGTGTGTCTCTCCCCTCCCCCCACCCCCTGCTCATGCCTCGTGTGTCTCTCCCCTCCCCCCAGCCCCTGCTCATGCCCCATGTGTCTGTCCCCTCCCCCCCACCCCCTGCTCATGCCCCATGTGTCTCTATCCCTCCCACCCACCCCCTGCTCATGCCCCGTGTGTCTCTCCCCTCGCCCCCACCCCCCGCTCATGCCCCGTGTGTCTCTATCCCTCCCGCCTACCCCCCACTCATGCCCCGTGTGTCTCTCTTTGGGAAGAAAAATCTTTTTTTTACCACCTGGGGTTCACACTTTGAGGACCTAAGATGCTAGTGGTCTTCACCTATTGAAAAGGATGTTATGGTGACGTTGCACTAATAAAAACCTATGAAATGCAGTGAAATAAAATGGTGTTACAGGGACGTTATGGTTAAGTTCCACTAATAAAAACCTATGAAATTCAATGAAAAAACTTTGTTAAAGGGACGTTATAGTTAAGTTGCACTAATAACACTAATAAAAACCTATGAAATTCAATGAAAAAACTTCTTTAAAGTGACGTTATGGTTAAGTTGCGCTACTAAAAGCCTATGAAATTCAGTGAAAAAATGTGTTAAAGGGGCGTTATGGTTCCAAGTAAAACCGAAAAAAAACCTTGAAATTCGCCAGTTAAGGTAAGCTAAGCAACCATAACTCGTGCCACCACCGTGCACTGCTAAGACTAACACCCACAACATCAAAGATGACATCACAAATGTCATTGATGACATCACTGATGACATCACATGTCTGGCTCACTCTTTTTTCTTTTGCTGACATATCTAGGCCACATGGTTTTCTTCAGTAACAGTCAGAAACAATAACATTTATTTTATTTGTAGACGTATCCTTCAAGTAGTTTCTTACAGTAATTCCCTTAGAGTCCAGTCACATCATATGAAACATACATAGAGGAAGACACAAGCTTGAAAGACAGCAATCCTTTTTGTGCATAAAGATAATCAGTAGAGTTATCAGCACTTTCTGATAGTTCTGTTGTTTTGTTTATGGCTGTACTTTCCCTGTATATGGTCATATTTGTATACATTGTACTCGCACTACTTTCCTTAGGGTTCAATCACATCAAGTGATACATATACATAGGGTAAATAACAGCTTTGAAACAGCAATCATTTATTTGCATGAAAATAAACAGTTAGGTTATGAATTGTTTCAGCTACTACTTGTGCTTTTTTGCTAACTTCACTTTCCCTGTATATACCCATATTGGTATGTGTTCTTGTCTCTTTGTGTTTTGTCTATAGTAATGCAATTATGTAATACATGGGTTTTATTAGCTACTTATTACATATTTCACAGTACACAAAAATCTATTAAGAAAACAATTATCATTTCATTATTCAACATATTAACATTACGAATATTATACCTTCATCTTGTGCGCTGCACACAATGCTATGCGTCTGCATGAGTAGCCTAGTATACTAGATAGAACCCCATAATAGAATGCTATTTATATCATTGCATCGTTCAATGCACTAATTAGGGTATGATATTTATTGCAATGATTCTTGACACTTTTTTTGCAACATTATAATACAAATCCCTTGTACACATATTTCATGAAAAGTACATACACATGTGATGTCATCAGTGATGTCATCAATGACATTTGTGATGTCATCTTTGATGTCCTGGGTGTTAGTCTTAGCAGTGCACGGTGGTGGTGCGAGTTATGGTTGCTTAGCTTACCATAACTGGCGAATTTCAAGGGTTTTTCGGTTTTACTTGGAACCATAACGTCCCTTTAACAAAGTTGTTTCAATGAATATATATATATATATATATATATATATATACATGGCCACGGTAGTGGCCATGTAGTTATGGTTAAGTTGCTGTTTCCATAGGAAGAGCACTTTTTGGGCGGCTTATAACATCGCTCTCCCTGGACGAATCCTCACCAAACTTTGTAAAGAAAGTATTTGGGTCACTCTGAATTTTTTTGCAAAGTTTGGTGAGGGTTCGTCCAGGGGGGGCAAAGTTATAGGGGGGTGCCAAAACTTTTTTTTTTCCCATAGACTCAATGGGAAAAAACTTTGCTCGTGCCTCCCGCCCAAACCGCTGGACGGATTTACACCAAATTTGCGGCAGGAGCGGCGGCTTTGCTTTATTTGGTGTAAATCCGTCCAGTAGTTTTTAAAAAAATGACAAAAATGTAAGTGAAAAAAATGAGTGATATCTGTGTTCGCTTCGCGGATACACTTCCCTGTTCACTCCGTGGATAGGACGGTGATTTGGCAAGCAGCTTGCGTGATGTCCGCCGACATCTGACGTGCTCTCTCGTTGGATGCGTGAAAGCTTGCAGTCCGTCTGGCTTCAGAGACGCCCGCCATCTTTGTTCCTCGCATGAGAGGCTTTGTATCCCACCTGCACAGTAAGTCCCCCACCCCCGCTCATGCCCATGTCTGTCTCCTGTTCCTTCCACCCCTTCGCTCATGTCCGTGTGTCTTTCTCCCTCACGCCCATCCCCCGCTCATGCCCCGCTCATGCCCCACTCGTCTCTCCCACCCGCCCACCCCCCGCTCATGCCCCGCTCGTCTCTCCCACCCGCCCACCCCCCGCTCATGCCCCGTGTGTCTCTCCCCCTCCCGCCCTACCCCCGCTTATGTCCCGTGTGTCTCTCCCCCTCCCGCTCATGCCCCGTGTGTCTCTCTCTCCCTCCCCCCCACCCCCCGCTCATGCCCGTGTGTCTCTCTCCCTCCACCCCACCCCCTGCTCATGCCCCGTGTGTCTCTCTCCCTCCCCCGCATCCCTGTGTCTCTCTCTCCCTCCCGCCCACTCCCCGCTCATGCCCCGTGTGTCTCTCTCCCTCCCGCCCACCCCCCGCTCATGCACCGTGTGTCTCTCCCCCGACTGCCCACCCCCTGCTCAAGCCCCGTGTGTTTCTCTCGCTCCCGCCCACCCTTCGCTCATGCCCCGTGTGTCTCTCTCCCTCCCGCCCACTCCCCGCTCATGCCCCGTGTGTGTCTCTCCCTCCCGCCCACCCCCCGCTCATGCCCCGTGTGTGTCTCTCCCTCCCGTCCACCCCCCACTCATGCCCCGTGTGTCTCTCGCCCTCCCCCCATCCCCCACTCATGCCCTGTGTGTCTCTATCCCTCCCACCCACCCCGGCTCATGCCCCATGTGTCTCTATCCCTCCCACCCACCCCCCGCTCATGCCCCGTGTGTCTCTATCCCACCCCCCCTCATGCCCTGTGTGTCTCTATCCCTCCCAACCACCCCCCGCTCATGCCCCGTGTGTCTCTCCCCTCCCCCCACCCCCTGCTCATGCCCCGTGTGTCTCTCCCCCTAACCATCTGCTCATGACCCATGTGTCTCTTTCCCTCCCACCAACCCCCGCTCACGCCCCGTGTGTCTCTATCCCTCCCAACCACCCCCTGCTCATGCCCCGTGTGTCTCTATACCTCCCACCCACCCCTGCTCATGCCCCGTGTGTCTCTATCCCTCCCACCCACCCACCCCCCGCTCATGCCCCGTGTGTCTCTATAACTCCCACCCATCCCCAGCTGATGCCCCATGTCTGTCTCCTGTTACCCCCACCCCTCTAATGCCCCCTGTATCTCTCCTGTTACCCTCCACCCCCCTCTCATGCCCCGTGTCTCCCTGCTGTTGCCTCCCACCCCCCGCTCATGCCCCGTGTCTCTCCCCTGTTACCCCCACCCCCCGCTCATGCATCGTGTCTCCCTGCTGTTGCCCCCAACCCCCTCTCATGCCTCATGTCTCTCTCCTGTTACCCCCCACCCCCCTCTCATGCCCCTTGTCTCTCTCCAGTTCCCCCATCCCCCGGTCATGCCCCGTGTCTCCCTGCTGTTGCCCCCCGCTCATGCACTGTGTCTCCCTGCTGCTGCCCTCCACCCCCCACTCATGCCCCGTGTCTCCCTGCCGTTGCCCCCGCTCATGCCCCGTGTGCCTCTATCCCTCCCACCCACCCCCCGCTCATGCCCCGTGTGTCCTTTCTGTCCCCCCACCCCGCTCATGCCCCGTGTGTCCTTCCTGTCCCCCCACCCCCGCTCATGCCCCGTTTGTCTCTAACCCTCCCCCACCCCTTGCTCATGCCCCGTGTGTCTCTATCCCTCGCCACAACCGCCTGCTCATGCCCCGTGTGTCTCTCTCCCTCCCCCGCATCCCTGTGTCTCTCTCTCCCTCCCGCCCACTCCCCGCTCATGCCCCGTGTGTCTCTCTCCCTCCCGCCCACCCCCCGCTCATGCACCGTGTGTCTCTCCCCCGACTGCCCACCCCCTGCTCAAGCCCCGTGTGTCTCTCTCGCTCCTGCCCACCCTTCGCTCATGCCCCGTGTGTCTCTCTCCCTCCCGCCCACTCCCCGCTCATGCCCCGTGTGTGTCTCTCCCTCCCGCCCACCCCCCGCTCATGCCCTGTGTGTGTCTCTCCCTCCCGCCCACTCCCCACTCATGCCCCGTGTGTCTCTCTCCCTCCCGCATCCCCCGCTCATACCCAGTGTGTCTCTCTCCCTCCCCCACCTCCGCTCATGCCCTGTGTGTCTCTCTCCCCTTCCCCCACCCCCCGCGCATGCCCGGTGTGTCTCTCTGCCTCCCGCCCACCCCCCGCTCATGCCCCGTGTGTGTCTCTCCCTCCCGTCCACCCCCCGCTCATGCCCCGTGTGTGTCTCTCCCTCCCGTCCACCCCCCACTCATGCCCCGTGTGTCTCTCGCCCTCCCCCCATCCCCCGCTCATGCCCCGTGTGTCTCTATCCCTCCCACCCACCCCGGCTCATGCCCCATGTGTCTCTATCCCTCCCACCCACCCCCCGCTCATGCCATGTGTGTCTCTATCCCACCCCCCCTCATGCCCTGTGTGTCTCTCCCCTCCCCCACCCCCTGCTCATGCCCCGTGTGTCTCTCTCCCTCCCCCTCACCCCCGCTCATGCCCCGTGTGTCTCTCGCACTCCCCCCAGCCCTGCTCATGACCTGTGTGTTTCTCTCCCCCCCACCCCCGCTCATGCCCCGTGTGTTTCTCTCCCTCCCCACCAACCTGCTCATGCCCCGTGTGTGCCTCTCCCTCCCCCCCACCCCCGCTCTTGCCCTGTGTCTCTTTCTCTCTCCCCCCACCCCCCGCTCATGCCCCGTGTGTTTCTAGCCCTCCTACTGACCCCCCGCTCATGCCCCGTGTCTCTTTCCCCCTCCTGCCGACCCCCGCTCTTGCCCCATGTCTCTTTCCCCCTCCCGCCCACCCCTGCTCTTGCCCCGTGTGTCTCTCCCCCCACACCCCGCTCATGCCTCGTGTGTATCTAGCCCTGCCACCCACCCCCCCGCTCATGCCCCATGAGTCTCTGGACCAACCACCCACCCCCCGCTCATGTCCTGTGTCTCTTTCCCCCTCCCGCCCAACCCAGCTCCTGCCCCGTGTCTCTTTCCCCCTCCCGCCCACCCCCGCTCATGCCCCATGTGTGTCTCTCCCTCCCCCCTGCTCATGCCCCGTGTGTGTCTCTCCACCCACCCCCGCTCATGCCCCGTGTGTCTCTATCCCTCCCACCCACCCCCGCTCATGCCCCGTGTGTCTCTATCCCTCCCACCCACCCCCGCTCATGCCCCGTGTGTCTATCCCCTCCCCCTCACCCCCTGCTTATGCCTCGTGTGTCTCTCCCCTCCCCCCCCACCCCCTGCTCATGGACCATGTGTCTCTATCACTCCCACCCACCCCCTGCTCATGCCCCGTGTGTCTCTCCCCTCCCCCCACCCCGCTCATACCCCGTGTGTCTCTATCCCTCCCACCCACCCCCCGCTCATGCCCCGTGTGTCTCCATCCCTCCCACCCATCCCCCCGCTCATGCCCCTATCCCTCCCACCCACCCCCTGCTCATGCCCTGTGTGTCTCTATCCCTCCCACCCACCCCTGATCATGCCCCGTGTGTCTCTATCCCACCCACCCACCCCCCGCTCATGCCCTGTGTGTCTCTATCCCTCCCAACCACCCCCTGCTCAAGCCCCGTGTGTCTCTCCCCTCCCCCCCTGCTCATGCCCCGTGTGTCTCTCCCCCCACCCCCTGCTCATGACCGTGTGTCTCTATCCCTCCCACCCACCCCCGCTCATGCCCCGTGTGTCTCTAACCCTCCCACCCACCCCCTGCTCATGCCCCATGTGTCTCTAAACCTCCCACCAACCCCATGCTCATGTCCCGTGTGTCTCTATCCCTCCCACCCACCCCCCACTCATGCCCCGTGTGTCTCTATACCTCCCAACCACCCCCTGCTCATGCCCCGTGTGTCTCTATCCCTCCCACTCACCCCCCGCTCATGCCCCGTGTCTGTCTCCTATTACCCCTCCACCCCCTCTAATGCCCCGTGTCCCTCTCCTGTTACCCTCCACCCCCCTCTCATGCCCCGTGTCTCCCTGCTGTTCCCTCCCACCCCCCGCTCATGCCCTGTGTATCTCCCCTGTTACTCCCACCCCCCGCTCATGACTCGTGTCTCCCTGCTGTTGCCCCCCAACCCCCTCTCATGCCTCGTGTCTCTCTCCTGTTACCCCCCACCCCCCTCTCATGCCACTTGTCTCTCTCCTGTTCCTCCCATCCCCCGGTCATGCCCCGTGTCTCCCTGCTGTTGCCCCCCGCTCATGCACTGTGTCTCCCTGCTGCTGCCCCCCACCCCCTGCTCATGCCCCATCTCCCTGCTGTTGCCCCCGCTCATGCCCCGTGTGTCTCTCTCCCTCCCCCAACCCCCCGCTCATGCCCAGTGTGTCCTTCCTGACCCCACCCCCCGCTCATGCCCCGTGTGTCTCTATCCCTCCCCCCACCCCTTGCTCATGCCCTGTGTGTCTCTATCCCTCCCCCCACCCCCTGCTCATGCCCCGTGTGTCTCTATCCCTCCCACCCACCCCCCGCTCATGCCCCTTGTGTCTCTATCGCTCCCACCCACCCCCCGCTAATGCCCAGTGTCTCTTTTCCCCCTCCCGCCCACCCCCGCTCTTGCCCCGTGTCTCTTTCCCCCTCCTGCCCACCCCCGCTCTTGCCCCGTGTCTCTTTCCCCCTCCCGCCCACCCCCTGCTCATGCCCGTGTGTCTCTTTCCCCCTCCTGCCCACCCCCGCTCTTGCCCCGTGTCTCTTTCCACCTCCCGCCCACCCCCACTCATGCCCCATGTGTGTCTCTCCTCCCCCCCGCTCATGCCCCGTGTGTGTCTCTCCACCCACCCCCCGCTCATGCCCAGTGTGTCTCTATCCCTCGCACCCATCCCCCGCACATGTCACGTGTGTCTCTCCCCTCCCCCCACCCCCTGCTCATGCCTCGTGTGTCTCTCCCCTCCCCCCAGCCCCTGCTCATGCCCCATGTGTCTGTTCCCTGCTCATGCCCCATGTGTCTCTATAACTCCCACCCACCCCCTGCTCATGCTCCTTGTGTCTCTTCCCTCGCCCCCACCCCCCGCTCATGCCCCGTGTGTCTCTATCCCTCCCGCCCACCCCCCACTCATGCCCCGTGTGTCTCTCTTTGGGAAGAAAAATCTTTTTTTACCACCTGGAGTTCCCACTTTGAGGTCCTAAGATGCTAGTGGTCTTCATCTATTGAAAAGGATGTTATGGTGACGTTGCACTAATAAAAACCTATGAAATGCAGTGAAAAAAAATGGTGTTACAGGGACGTTTGGTTAAGTTCCACTAATAAAAACCTATGAAATTCAATGAAAAAACTTTGTTAAAGGGACGTTATAGTTAAGTTGCACTAATAAAGACCTATGAAATTCAATGAAAAAACTTCTTTAAAGGGACGTTATGGTTAAGTTGCGCTACTAAAAACCTATGAAATTCAGTGAAAAAAATTTGTTAAAGGGGCGTTAGGGTTCCAAGTAAAACCGAAAAAAAACTTTGAAATTCGCCAGTTATGGTAAGCTAAGCAACCATAACTCGTGCCACCACCGTGCACTGCTAAGACTAACACCCACAACATCAAAGATGACATCACAAATGTCATTGATGACATCACTGATGACATCACATGTCTGGCTCACTCTTTTTTCTTTTGCTGACATATCTAGGCCACATGGTTTTCTTCAGTAACAGTCAGAAACAATAACATTTATTTTATTTGTAGACGTATCCTTCAAGTAGTTTCTTACAGTAATTCCCTTAGAGTCCAGTCACATCATATGAAACATATACATAGGGGAAGACACAAGCTTGAAAGACAGCAATCCTTTTTGTGCATAAAGATAATCAGTAGACTTATCAGCACTTTCTGATAGTTCTGTTGTTTTGTTTATGGCTGTACTTTCCCTGTATATGGTCATATTTGTATACATTGTACTCACACTACTTTCCTTAGGGTCCAATCACATCAAGTGATACATATACATAGGGTAAATAACAACTTTGAAACAGCAATCATTTATTTGCATGAAAATAAACAGTTAGGTTATGAATTGTTTCAGCTACTACTTGTGCTTTTTTGCTAACTTCACTTTCCCTGTATATACCCATATTGGTATGTGTTCTTGTCTCTTTGTGTTTTGTCTATAGTAATGCAATTATGTAATACATGGGTTTTATTAGCTACTTATTACATATTTCACAGTACACAAAAATCTATTAAGAAAACAATTATCATTTCATTATTCAACATATTAACATTACGAATATTATACCTTCATCTTGTGCGCTGCACACAATGGTATGTCTCTGCATGAGTAGCTTAGTAAACTAGATAGAACCCCATAATAGAATGCTATTTATATCAATGCATCGTTCAATGCACTAATTAGGGTATGATATTTATTGCAATGATTCTTGACACTTTTTTTGCAACATTATAATAAGAATCCCTTGGACACATATTTCATGAAAAGTACATACACATGTGATGTCATCTTTGATGTCCTGGGTGTTAGTCTTAGCAGTGCACGGTGGTGGCGCGAGTTATCGTTGCTTAGCTTACCATAACTGGCGAATTTCAAGGGTTTTTCGGTTTTACTTGGAACCATAACGTCCCTTTAACAAAGTTTTTTCAATGAATATATATATATATATATATATATATATATATATATATATATATATATATATATATATATATATATTACATGGCCACGGTAGTGGCCATGTAGTTATGGTTAAGTTGCTGTTTCCATAGGAAGAACACTTTTTGGGCAGCTTATAACTTCGCTCTCCCGGGACGAATCCTCACCAAACTTTGCAAAGAAAGTATTTGGGTCACTCTGAATTTTTTTGCAAAGTTTGGTGAGGATTCGTCCAGGGGGGGCAAAGTTATAGGGGGGTGCCAAAACTTTTTTTTTCCCATAGACTGAATGGGAAAAAACTTTGCTCGTGCCTCCCGTCCAAACCGCTGGACGGATTTACACCAAATTTGCGGCAGGAGCGGCGGCTTTGCTTTATTTGGTGTAAATCCGTCCAGTAGTTTTTTAAAAAATGACAAAAATGTAAGTGAATAAAATGAGTGATATCTGTGTTCGCTTCGCGGATACACTTCCCTGTTCGCTCCGTGGATAGGACGGTGATTGGGCAAGCAGCTTGCGTGATGTCCACAGACATCTGACGTGCTCTCTCATTGGATTCGTGAAAGCGTGCAGTCCGTCTGGCTTCAGAGACGCCCGCCATCTTTGTTCCTCGCATGAGAGGCTTTGTATCCCGCCTGCACAGTAAGTCCCCCACCCCCGCTCATGCCCATGCCTGTCTCCTGTTCCTTCCACCCCTCGCTCATGTCTGTGTGTCTTTCTCCCTCCCGCCCACCCCCTGCTCATGCCCCGCTCATGCCCCACTCGTCTCTCTCACCCGCCCACCCCCCACTCGTCTCTCCCACCCGCCCACCCCCCGCTCATGCCCCGTGTGTCTCTCCCCCTCCCGCCCACCCCCGCTCATGTCCCGTGTGTCTCTCCCCCTCCCGCTCATGCCCCGTGTGTCTCTCTCTGCCTCCCCCCCGCCCCCCGCTCATGCCCGTGTGTCTCTCTCCCTCCACCCCACCCCCCGCTCATGCCCCGTGTGTCTCTCTCCCTCCCCCGCATCCCTGTGTCTCTCTCTCCCTCCCACCCACCCCCCGCTCATGCCCCGTGTGTCTCTCTCCCTCCCGCCCACCCCCCGCTCAAGCCCCGTGTGTCTCTCCCCTGACTGCCCACCCCCCGCTCATGCCCCGTGTGATTCTCTCTCTCCCGCCCACCCCCCGCTCAAGCCCCATGTGTCTGTCTCGCTCCCGCCCACCACCCGCTCATGCCCCGTGTGTCTCTCTCCCTCCCGCCCACTCCCCGCTCATGCCCTGTGTGTGTCTCTCCCTTCCGCCCACCCCCCGCTCATGCCCTGTGTGTGTCTCTCCCTCCCGCCCACTCCCCGCTCATGCCCCGTGTGTCTCTCTCCCTCCCCCCACCCCTGCTCATGCCCCGTGTCTGTCTTCAGTCCCCCCGCTCATGCCCCGTGTCTGTCTCCTGTTCTCCCACCCCCCGATCATGCCTGTATCTGTCTCCTGTTCCCCTCATGTGCCGTGTCTGTCTCCTGTTGCTCCCCACGCGCCCCGCTCATGCCCCGTGTCTGTCTCCTGTTCTCCCCACCCCCCGCTCATGCCCCGTGTCTGTGTCCTGTTACACCAACCCCCCGCTCATGCCCCGTGTCTATCTCCTGTTGCCTCCCACCCCTCGCTCATGCCCTGTGTCGGTCTCCTGTTCCCCCCACCCGCTCATGCCCCGTGTCTGTCTCCTGTTGCGCCCCCCACTCATGCCCTGTGTCTGTCTCCTGTTCCCCCCACCCGCTCATGTCCCGTGCTTCTCTCCTGTTCCCCCCCTCTCATGCCCGTGTCTGTCTCCTGTACCCCTCCACCCCCCGCTCATGCCCCGTGTCTCTCTCCTGTTGCCCCCACCCCCTGCTCATGCCCCGTGTCTGTCTCCTGTACCCCCCACCCCCTGCTCATGCCCCGTGTCTCTCTCCTGTTGCCCCCCACTTCCCCGCTCTCTCTCCTGTTGACGCCCACTCCCCCGCTCATGCCCCGTGTCTGTCTTCTGTTCCCCCCACCCCCCGCTCATGCCCCGTGTCTGGCTCCTGTTCCTCCCACGCCCTGCTCATGCCCCATGTCTGTCTCCTGTTGCCCCCACCCATGCCCCGTGTCTGTCTCCTGTAGCCCCCCACTCTGCGCTCATGCCCCGTGTCTCTCTCCTGTTGCCCCCATTCCCCCACTCATGCCCCGTGTCTGTCTCCTGTTGCCCCCAACCCCCCCGCTCATGCCCCGTGTCTGTCTCCTGTTCCCCCCACCCCCGCTCATGACCCCTATCTGTCTCCTGTTCCCCCCATCCCCCACTCATGCCCCGTGTCTGTCTCCTGTTCTCCCCACCCCCCCGCTCATGCCCCGTGTCTGTCTCCTGTTCTCCCCACCCCCCGCTCCTGCCCCGTGTCTCTCTCCTGTTGGCCCCACCCCCCGCTCATGCCCCGTGGCTGACTCCTGTTGCCCCCCACCCCCGCTCATGCCCTGTGTCTCCTTCGTGTTCCCCCCACCCATCCGCTCATGCCCCGTGTTTCCTTCGTGTTACCCTCCACCCCCCTGCTCATGCCCCGTGTCTCCCTCGTGTTCCCCCCACCCCCCGCTCATGCCCCTTGTCTCTCTCC
The DNA here is from genome assembly GCF_040938575.1 of Ambystoma mexicanum. NCBI lineage: Eukaryota > Metazoa > Chordata > Amphibia > Caudata > Ambystomatidae > Ambystoma > Ambystoma mexicanum. Next base: position 1,276,812,944 of record NC_090935.1, read on the forward strand.
TTTCCCCCCACCCCCGCTCATGTCCCATGTGTGCCCTGTACCCCCCGCTCATGCCCCGTGTCTCCCTCGTGTTCCTCCCCACCCCCTGCTCATACCCCGTGTCTCCCTCATGTTCCTCCCCACCCGCTGCTCATGCCCCGTGTCTCTCTCATGTTCCCCCCACCACCGATCATGCCCTGTGTCTGTCTCCTGTTCCTCCCACCCCCCGCTCATGCCCCTTGTCTCTCTCCTTTCCCCCCCACCCCCGCTCATGTCCCGTGTGTGCCCTGTACCCCCCCGCTCATGCCCCGTGTCTCCCTCGTGTTCCTCCCCACCCCCCACTCATACCCCATGTCTCCCTCATGTTCCTCCCCACCCGCTGCTCATGCCCGTTGTCTCTCTTGTGTTCCCCCCACCACCGCTCGTGCCCCGTGTTTCCTTCCTTTCCCCCACCCCCTGATCATGCCCCGTTTGTACCCTGTTCCCTCTCACACCCGCTCATGCCCACGTGTCTCCCCTGTTTCCCCCCAACCCCCGCTCATGCCCTGTTGTGTTCTTTATACACCCCACCTTCCCTTTCCATTGTGGCCATCTTGGTAAAAGATTTTCCTTCCTACACCGGGACGCCGCAGGCGTCCCGGTGTAGGACGGAAAATGTTTTTGTTTTTTTTACCACCCAGCGTTCCCACTTTGAGGGCATAAGATGTTAGTGGTCTTCATCTATTGAAAAGGATGTTATGGTGACATACTAATAAAAACCTTTAAAATTTAGTAAAAAGAAAATGTTACAGGGACATTATGGTTAAATTGCACTGATAAAAACCTATGAAATTCAATGAAAACACTTTGTTAAAGGGACGTTATGGTTAAGTTGCGCTACTAAAAACCTATGAAATTCAGTGAAAAAACTTTGTCAAAGGGACGTTATGGTTCCAAGTAAAACCAAAAAACCCTTGAAATTCGGCAGTTATGGTAAGCTAAGCAACCATAACTCGTGCCACCACTGTGCACTGCTAAGACTAACACCCAGGACATCAAAGATGACATCACAAATGTCATTGATGACATCACTGATGACATCACATATCTGGCTCACTCTTTTTTCTTTTGCTGACATATCTAGGCCTCATGGTTTTCTCCAGTAACAGTCAGAAACTAAGAAAATGTTTTATTTGTAGACGTATCCTTCAAGTAGGTTCTTACAGTAATTCCCTTAGAGTCCAGTCACATCATATGAAACATATACATACGGGAAGACACAAGCTTGAAAGACAGCAATCCTTTTTGTGCATAAAGATAATCAATAGACTTATGAGCACTTTCTGATAGTTCTGTTGTTTTTTTTTTTATGGCTGTACTTTCCCTGTGGGTCCAATCACATCAAGTGATGCATATACATAGGGTAAATAGCAGCTTTGAAACAGAGCAATCATTTATTTGCATGAAAATAATCAGCTAAGTTATGAATTGTTTCTGCTACTACTTGTGCTTTTTTGCTAACTTCACTTTCCCTGTATATACCCATATTGTTATGTGTTCTTGTGTCTTTGTGTTTTGTCTAAAGTAATGCAATTATGGAATACATGTTTTATTAGCTACGTATTACATATTTCACAGTACACAAAAATCTATTAAGAAAACAATTATCATTTCATTATTCAACATATTAACATTACGAATATTATACCTTCATCTTGTCCGCTGCAGACAATGTTATGTTTCTGTATGAGTAGCTTAGTATACTAGATAGAACCCCATAATAGAATGCTATTTATATCAATGCATCGTTCAATGCACTAATTAGGGTATGATATTTATTGCAATGATCCTTGACACTTGCTTCGCAACATTATAATAAGAATCGCTTGTACACATATTTCATGAAAAGTACATACACATGTGATGTCATCAGTGATGTCATCAATGACATTTGTGTGTCATCTTTGATGTCCTGGGTGTTAGTCTTAGCAGTGCACGGTGGTGGCGCGAGTTATGGTTGCTTAGCTTACCATAACTGGCGAATTTCAAGGGTTTTTCGGTTTTACTTGGAACCATAACGTCCCTTTGACAAAGTATTTTCACTGAATTTCATAGGTTTTTCACTGAATATATATATATATATATATATATATATATATATATATATATATATATATATATATATATATATATGTTACCACATGGAGGATAGAAAAACCTGCACTCCATGCATGAAGTCAGTAGATCCCAACAAAAATAAAAAAAATAAAAAAAATCTCGAATCCAACTAGATGAAAAAGATCGAGTTTAATGGAAAGTACAAAAATATATATATGAGGCAAGAACACACAGCAGTACAGGACGCCTAGGCAGTGTCCTTAACGACGCGTTTATATATATATATTCAGTGAAAAAACTATGTTAAAGGGACGTTATGGTTAAGTTGCGCTACTAAAAACCTATGAAATTCAGTGAAAAAACATTGTCAAATGGACGTTATTATTACTATACACCGCCTGGTTCCTAGCTTATTGGTGGTAAAGAGTGTATCTTCTGAATGGAATTATATAGGTTGAAGGCCTCACTAAAGTTGAATCTGCTAATCGCTTTGCTGTGTGTTGTGCACCAACTTGCTTGGGGGGGGGACTCCCTGGGTTGAGAGTGATCGACCAATAAACTGTGACAAATTGGGGGCTCGAAGCTGGGATTTGGTGAAGAGTTTTAACTTGTGATATTGATAGTAGCAGCAGACTATTCATTTGGCTGAAATTGCATTGCAGTGGATAGAACATTGTGTTTGCATTATTAAGGTGCCACTCAGACTTGTACCCTTCGTTCCAGGGTGGTGTATAGATTGAACTGTGTTAATTTTAAGTTGTCATTGTGAGTGGAAATTAACCAGGAACAGGGTTGAGAATTTTGCACTGCATAGAGAGTACATAAAGTTGCAGAATACATTTCAGAATGAGCACCGTAGAAATCAATATGGCCAGGAAGCAGCTCCTATCCAAATTATTTATCAAAGGTGAATGGGTGAAAGAAGAACATGAAAAGTGGCAGGCCAGAATGATGCAGGAGGATACCTCTGCAAATGGTGCCATGGGGCAGGATAATTGCCTGTTGCATCAAGGGCTTATACAATTTGAAACTAAATACAGAGCCACATGTTAGAGTAAAAAAAAGAAAGTATCATTGAGCAGCTCATACATGAGTTAAAAACACAGCAATGAGAAAATGCAGAGCGTGCAATGCAGCTCTCTGCATTGCATGATGAGCAAAAATAATGTGTTGAACATCTGGGTGCACTGCAACACAAATTAAATGACCAGGTTACTCATAATAGAGTCATGTTGGAGGACACGATCACAGTACAATTGCAAATAAAACAATTGAAAACCGAAACTAGCTAATTAATTATCAAAGGGATAGAGTCCTAAGGTGAGTTTGATCAGATGCACCAATATCTGAATACCTTGAAACAACAGAGAAAGCAATTGGCAAAAGAAAAAAGACCTATCAAACCAAGAGAATAGTGTCCTTTCTCCGGAAGTGCATCAGTTAAAGACATATGCAGAAAAAATGTGTCAGATTCTTAGGAAATGACTGACATTAGGTGAGAAAATACACAATGAATGGAACATGTGAGGCCAGCAGAGATTGACCTAGTGCAGGCAGCACAGAGCAGAAAAGTGCAAGAGGAAGAGATTAGTCTCCTGAAAAAGAAATGTTCTGAATATGTATGCATGATGCAAGCCTCACAAAATGAAAATGAGTACAATTATGAAGAAATCAACTCACTAAAAGATCAATGAATGGCCCAAAATAAAGCCACTTAAGCACTTGTGCCAGAATTAAAAACCCAGTTCTCTGCATCCCACCAAGAGATAGGGACCGAGAGTAATAGGTGTGAGAGTTTGGCAAAGGAAATAGCCAAATACAAACAGGCTTTGAGGAACCCGGACCAGTCAGGGTATGGAAGAGTGCCCTCTAATCATGGAGTGGTAACCTCTCTACCATGGACCTCATGCCCATTAACCACTTCAGATGTCCAGAGTGTGGCTAACCTCATGCATACCACTTATCAAGAACAGGGAAACATGAGGCAGCAGGACTCACCCAGGCCTAGTCAAGCTGATCCAGAAGGCCAGTCCTTATCTGACATTAATGAGGATTCAGGGTTACCAAGCATAAGGGAAGGTGGCAGGACCAGTGGGCTCTGGGAAATCAAAAACACCTTAGTAAATACTTCCGACCAGTAGGACTCCATTGATGAAAGGTCAGGGAGTTGGCTGGCAGACAATGAAGCTACAAAAAGACCACCTGGTCTGCTTTGCAGAGAGAGAAGAACCATAGTTGAGGCCTCAAAAGAGTGTTTTAAAAACATCTCCACATTCAGGGAGATGGGGGAATTCCTCAACATACCTCGAAGGAGGAATGAGTACTCTCCTGTGCGAAAAGGGGATTACAAGGGAAATTACCCTGAGAGTTCACAGCACCACAGTCCAGACTCCATAATTCTGGGAGGTTTTCCCAGTCTCATAGAGGTAGGGAGCACCTAGAGTACCAGAAACTGACCCTCAGCAGTAATAGCTCTGAGTCAGAGGGTGAATGGACTCAGGTGCAGTGGAAAAGGAAGCCTGTAAAACAGAAGAAAGGTTTTGTGAAAGATCAAATTCAGCAGATAAATGCCATAAAGAGCTTCATGACTTCCTGCCATAAAAATTGCCAAATATTCAGTATGGGAGCATCTACAACTTTATTCACAAATGATGACATAATTTGGAATTAAAATGATAGACATTGCATGGAGTTTGTCAAATGGACATTCTCCTCTGAGTACTCCAGCTTCTTTGCAGGGCTGGAGGACCAAGATCACCAGAAATGGTCCACCGACAAGACGGCCTTTTTAAAACACTTCGGCCTTCATAGAAACCCACAGGAGGCCCGCAAGGTGGCATAAAATCTGCAATGTGGGGAAGACCAGGCGGCTAGAGAGTTTGTGCAGGAGTTGAAAAAACCATTTGTCCCAGACTTCTAGGTTGGTGAACACCAATGGCAGGTAGTTCATCAATACATACTTCCATGGGCTCCTGAAATATATTATGACCTAATTAGTAAGGGATTATCATGAGCGTAGAACCCTGGATTGGGTGATTGAACAGGCCATCATTGGACTTGGAGATGGGGGCGGGACTAAAAAATCCTCCTTCTGCCAACAAGCAGAATGACAGGCAGAGGAGACCCTCGGATTCAGACCATTCAAGGGGGAGTCAAGCAGGATACCAGACCAATGGTCCTTCTGATCCTGCCACCTATGTAAGTCTAAAAAACAAATGTATGAGACCTATACCAGGATACATATGGACTCCCCCAGCGCAAGGAGTGGGGTCCCATCAGGTAAGTAACGCCTCAGGAAACCTCCCTCCAAACTTCCCTCCGGAGGGAAGTAATACTCCACTTCCCAACTTGAACTTCTTTCCCAGGTACCCCCGGAATCCTGTTTTCCAGAATAATCCTCCTCGCTCTCCCCGCTTTCAGAACAATAGATTCCGGAACTCGGGAGAAGGGGGACCTAGGGTGGAAAGTTATCAGGAAACTGCCAATACCCGAGCAACTCCGGGAAAAGGGACACTTACCCTTTCTGGGAGCAGCAAATGTATTAATCAAGATCTCCCTACCAACTAGAAAATGTTTCACAACTGGAGCGACATGTCCAACAACTAACCCAAGACCTAGGCTGCATTGCTGAGGCCTCAGTTGAAACCTCAACTGGAACCTGCACTCAGAATAACCCAACACCCAAGGGAGAAGTGACTGGAAAAAAATTCCAACAACCAACAGGTTCCTGAGGGAGGTGGGCAGGGGGGAAGGGATGTGCAAAGTCCTAGTTGAAGATTCTTTGGCCCCCGAAAAGCTGGAACCAAAAGAACAGAGGGTTAGGAGGAGAAAGCAAAGGAAAACTCACTTTGTGGTGGAAGTCCACATTATCCCTTTTGAGGGAGCAGAATCCCTTGAGGATTCACAAAAATAATCTTCTCTTTCAGGGATGGAGGGATCCCTCTCAAGGAAAAATTGGTCCCAAAAGATCCCGATTTTGACTGGGTAATTATGGATACTGACCCAGAGCAAGAAGTTCTTAAACCCCTACAATGTCACCCAGATGACCCTGAAATCAAAGAGGAATCTTCACCCCAAAGAGGTTCTGAGAACTGTCTCTAGGAAAAGGGGGCAACAAAGAATCATTGGAGACAGAGGATCCCCCAACTCCATGTTTGTCTGCATGCCAATTTTTGTTTAAAGATTCCCGGACTCTGACAAAGAAAACTCTCCAAGAATGTACAGTGTGGGAGTTCAATATTAAAAGATTAACCGCCAAGTGGCCACATAATGCACATTTTCTTTGCCCCCTTGAGAAGAGAGAAGGAAGATGTTATGCTCCTGTCAAGGTACAGGGTCAGTGTGCATTATCAATGCTGGTGGATACTGGATCCCAAACCACCCTCCTGTCCAAAAAGGCCTTCGACCAACTAAATTCAGGAAGGGGGAAAGTCACGAAGTTCCCCTCACACCTCTTCCTGGACAACTACACAACTTCGATGGGAACGATATTTCTGTCAAAGAGGCCACAAAAATTGTGCAACATAGGTTGAAAAATCCAGTGATAGTCGTGACTCCAGAGGGCACACCTTGTTTATTGGGGAATGACCTCCTTCAGATGTTATCACCCCTGATTGACTGCGTGAACAAGGTCCTCTGGACCCAGACTAACTGGCCGATCAAACTAAAACAAAGCACAAATGATGTGAGTTTGAATGGCAACAGCCGTGTGGTATGACAAAACAGAATTCCATTTCAGGAACAATCAAGTCCCATACATCACTGTCATCTCTGTAGGAGAACAAACTGGAGATGGGAACCCTTCTCCATTCTTGAAAATCAATCTCACTCCCAGTTTTAAGTGGCATTCCACACTGGAGGGAAATACTGAAATGTTATACCAATCCAAAATCAGAAGAAAACCCAAATCCCATGACAAAAGATGATGAAATGCTGTCTCACCAGATAAAGGGTGAACAGCTGTTTTTCCCCATTCAGATCAATCAGGGGTGGGGGGGGACCTGTTCTTGCCAGAGTATGCCTGAATAACAGAAGAAGCTTCATCTGCAAAGCATTATTCAGGAAACTACCAAAAGATCAGACCATTCCCACATTTAAATTGATTGCTAAATGGGAAGTAGGCCTGGAAACACCAAAATCCAAACCTCTAGTGCATAGCAGGTGTCTGCTAAAAAATGTCTATTTGCGAGAAAAGCATAGAACATCATTGTTGGTTCATGAGAGATGTCCGTTCAGCCCCAGTGATATTCTCAATCGATTTGCAATTAATTTGGACCTAATTAATAATAAAGCCTAGTCCCGAATGTGGGGTAACCCCACGGGCTTTGAAAACACTGAGAAAGCATTCCGGTCAGCTCAATTGCTGCCTTATGCAGTTGAGGTTCAAGTGAGAGAAGAGGTTACCATCCCAGGACAGGTGCAACAATTTACGATCCCCCCAAAATTAAGCGAGGACAGAACCTCAAAACCTGGATGCCTACATACATTTAAATTGTCATCTCCAACAACAAGGTTTGTATTTACATCTGACTCCCCTACTCGACATAGAACATGACACCATCCGAATATTAGTGGATAGCAGCATCCTCGAAGTATCACTTTGGGCGCAGACACCTTTATTAGAATGGCGGTGGATGCCCAACATTATTCTATCGATTTAGGCAATGAGATCATTGGACCAATCTCAAATGACTGTTTCAATATCCACAACTGTATCCCCACTGAAAAGATTTTCACTATGCAAGAGGGGATTTTCTTGGTGTATTCTTCCTGCGCTTATGGTGTGGAAGAGGTGACCTGTGACGGGATCAAGATGGATAGCTCACGAGGGTAAAACTCACCACAGGCATGGAGATACCGCTTACTTCACTTGTTTGAATGCTGTGGTAAGGCCAACTCTGCCCTTCACACTTTCAAGGTTGATGAGCTGAGTACCATTAAATAGGTTTTCAATAACTCCTATTAGTGAACAAAATAATCAAGATTTATCCATTATGAAGTTTGATAAAATAACTCAAATTATTAAAATTCTAAGGACAATCTTAAAGGTATAGATCCACCTTCCTTAGAGATTTCAACAATAGAACATCTCTCATCATTCTCTTCACTAATTGACAAAGCACTTCTAGAAGACTAAATTGCTGCCAACTGAACCTTCACTGTATCCACTTTCAGACTCTCGTGGAAATGTGCTACGAGGGAGTCCATAATCCTCAGAGGCTCGGAGGAAAAAGAGATAAGGGCTCTGGAGAAGAAAAAAAATGTTGCATTAAGTAAATGAAGTAACATGAAGTTGGACAATGAGTTGAAATTCATTGTCCCAACTGCCTGCTTTCTCTGAGGAATCTTGCCACCAGCCTTGGCAGCAAGTCAATTGTTGAACACACAGTGTCACGATTGTGCCACTGGTGCACCAATTGGCACCCATCGGGCTATTTGGGACTCATTTGTTTCCGTAATACTCCCTGGACAACACCTATTCATAGTACTGTCTTTACTTTCCGTTTGCAAGGCTTTGGAATGTTCATATTTACTTTTACAAACTACATGTCCCATAATGCACCTTGTGGCAGTTCCCATTTCCTGGCTGTTCCTATGCAGCAGTTCTAGCACTACAATCCCCAGAAGCCTTAGAGAACAGTGCAGCTTTCGCTTTCTCAGGACTAGAGAGGGCAGAGGCCAATTATATTCAGGTGTGCTGCACCAGGTGCTGCTAATTAGCCTACTTCAGCACAGAGCAGGTCAGTATTTAAGCAGCTGTCTGCAGGAGCACAGGTCTCTTGCATTGCGCTTTCTACCAGCCCTGTGTTGCCTTATTCCTTGGAGATTTGCTGTGTCCTGTGGTTTCCAGTTCCTACTCTTGTTCCTGTGCCCTGTGCTTCCTGCCTTGCAGCCCTGCTTCTCAGCCGTCTCTCCCCTGGCTTTTGCCTGCACCTCAGTGCTTCCCATTCTGTAGCCCTGCCTCCTTGTTTACAGCCCTCTGTTCCCTGGCTACAGCCCCCTTGCTCTCGTCCTTATTTGCAGCCCTCTGTTCCCTGGCTACAGCCCCCTTGCTCCTTCTTGTTTGAAGCCCTCTGTTCCCTGGCTACTGCTCCCTTGCTCTCTTCCTTGCTTGCAGCCCTCTGTTCATGATTCATGTCCTTGACTTCCATGAGTCTTCAGTTCTCCCCTTTGATTATCCACTTCTGTTGTACTGTTTCCTTAATGTCTCTCTACTTGCTTTCTCTTGTCTTTCCAGCCCTGAGTTACCGTTCATGATTTCCGTGTACTGTTTCCCGGTCGCCGTTCCCTGCAATTAGATACTATTTTTCTGCCCTTACTTTTTTCCGGTTCTATGTCCTGAACCTTGTTCTCTTTGACTTCTTTTCCCTGGATATTTCTGTTTTGTCTTCACTTGTGTTTTATGTAATTCCTATGTACAGAGTTTGGCTGCTGGATTTCCCGCATGCAATCTCTGCCCCTTCCCTTGTCGCGTTTCAGTGTTGTACTTTGTTTCATTGTTTACAGTGTACTGGTTCCTGTTTCAGGAAGCAGTCATTGTTCGGTTCCTGCTGGACCTGTACAGGCTTCAATCGTGTGAGTACTGTTACCTAGTTTGCGCCTTAGTTTTCAAATACAGACACCCACTGCTGTTGCTCCTAGCCATAAACATTCAGAGTGGGCCCCTCTAATAGCAATCTGTGCAGAAGGCCTGAGTTTCCCAAGATCTGGGCAACACTCTTTCCCCGTTCTGCGTACACCACAAAAGGGAACGCAACATGTTTGTTATCTTTGTACTCCCTGCCCCTTTTTGTTCACAGCCTCTGTTGCCTATCCTTTCTTGTCTGCAGGACTCCTTGTAATCCAGCTTCGTGTGTGCCTTTCTCCCTTTGGCTAAGTGGGCATGCCTCTACCCTCAGGCCCCTCCTGACAGAATGCAAGAGCAACATTATTGTGCTTTCCCAGAAAGGGCAGGCACATTTAAGTCTAAGGTATCTGAATCCCTGCAAAAGAAACCCATGCTTAAGACTGTAGGTTCACGCACCTTTGCTAAGAGAACTGTTAGTCTTAGGGAGACATATATTCAAGAAAATTACGTTTTTGTGTGATGCTTATTACACACACTGGCCCAAGGATCCAACAATGTTAGATTACAATGGCATGTGTGATTATGACCCTGAGCTACTATCTACAGAGGAATTGCAAGATGAAAACCACGTTTTACAGACATTACTAGCATACCCCATGGGAAATCCCATAATAGCTTTAGTGCTGCCAATGCACACAACAAGTCAGAACTTTATGCAAATTCTGTACTTACCTCTCAGAGCCTGCATTCCACTGAGCCTCTCCCAGAGCACACTACTCCCCATTTGAATCTACTTGAATCTCCTTCTCCAGGTGCTTCCCTTACCTCAGAAGGCATACCACAGCAATACATTAATGGGATCCCTGTTGCCAAAGTAATTTTCTCTAGATCAGCATGGCTAGCTGCACCGTCACCCCAGGTTGCTAAAAACACTGATTCAACAGGACATGACACTCAGTGTTCTGAGATTAGTGCTGCTGGCCCTGTGTACAAAAAACCAAAACAGGTCATAGGATTTCTTAATGCTTCCCCGATAACTAGTATCCACAGTAACACAAAGGTTAGTCTTCACATTTCAACACCTTGCTCTTCTGCAATACCAGAGTCTGACATTGTAGGTCTGGCAGATGTCACAGGAACATACCAGTTAGAGAAACAGCTTGTGTGCCTTAGAGAACAAACTGAAGACCTTTATGATGAGTTTATCTACTTGCATAACAGGAATCTAGCAAGGGGCCGCAATGTACCAGACCATGTGGCACTATGTAAAACACCTGACTTGCTGTCTTTGAATATCGACATGGCAAGGCCAGGGATGGTAACACAGAAACTGTTACAGACCTATAAAGAGCAGATGGAAGACCGGAACTTGGCATATGCATACCAGCTACAGCTTAACACAGCTCATACCCTTACCAGCCAAAGTAAGTCAGTCTGTTGTAGAACTAGTGAAGAATTCACTCCTCCAGTTGGCCAAACAGCTCAAGCTACCATTTCACCACAAGCCAAGTGTAACCCTCTGAGTGAAGATTCCGCTGAGTTGAAAAACTTGCCTGTTCTTGACCTTGATGTCAGTCCTTCACTCACAATTACAGCCTCTACTGAAGCGACCAAGTCTGCTTCTATGGACACTCCAGCACCAGACCATGAGTCAGACATTGAGACCCATCCTGAACTTAACCCAGCACCTGTATGGAGTCCAGTTCTATCATCAGTCAATACCCCATATCCATCATTCAACCAGAGTGCACAAGACTTTGAAGGCCAACCATCTGAAATCCTGCCCTTGCCTGATACTACCCTAACCAACAAGGAAGACATGAACTTGAACAAAGTTGCCCAAGACCTATTGATAAGCACAGTCATTGGTGTCATGCTTATTGAAGCATTTCCTTCAGTTCACAAAGACTGTATAAACCTCCAAGGGAATCCTGATCTACATCCCTCAAAGTATCCTGTTGTTAAGACAGATACTGTTCTAGTGGATACTGTTCCTTTCAAGAACCCTCCCAGGTACATGAATGCCAGTGAAAAAGACACACCCTTGTTTGTACATTGCAATGAGTTTCCTGCCTTGCCCGATGTGCCTTCCAATAAGAAAACCACGCTAGCAATACACTGGAAGATTTGGAAGCACCCCCTAAGGCAACCAATCCAGCCGTAGCCCTGGTTCCACCTATCAGTGTTGTACCACTGCCATCCCTACGGAAAATGTCTTCCCTCAAGAAAGAAGAAGCAATGGAGCATGCAGCAGAGCTTCCCAGTTCCTCAGTCCATGGACACATTGCAGTGTTTTGTGCCTCTGAAAAATTGCCTTTCCTGGATTTAAACACCCAGGTTCTACTGGATGTAAAAGTGTCCTCCTTTAAAGACTCTCACCTTGAAGCCTTAAAGAGGGTCTGGTTCTACATGATGTGCTATCACAGTATAAAACCCTTCTACAGTGAGACAGGCCTTGGACTCAATCTTCTTTTTTGTCTAACTACATGGGGCCTGGAGAGGGGTATACTGTCACGATTGTGCCACTGGCGCACCAATTGGCACCCATCGTGGACTATTTGGGACTCATTTGTTTCCGTAATACTCCCTGGACAACACCTATTCATATTATTGTCTTTACTTTCTGCTTGCAAGGCTTTGGAACTTTCTTATTTACTTTTACAAACTACATGTCCCATAATGCACCTTGTGGCAGTTCCCATTTCCTGGCTATTCCTATATTTGTTGTGCAAAATGTCAATTTAACATGCACTTTAACAAATCACACTGTGCATGAGACAAAGCGAATGCATGTGTAGCATGGGATATTAGCCTCACTAGAGAGTACTCATGGCCTATAAAGGCCTCCTTTCATCATAAAACAAACACCAAAAGGACCTTTAGAAGTGAAGCTAAATATACTTATGTGCCTGAATTTTGGGGGCGGGGAGGGGTCTGTCTCTAATGCGTTATTGTGTTTTTTTTTTGTTGTTTTTTTTTACAATATATCAGGTAATGCGGCCAAGCTCCTCTGTTCCTTTTTTTGGCAACGAATGTTGTTGTTTCTTCTTGGATGAAGAGTCACTTAACCAAAAGTGAAATCATTACCTTCGCTTGCTCATTACGGTACGCTTCCCGAGCAACATCTGCCCAGAGCATGTGTGCCGCTTTGCAATTCCACGACTCGCTCTCGTTGTTATGAACTCTGCCTCAGGTCTGCAAACTTAGCGCGGATGACAGGTGCTGCATCACAGGCCCGTCTGTCCAGGAGCAGGAAGTGAAAACATCGGAAGGAACGACACGAATTGCAATGACAACAGACGTCCTTCCGAGGCCTCTCAGTCAGAGGAGCTGGGGTCCGCTCTGCATTGGTGTCACCATCCAGAGCAGGGGGGAGACAGAAGGCGAGCCCTTAGCAGCGGCCACCCAGCTGAAGGCATTCCACCAGAGCAAGCCTCATCACGCATAGTGTCACTGTAGGCTGGGAAAAAGAGCAGCCTGTCAGAAGCCAATACTGCTGAAGGCTCCTGAGCAATATGTGTGACAGTGCGAGGAGAGGCTGGCGCTGCAAAGCAAAACAGACGCTCGGACTAGTTCTGTATGTTAGCATATGTGTTTTCTGTGTAGTGCATATACGCGTAATCATCGCTCACCCCAATACACAGCACTCTTAAAAATAATCTACACATGCCAAGTAGTAGAAAGCAGCACACCTACCCTGCAGTTTACTTGAATGAGATTTTCGAAACTCTGATAAAAGCGATCGGGCAAATTTGCAATGGAAAACGGACATAACTGGATAACTGACATGAGCCATTGAAATATATGGTATTGCTTAAGTCCATTTCGTGCCTGCGTCTAAGCTACATGCCACCTGGGGATGTAGGCTGCATACACTACACCCGTCCCTTAGCATGTATGCAGGGCACTGCGAGGGATTCCCCACACTCTGTCCACCTTGTTCACCTTGCACACAATCCACTCTGGGTTCTTCCACTGATGGCACGGCTGGACTATCCCATTTTTCTCTGTCTGGGATCTGTAAGGTTTTGTAAATGCCTAACGGACACTCAAGCCTCCACGATTCGTGGGAAGCCTTGAAGACATATCAAGCCAAGCAAGCAACCTCGTATTCATTTCAGCACATCCCTTAAGTCTTAGTAACTGCCCAAATAGATATGCACTTTTGCGCAGCGGTATACAGAACATGCCTTTTCTGATCCACTGCATGGTTTTATTGTTCTGCGCAGACTACTCAAGCATGGACACTATTGCAATCTCCACCTTAACCCTCATTCACTTTCTTACCTATACAAACCTTTCTCCTTGACCCCTTGACCTCCCTGCAGACTTCGATTCAATTGACCACTCCATTCTTCTAGAAAGACTACACTCTTTAGTATTTAAAGACATTGCCATTACTTGAATCTCCTCTTTCATCTGGAATTGCTTGCAAACCATGCTCCACCACCCTTTCACCACTACATCTCAACGAGTACCAAAAGGGGGCCCGCAGGTAGCATCCCAATCTCCCCTCCTCTTTAACATATATCTGAACCCACTCCTCACACTCTTCCGCTCCCATAATCTTACCTGCTATAACTACGCAGAAGATACCCAGATCATCCTTAAAATCCCAAAATCACCAGGCCCTAACTGTCCAGATCTGTCATCATGTCTCTCGGATATTGACTAATGGGTGATGACCAAGCACCTCATCCTCAATCCTGGGAAAACAGAAATCCTAGTCTGTGGGGAAAATAGCACCCCATTCCAAACCTATTCACTGGCCTCACACACTAGCCCCCCTCAACTCCCATGAAATTTCAACCTCTCTGAATAACTTTGAATGCACACTGGTCACAGATTATTCCCTCTCCCAACACATCAACTCTGTATCCCGACCCCGTTTCCTCCACCTACGCATCCTCAGGCATATCTTCCATACCTCTCATATCCTCACAGTTAGTTTCTCTGCCATCATCTTCATCATCCTCTCCCACTTAGACTATGCTAACTGCCTTTATCTAGTTGCACTGGCATTTCAGTTAAGGAAACTGCAAAGAATACAAAATGTTGTGGCCCGCCTGCTCATTAGCATCCCTCCCAAAGAACACATCAGCTGAACACGAAGAGTCCTCCATTGGATCCCTATTGTTGATGCACTACCTTTAAAGCCATGTGCATCACTCATCACACTATCCACAACACCGGCTCGGAATTCCTCCAAGACAAACTCGCTCGCTACCGCCCCTCAAGGATGCTCAGATCTGGCACAGCTTTCCCTGCTTGTGGAGGGGCCGTCTGTGTGACAATGTCATCATTGTGCTTCGGCACGCACGCAAATCTACAAATGTATCACCTCTACACAAAATAACACAAAGTAACCTAAATGTAACACTTTTCCCATTTGCCATAAATATTGTAATATTTGTAGCAATTTGTGAAAGTGGCAGAAATGATGATACTGACGTGTCCACCTCCCCGCAGTGGTATGACACGCAAAGCTCAAACTTTTCCAATTTCCCAATATAACTCAACACCTCTGCCATTGGTATACAGCAACAACCTTTGAAAGCTTTCGGTCTAGCTGAGCACACATCAAATCTCCAGCACTAGCACTCTATCCTAAATGACCAAAAGTGCCTGCCCAGGTGCCTAACCTCCGGGCTGCTTACTGGAGCTTAGCCAGTCCACCTAAGTCCTAACCTGGCACCTGGCAAAATGCACAGACGTATCTTATAAACTAACTCTAAGAAGCTCCCACACATGGACTATGGTCCCTGGTGGTGTTCCAACCACAAAGCACATTGAGGCCATACAAATGGGGAATGGGTCCTATATAAATGAAGAATACAACACAATACAATGTGTGTTTAACCTTTCTCCCAATGTATCCCTTCACCTCCTCTTCCAGTCTTTTGTATTGTCTTTCAGACCAAACTCTTGATATTCTTACCACAGGCACAATACAACCATGAATATACCTACAAAACTCAAGCACTTAAAGAGAAATTAGAAAAATGAAAGGATACAATCAAGCACCAATTAAGATTGGTGCAGAAAAGGCTGGAAACATCAGTAGACTACAAGCGTTGGAACCCAAAATAAGGTATACGGTTTAAAAAATTGTATATGTGACAACATACTCCAAACAGAGTACACAGATCAAGCAAATAATCAAGAGAAATTGGAAAACACTAACATTAGACGCTATGTTGGGGGTATTGTTTCCAGAACCACCATTATTTGTGTACAATAAGAGCAAATCCATGAGAAACCATCTTATTAAAGCAGCCTTTCCATACAAAAGGGGCATGACTCAAAAGTATTATGGCACTATTCTGTGCCACAACTGTAACAACTGCAATAACATGATCAATGGAAACAGCATTAATCACCCAGATAGAGGATGTCAAATCAACCTTTATCACTCTTCAACATGTGACTCCAAAAACGTAATCTACCATATAAGATGTCTCTGTGGTCTTTACTATATTGGTCTGACCACCAGGAAAGCCGAAAGCAGATGGTCCGAAACACAAATCTAAAATCCAAATGGTATCAGATAAATCACCAGTAGCACAACATTTCATCAGAGACACACAATTGCTCAAATTAGGTTCATTATTTTGGACCAAATCTGCACACTTAGAAGAGGTGGCAGTTTAAACAGGTTGCTATTGCAATGTGAGCGCTACTGGATTGATCGTCTTAACTCCATGTCTCCCAATGGTATGAACATGGAGTGGGATCTAAGTTGTTTCCTTTAAATTCAATTAGGAACATACGAGGTCAAATATTGTGTTTGGCAGAAAGTACGGCAATCACTTTCAACGGCAATCCTGTTATATCATTGCCGATTCAGAATCCTGTGAGCCAACCTCACTTGTGAATTTAGGAGTAATCTGCAATGCAATATATAACATCTCTTTACATCAAACGTCTGCTTAACTTATATGATTCAGGTGGATTTCTACAACTTAAACAAGGCGCTCTGCGTGCGCCATCACAGAGGCACCTTTCTATGTGTTATAACCCCGTTCACATGCACGCTGGTTTCCTTGGCAACTTGGAACAACACTTCGACCAAGAAGCAAGAGCAAAAGCAATTCTGCGGCGTGCACGGAGTTTTGAAGTTTTGAAGTTTTCTTAGCTTATAACTCTGCAGGCAAAAAGGATACACTGATGAATCTTTCCATTGCAGGTTAGACAAAAGACAGTCTGTCTTTTGTAACAAACATGATTCCATGAAGAACACACGCGGTTTCGCTTTTGAAATGAAAACGCTGCAGCGAAGAAACTTCAATCAGCGAACTGAGGCTTTGGAATCACATTGGAGAATATGGTATTTTGTATGAGGACCGAATATAGCTAGTTACATATTAAATAGGGACTCCTTTTTCAGGAATCTCATACTTACCATCACATCGTAGATACAATGTTACAGTATCGATTTCTACCACACGGCGAATACTCGAAGTTGATTCTTTCCACAAGCAAACCAAACCCAGTGTGCTACATGCATCGAGGTGAGCGTTTCTTAATTTGAAATCAAAAACGTTTGTGCACTTTAATTTAGTAGCACCAGGCTTAGAATTGGGACCCAGCGCTATGATGTATCGAATGGTCCCAGTTCTAGCCCACCATTATGAATAAAACTCGTGCAGTTTATTTTTATTTTTGTCCTTGTTAACCCCCAAATCTTACTCTCTCGGTTTGAAAGAAGACCAGTGCTTTAAGTGGGCCGGGGCCTGTCGGGGCCGGGCCCCACCAGTCTCCAAAATGTGGGGCTGAGCCGGGGCCTTGCGGGGCCCCCGTCCCACACAACATTGGCGGGATGCATTATCCCGCCGCGGCTGCATCCGCGACGGGAGATGCGCCCGCCATTTGATTGAGAGGCGATTCGACAGAAGTGCCAGCCAGGGACAGCGTTGCTGTGACTGGCTGGCACTTCCGTCAGTCACTGTAAATTCCTATGGTGACCCCTCGGGTCACCAAAGGAAGTTACAGTCCCTTTGTTTCTCCAGGTCGCCACGGCGCGTTTCACCATCGGCGAAACTGGGATTCCTATGTTTCTGTATTTATAAAAGATGGGTTAAAAAGTAAACAATTCAATCCATCTTTTATAAAGCTTTGCCGACGGACAAAGACGACTCGGGTTTTGTCCGTCGTCAAAGCTTTATAAAATATGGCTTGAATTGTGTACTTTTCAAGCCATCTTTTATAAACAGAGAAATGTTCAAAAAAAGATGGTTTGAAAAGTACACAAACCAGAAGGCACGCACACAAATATATAAATGCTATATATCTGTATGCATACCTTACTGTGGTTTGTGTACTTTTCAAGCCATCTTGAAGTACACAAACCACATTAAGGCACTCAAACAAATATATAAATGTATGCATTTGTATATTTATGTGCGTACCTTACTATGGATTGTGTACTTTTCAAGCCATCTTTTATAAACAGAGAAATATGTTATATATTTCTATGTTTATAAAAGATGGCTTGCATACTACACAAACCATAGTAAAGTAAGCACATAAATATATAAATGCTTACATGCATTTATATATTTATTTGCGTGCCTTACTATGGTCTGTGTACTTTGTTATGCCACGCCCATCCCACAAGCCACGCCCCCAAACGAGGCCCCCCCCTCGAGTTCTTACCCTACTTAAAGCCCTGAAGAAGACCAATACATAGGTTGACTTAAAGGCAGGATGCATTTCTAGGACACCAAAGTCAGTGAGTTTGAACGATTATTCTTGATTAGAAAGTACACGAATTGGTACTCGACAAAACTGATAGTTACAAACATATATTTATTTATTTTACAGAATATTTGAATTGGTCATACCTGATGAAGGGCATCTAGGCCCAAAACGCGTCGTATAGATATAAAAGGATACACTTTGAAATCATCATTGTTTATAAGTGTATATCTGGATTTATCTCCTAGAATGGACTCAGAAAAGTCTCTTCTAACTCAAAAAATGTGTTTTAAAATTGTAACAATTGATAATTGAATTTCTGTATTTTTGCAAATATTATGTTGTATGATAGACTTATGTGCACTATTCATTAAGTAGTGTGACTTTGCTTAGTATACATTATTATTACTGTTTTCGGACATTATTTTAAACTACACATTAAAAATTGTATTACCACTTTTTTGGACTTCTTTTGAATCAAATTAGCATTGTCTTGCTACAACGTGTGCACAGAGATCTAGTTCGCCCGTGCTAGGTGGTACTCATTGTTTCCAATGCACAATACACCACTCTTACCTTGGCTCTGTTACGCATCTATTGTGATTACAGGCACAATACAAATAACTCTTAACATAGCACATGATAAGATAAGGTAACATACTGCAACATGATATTACAGAGGTGCAGCACTGTGGAGTAATACCAACGATGTCTCTGAACTATACTGCAATCAGTTGCTCCTGGATAGGCATTCGCATCTCACACATAGTCAAGCACACAGTACCCCACAATGTAACAACTGTGATAGTTCATGTTACAGTAGCAGTACTCTCTGACAAAGCATGTGTGTTATTTTCCTACAATCTAATGCTCATTCTTAATATGTGATGTTCAGGCTACAGTTCACAGCTACAGTTTACGTTTACGGACAGTCCCCAGAACATTTAGTGTGTATTATTGACAGTTAGGTGCACCATAAACATTTAAAGCACCTGTGACATTGACTTTATTCTGGTCCTGTCATCATGATCCCCTTCTGCTTCAGTATTTTCAGATTGCCTATGTGCGTTAATGGCGCGACACACGTCGCCAACATAACAGTATGTTCCTCTGTTCACTGGTTGAATGTTTTCCTACTCCTTCACTTCCTTATTTCCTCTTTCCCTCAGCATGTTGAATTGGCTATCCCCAGGGCAAGTTGATAGCAAGATATCCTCACCTTTGCAATGCAAACTGACCTCCCAGTTGTTCTCCTTAAAGACAGGGCATAGCACATTGAAATCAAATGTGTTCTTCTGCTGCTTGCTTGGAAGAGAATATGAGTGTGTGGGTGTGTGTGTGTGTGTGTGTGTGTGTGTCCGTGTCTGTGTGTGTGGGGGGTGGGGGGTTGGCAATACTAGACAGAATGTGAACTGACCACACATGTACCATTCTTACACACACACCCACACAGCATCACTAGACTAACAACATCTGCAGCGCCTCACCAATATTGTGCAATGTGCAACTTGATTGTGTAATGCAATGTTGGTTATAACTGCCTTAGTAGTTCGAGGCCATAGCAATATCAGTGAAGCACTTTACAAATGCCACATAAGCTAAATAATATATAAACTCTAGAGCTAGTTGCTTAATTTGTGATTCTGTCTCGTGCCCTCATTCCAAGTTTGACGGTATCCCGCTGGTAATTCTGGCGGGATACCAGTAAACTGACCTACCGTTTCTGTCGGCTGATATCGCAGAATTCCCAGGATTTTACAGGTGGCGAAAAGGGCGGTAAATCCCTGTACCATGGAGTCCCATAAGACTCCATGGAGGGAACTGCTGGTATTTCTGACACCGGCAATAACGGTGCCAGAAATACTAGCTGTTTTTTGCCAGTGGGGACCCGATTTATCTCCAGCTCTTGGCTGGAGGTAAATCCGTGAACCCCCACTGGCAAACCTGTAGTTTGCCAGTCTGGGAAAGTGCCAGTCACAGAATTACTGTCACTTTTACTGCCATTTTTCCCAGATAGACAAACTTGTAATGAGGGCCGTAGACAGTTTATTGGCATTTACACAGGTTTTAATGCAATCCTCCTGTGTTCTTTAACAGATTTACAAAGGCTTGCCATGCCTCTCTATTGCCCAAATGGCAATGTTTTCTGCAGCTGGCAAAGTGCCTAATCTGATATTCCATTTTGGAGCACATTTTTTTGTATTTTTATAGATTGTAATGGTATCCTGTCTGTGTTTTTAAAGGGTCTCTGAGTATTTCAGCTGCCCAGATCAACACTGTTCTTGTTTCATTAATATTTCTCATCTTGGTTCCCAGGGCCTGAGGTCTGTCTTGTTCCTTGCCCGTTTAGAGTCTACTTGAAAATCCTGCGAAAGGGAGAGTACTCACTTCTAAGTGATTGAGTTGCAAATCCCAAATCCGCTCCCAGCGATCAGCCTTTTTTCTGATGGTTTCAAAGACTATTTGGCAGCTGGATTTGAGGTCTCTGCACAGTTCCTTCCCTTTCCTCTCTCGACCTACCACAATTATGCTGGTTCATATGAGTACTGTACAAAGAGCAGTGCAATATAACAAGATCACTTGAGCCTCAGGTGAGTTCACTGATCATTCCTTTTATTCAGGTACAAAATGCATACAATCCATGTACATGTAAGAGGACCCTCTGGTGCCCACCTCTCAGGTTTCTGTCCCCAATGATCATTGGTGCAACACGGAGTGTAGGGACATCCCATATGCATTTGCATTCTAACAAATGACATCACACACTCATCAAATAGAAAGTGA
Source organism: Ambystoma mexicanum (assembly GCF_040938575.1). Classification (NCBI taxonomy): domain Eukaryota; kingdom Metazoa; phylum Chordata; class Amphibia; order Caudata; family Ambystomatidae; genus Ambystoma; species Ambystoma mexicanum. The sequence continues at coordinate 1,276,834,068 of NC_090935.1, forward strand.
CGGAGTACCACGAGCAGGTTGTCCATTAAACTAATAAAAAAAAAAAATCAAAGGGAAATGCGGTCATACTATTGCCACTTGCTAATCTAACAAGCCAGCTGAAGTTCAGGGAAGTGGTGGGGAATAGCTTATTTATTTGGAGACTCTTCCCACATCAACCCTATAATCACATACGTAGGGCGTGGTATCCAGAATGGCCTGGAATTGCCAAAGGTTTGGTGGCAGAAGCAAGCGAATTATTGCTTGAGCAACACCCTCAGTTCTGCATTTTCAGCAGGGAACCTACTTACTGAATACTCTCAGGCATCCCTATGTACATGATGCCGGATCTTTGCACTTACTACACTCAGTGGCAGTGTCCACTGCCTGTGTCTTGGAGTGGTGGATGGGTAGGGCACAGATGTTGCATGCCGCCACAAGTGCTATGATCCTGTGCTGGGGCAGGGCACCCAGCGACTTTTGGTCACCCGACCACTCTTTATGGCTGAGACAGGTGACTGTCACCAGAGATATACCCACAGTTGGCTTCCAGTTTCATCTCTACCCATGTCTACCCATGTCTATGTTGTAATTCAGCACCCTGTTTTTTGGTCCAAATGTTCCCATGCGAATGAGGCCTCATGGGCCAGGTAATCTAGCTGTTAGTCTTACTGCACCCTCAAATATGAGCAGGTCAGGCTGGTGGCATTAATCATAGTGTGATTGCTTTTGCGGTCATATGAGGAGATGGAAGATGAGCCTGAAGAAGACATGGTCTCCAGAGCTGGCACCATCATGTTTCCAAACTAAAAGTAGGTGAATGTAACCTCTGATCTCCACTGTCCAAATCAGCATGCTATACCGGTTATCACACACAGGTGCAAGCTCCCCCACAGAGTATGTACCAGCAGAATGGGCCAGGGTCCAATAAAAGCCAAGGTCATTTGGGTAGTTGTGTATGTTAAAGAAGTAGATCAATCAGCAGAGGTTGTTGGTGGTGAAGCAAGGTGGAGTCACAGAGACATAGAAAAGAGAAGCGTGCATGAAGTCACAGAGGAAAGGGAAAGAGGAGGCTGATGGGAGGCACAGAAAAGATGGAAGTTTGAGGGTGAAGTGGTGACATGGATGATATGGAAAGTTGAGGATGAGGTAGAAGCACAGAGGAGAAGAAAAGAAGAGGCTGAGGTACCAGCAAGGAGGAGAAGGATTGGAGAACAAGAGGAGGATGACAGGTTAGAAGAGTGCAGGACCAGGAACCAGAAGGAGGTCAGTACAAGGGGGAAAGTCGGAAGAAAGTACATCCAAGGAAAGGCAGGTAGTGGAAACCAGAACACCAGCAAGAAGCGAAGTAGGAACGAGGAAGATTGGAAAAAGAGAGTGGATGTTCGAAATAAACAATAGCAGGAGATTGGAGGAGATCTGATGACGTGAGGGAATGTTGGAAGGAAATGCTGACAAGAGGAAGATGCCGGTGATACAGCAGTGTAAGAGGAGGTTTGAATGGAACATCAGAAGTAGATTGGAGCAGAACTATGTGGAAGAAGGGGGCTTGAAGGAAATGCAAAGAGGAAGTTAGAGTAAATACTGGAATAAAGAAGGTGGTTGGAAGGAGACAGCGGAGGCTGAATGACATATTGGAGAGAGGAAGGATGGTCGAAGCAGGAGGTTAGAAGAACATCTAAGGGGGAGTTGATTGACAATCAGGAGCAGGCCTATCCGACCTTTGTAAAAAGGTGAGCCTGGGAATGGGGGAGGTATAAGCATATAGCAAAGCCTTGAGGAAGTGTATTAGGAGAGATGAGTTAGAGATGATAGGATGGGAGGTGCAAGATAGATCCAATTAGGCATGAGAGCATGCTATCCTTTGAAGAGTAAAGTAGGTATGGGACTTAGGGGACAGAGAAAGAATCTTCAGACACAGATGCAGTGAGAGAAGAGAAGGGGAAGCCTCTATGTCCACTGAGAGTACTGCACAGTGGCAGCTGGTGAATATTTTATTTTGTGGCAAGACTGGTCTACGTTGTTCCTCTGGATGTAAAAAAAAGATCCGGACTGGCCCACCAATGTAGGCCAGTCTTGGCACGTAATCACGAAATGGGCATATTGAGGCCTTGCAGACTGGTCAACCAATGTAGGCCAGTCTTGCCATCCAATAACATGGGCATCAATACGTTTTATTTGGCATCCAACTTAAAGCAAACATTCATTTTATTCTTTACTCTTGATGCCCGTTTTGTTATCACGTAATAACATGGGGATCAAGAGTAAAGCAAACATGAACAATGTTTCCTTTACTATTGATGGCCATTAAAACTTGATGTTTTAATGCACATCAATAGTAAAGCAAACATGATTCATATCCGCTTTAATCTTAATGCCCTTACATTAGTGTGCCAGTCCGAGTATATTTTTTTTTATAATGGAGTAAAAAATATATCTAGACTGGCCCACCAATATAGGCCAGTCTTGCAACGTAATAGGAACATGGGCATCAAGAGTAAAGCAAACATATATCATGTTTGCTTTATTAGTGATGGCCACTAAAACATTTACTTGGCATCAAGAGCAAAGCAAACAAGATTCATGTTTGTTTTCCTCTTGATGGCAATTAAAAGAAAACATGCTATGTCATGTCCTGGCACACCCCCTTTACCTTCACTGTGAGGGTGTATGACTGGACATGACATTGCAGCCTCACTCCACTCCCTCTACCCACCCACCACCCTCCCTTCCATGCGCACAGTGCCAGGGACACATGCACACATCATTCATGCCTATTCAACCACTCATTCGTTTCTCTCATTTACAGACACATTCATGTACACATACATACACCATTTTCCTTACCTATAGCCCAGTTCTCGACACCGTCTTCCATGTAGATCATCTCACTCCCGCGCAGCATTGAAAGGAACCTGAAGTAGAGAGAGCTTCCTGCTTCCTGAGGCCATGTGCAGGCGAGCCAGAGCGCCTCCTACACACAGCCCAGCTGCAGTTCCCCAGCCTGCATCCCCCAATGGGCCATGCAAGACAGAGTGAGCAATATGCCTGAGTCCCAGCACAGCTCATTGAGCATGCACGCTGGCCTGGGGGAACTTAAACTGTCAATGGGAAACCAAGTTTTCCTTTGACAGGTAAAGCCAACTCGGGAGCACTTTCCCTTGGCTGGCTTTGGCTCATCCATAATAGGCGATAGGCAAGTTGGCCCTTCCCCCATTATGGAGCAGCTGCCATGGCTACCGGCCTCTTACTTGAAGTTGTGTTAGTTTTGTTCTCTACTATTTTACCATAGCTTCTTACCTTTACCAGACCTAATTTGCGGACCTTTTTTGGGCGTAGTGACCCCAGAAGAAGGGAATCCCAACACCAAGGATGAGAAGCAGGTGACCAGAAGCAGTGAACGAAGGAGACAACAAAGAAATGCATAGAGAGACCTAAACCCTGTGAACTGTGGGTGACTCTGATCTGACTGTCTACTTTGGACAGGGGATAGATACTTACTGAGATTTCCAATGTAAAAGATTTGAACTGTTACAAGCAAGGAGAAACCACCCTGCTGTTGTTCCTGATCTTCTACATTGGGTTTGGTCCATCCTTTTAATGAGCCCAAACAAACCTTTTGTTGAATTATACTTCTAGTTTCTACTTAATGTTGACCCTACTTGACTTCTTGGAACCACTGAGAAAAAATATTACAGTAATGTGTCAGATATTAAAATAGACCCTCCCACTGAACCTGTCCCGCCATATGCTCATTTGTGTGTGTGCAATACTTTTATCATTCTGCACTGGCACTAATGGTCCGCACGCTATCACAAACTCCATTCCAGTCCCTTATTCCCTTTTTTATCTGTACCCATCTTTCATGTGCAGTTAACCTTTCTCCCCCTTCAGCTTTTACCCTCCTCTGCTGTTTTATGTTTGTTCTCTCACAATTCAAGGTCTCGATGCCCCAGGCAGTGACACAACATGCAAATCTCCATACAGGGCAAAGCACTGTTCGTCCACGATTGTGCTGACTGCCCAGCATAAAAAAAAACTCTTTAAAGCACTTCATATAAACTAAATACGTAATTCAATCGTAAATCCAGTCAAATGAAGTTCACAGATAGAAAACTAAAAGGACATGGACGAAAACTCACGATGAACCTGATAAACTAGGCATGTCTGCTACCCCGGGAGTAGCAATATGCTGTATCCATCACAAAAAAAAGAAATCACTATCCACATGACTGCATCTCCAACACAACAAATGGATTGGCTGAACTCCACTGCAATCCAAAAAACTCAATAGCTCCCTGAAATATTCCACAAACTCTTCTCACTAGGGTACAACCACTACATTTCATTTTCCTAACACATCCTTGCTCTCCAGCAAGTCATTCATAACAAAGAGCTGCTGCCCACCCTCCACCTGCTACAGTGTCCCATGGCACCTTCTCTCATGTGTAACTAATGCCTCTGCAAACGCCATTAAAGCTGCTGGAAGGGTGAATGCTTATTCAAAACAAGCACCTCCTTCTCTGGCTACTATCAGCAAAGACAATGGGCCTGATCACGACTTTGGCGGTAACGCCGGCGGTATTAGCCCTACCATCGAACTCCCCAGCACTAATAGCGCTGGATCACGAGTTCGGTGGTAATGTAATTCCTCACTCCCCATTGAGCCCATTCGGGAATGCCCCATTCCCCATTGGGCTCAATGGGGAAAATGTGCGCTCTTATGCACATTTTCGGCGGATTTCCCCCCAGCCAAGAGCTGTGGCGAAATCCGCCGAAGTCCTGATTTGGTGGACCCTTAAATACGGCGGTAATAGCGCGACCGCTGGATTTAAGGGTTACCGCCAAAGTCGTGATGAGGCCCAATATATGTGTTCTTGTTCCAGTCCTGTCCACCTTCATCAACTCCTCCTTCACTCACAGTAGTATTCCTGACTGCTAGAAACGAGCAACTTTCACCCCCTTTCCCTTTGTACCCCGAATAAACCTTCTGCCAACACCCACAGCCAAGCAAAATATAAATAGCATCCAATCAGACGAAGCATTAAAAATCTAAAGGGGATAGAAGGGATAATTAATTAACCAGAATGATCTTGTCCGATAAGACGACTGTTGTTAAACATGGACGACTGGACGACCTAGATGAATGCATGGTAGGTACATCTCACACAATTGATAAACTATATTAAGAACTTTACCACAACACAGTTCCATTGATATTATGATCAATTGACAGTCTTATGTGAACAGTAATTTATTTCACTGAACTTTATTATTTACTTGTAAGGTAGGTTATTCCTTATGTATATAACTACACATCTTTATTTAGTATTTGAAATACACCTAGAGATGAGTTAAAGTTAATTGATGATATTTTAATAATTTCATAACGATTGAAAATCATGGTATCTTTGTCAATAGTTTAAATATAGAATTTAAGGAGATTAAGAAAATATAGGGAGCCATAGATACACAGGAAGAGTGAAAAACAAACATTAAAGACATTAAGAGAAACGAGGTGGTCTTATTTATGTCTGAGCTAAAGGCAAATAACACAATGCTCTATATTTGAATATAATATTCTACCAAGTAGATTCCATTAATTAATTCGTTATCCAAAGTTGCTTTTCTTTTTGTTACATTTAATGTAGCAAACGGGAAACCTTTATTTCTCCTGAAGAAATGTGCATGCCCAAAACATGTAGAAAAAAAAAGAACAGAGTGCCTGTGATTTTTGCAGAAAGTATTAGTTATTTGACAACATATACATTTAGTAAGTGATTTTGTGAACTTTCTGTATACACATGTTTCTGATTACATTAAAGCATGATGTTGATGTTTATAGATGTGTTGTATGTAATGTGATTCTTGCGTTCTTCCCCACCTAATGACCTTCATGTCATGAAGAGTGAGGCATTATTACCACAGTTTCTTTTGGCTCACTGTTTACCTCATATAATCATGGCAATGACGCCAAATGTTGTGAGTGCAACAACATGAATGTTTTATGCAGTAATGCCGGTATGTATTGTGTGTGACATCAAGGAAGTGTTTTCCTGTACACCCCCAAAGGAACTCTCAAAACATGTTTTAAAAGTAAATGATTTAATGGTAACGGGATAAGAAAACATCCTTCCACATGCATTTGCATTTCGGTGCTGGACTGCCCCTGGGCAGGACAAATACTGATATGCAAATGGATATTTCCCATCTGTGAAAGGCACAGTGAGTAAAAGCAGTGGCTGCGAACTCTCAAGTGGTTAATAACCACTGAACAGGTTATCAGGCCTTGTTCTGTCGAGAGAGGGGCGCCCGCTACCTTTGCAAACTATCCTTCCACATGTGATAAACCTGAGGGAGAAATAAGCTGTGTGTTATCAAAAACTAGTAACATACTCTTGATGTGAAGATCACACTATTTAGTAAGTTTAGGAGTGGGTGGATTTGCTAGCTTGATCACTGTCGGACTGATATCACGTTCCCCTGATTGCCATTGGTCTCAGACCAGTCTTTTATACTGTTCCCTACATCCTTAGGCTAGTCTGGATGTATGGACACCTCGCCACCTCTCCAGTTAAACATGTCTTTATCTTTTCTAGCCCTAAGGACCCTCTCCATCTGTGACACATTTTCCAGAGTGAAAATAATTTCCCCTGATTTCCCAGTCATCACTCGCCCGCCAGGGCAGTAGGAAAAGTCAAAGTCTTTCAGGAAGGCAATGTTTACAACAAGGCCTTCAGGGTTAACCATCTTCACTAGCTCAGGTAGGGGACTTCCACCTTCAAATACATCAGAGCTCCTCCTGTCTCCACCCCTGCTTCTCTCCCTGTTAGGCCATTTAACTTCCTAGACACATAGGGCAATATGATCGTCATGTCCTTAACATCTTTGGTGACTTTATCCAGGTGGGTTTAAACATCTGAAGTTAGTTCTTTCTGGCTCAGTGGTCGAGGGGCCAACCTGCTCCATTTCCTTTTGTGTGGGGTAGTCTACAATGTCAGTTTGTTTTGTTTCCCCCTGTTCTTTACCTTTCCTCCTTCCGCGTCCTAAAACGCTTTGTGAAAACCATTTTTGAAACCCTTTGGGATTATTTATATAATGCCATTTCTGTACCCCACCTCAAAAACAAAAAAAGAGAAACATAACATTAAATATTTTTTAGAAACCCCTTGTGAAAATCTTTCTCTTCATGTCCCCTTTGACGAATCAACTTCTGAGGCACCAGTGGGAGAATATCGGTTTCTAAACCATCAATCAGCCCCACACCTCTAGTACACCAGAAGAGATCCGAACAGATTGGAATAACAAGCAAATTATAAAACTCCTTGTCCAATTTTGGTAATGTGGATGGAACGACAGGCTTATCTCTGGAAGGTCGTGGATCGTTGGTTAGTTGCAATGCAGTGAAAATACAGTTATTACCCAATGGTAAAAGGGACTGTCCAGTCAAGGTTGTATCAAAAATGTCTACTTCATTGATATCACAACAGACAGTTGTAGCAACACAGAAAAATACAACCCACCTTGTCTAGGAATGCAGAGGACAGACAGTTTAAAAGAAGGAAAAGGGAGGGTAGTCGGTATAGTCGGTACAGTTAATAACAACAACAGATTAAGGTTTCTTGGTTTCAGTCCCAGAATTATCATTTTAGGAGACTTTAATCTCCATCCAAATGACCCGCTTATCCAGCAGGCTGCTAAACTCATGCAGCCTTTTCTGATTGTGGCCTTCACCTTTGCAATCACACTCCCACTCACCAGGCTGGCAATTAGCTTGACCCCATTTTCTCCAACATTCCAGATGTTCTGTCTTTTGCTACTCTGTCAGTATCCTGGTTTGATCACTTTCTGTTTCCGTTCTCTATTCCTCTCGCTCTGCCCAAATCCAAACATCTCCCTAGTAATATTGCCATGTCTATTGAACACATCACCTGTCATTACCTGACAGCTGACTCTAATCCTTGTGACTCCTTGATTGAGGCTCTAGAGCTCAAGGCGGGTGCTTTGGCACACCCTAAACTATCTACCTCTTATGCAAACAAATGTCCCTCCTGGTACTGCTCTGAACTGCAATCACTTAAACAGAGATGCAGACAAGCGGAACACAGATGGAATCATTCCTCCTTCAATCCCAATGCTAAACCAGCCTATGTTGAAACCCGAAACACCTATCAAAGCACTAAAAAAAAATCAAAGCCCAGTATTTTTCTGATCATATCATGAATGCTTCTTGCTCCTCTTGTGAACTTATTCGGGTGACAAAGGAATTGACCACCCCTCCCCGCCCACCTAATTCCACTCTTCACAATCAAAAACATTGTGACTGAATTGCACTCTTCTTTAAAGAAATGTTTTGCAAAATCCAAGAGCAGATAAATGCTGAAAGACAGATCTGACACCCCCTCTGAGATCTCTCCTCTCTCGGTCTCTCACAATACTTCTCAGTTTAGCACTGTGACTGATGCCTTGGTTGCTACTGCCCTTCTCAAACCTAAATCGGCTTCCCCCACTGACCCTATTCCCCTTTGTGAATTCTGCAATCTCTTTCTCATAGTCTTGTCCCGATGCTTACTTCAGCCCATCACCATTCCCTCACTACCGACCATATCCCTGACTCTCTCAAACATGCAGTCATCTCCCCTCTTCTCAAAATATCTCATCCAGATCCTGCTGTGGGTTCTAACTATCGGCCAATGTTGCTTCTTCTGGCCATCATGAATCTGCGTGAAGCTATTGTCACCCCACAGCTTTCTGCTTATCTTGAGAGCAACCGTGTTCTTCACCCATTCCAGGCTGGTTTTTGCCCGGGGATGGGCACTGAGTCGGTTGTGGTTTCACTTCTTGATGACATCACTTTGCTTCAGGACCGCAGAGAGACTGGGGTTTTTATCCTCCTCGATCTCTCTGCGGCCTTTGATACCGTACACCATCACTGACTCCTTTGCTGCCTTCACAAAGCCGGACTCCTGGGCGTTCCTCTGAAGTGGTTCTCATCTTTTCTATCTAACCGAACCCAGACAGTCTCTCTTCCTCCTTTTACTTCTTCCCCCATTACTCTGAATTGTGGGGTTCGGCAGGGTTCAGCTCTTTCTCCTCTTCTCTTTAATCTATGTATGCTGGCTCTTGCCAAACTTTTTCCAGTCACAGCATTCACTTTTTCTCCTATGCCGATGACACTCAAATTCTCTTTCGTCTTAATTCTTCATCTACTGATCCCCCTTCTAAACTAAAGAACTGCCTCTCTGCTGTTTCTGACTGGATGTCATAAAAATGGCTCAAGCTCAACGGGGACAAAACCGAAATCTTACTGGTTGGTTCTATCTCCCCCGAGACTCCCTGGACTCCCGAATACTGGCCTTCATCTCTTGGGCCATGTCCTGAACCTACTCCTATGGTTAAGAGCCCAGGCATAAAAATCTTCTCTTCTGGTTCCAGGTCAGCCGAAGTGTCTGCCATCGGCCAAACAGGATTTGCCAAACTGAAAGTCTTAAGAAAGGTTCTCCCATTTCTTCCTCACAACACTTGTGTCAAAGTGGTCACAGCCTCTATTATGGGGTCGATTGACTACTGCAATGGGATCTATTTAGGCCTGCCTAAACCTTTTACATTGCCTTCAGATCCTCTAAAATTTGGCAGCCTGCTTGGCTCTAAAAGCTCACATATTGGCAAATTCCTGGAACTTCTTCTGCAGCTTCACTGGCTAACGGTAAAAAATCATATTGAATTTAAGACCCTTTGCCTTGTTCACCATGCTATTCATGGTAATGGAGCGGAATTTCTACAATCCAAATTTGATTGGTACAAACCCTGCAGAGACCTCCGCTCAGCAAATCTCTCACTTCTGCGCATCCCTCGATATCTACGCTCTCGGGCCGAAGAAGATCATTCTCAGTCCTAGGTCCCACTCTCTGAAATGATCTCCAAACTGAATTGCAGAATACTGCCCAATTTCTGCCTTTCTGTAAATGCCTAAAAACCTTCTTGTTCTAACTTTTTCCCCTCAGACATCTCACTACCTCTCAAACCTAGCGCCTTGACGTCGTCACTGGTCTTTGTTTGCGCTCTTCAAAGTAACCGTACAATATAATACAATACAATACAGTAATATACAATACAGTGCAAAGGGAGCAATGGATTAAAAACATGTCTGTAGGGCCCTTCTGGGAAGGACCCGGAGGACAGAATTACAATGTAATTTCTACTGTAGGTGTTCTTGGTGCTTGACAGGGCCAGTCATCTTCAGGGCAATTTTCAGGCTTCTGTGACAGAGTTCAAGACAGGAGTCAGGTTGTGGTCTCGCTTCTTGATGACATAGATTTGCTTCAGGACCGCAGAGAGACTGGGGTTCTTATCCCCCTCGATCTCTCTGCAGCCTTTGATACCGTAGACCATCACTGACTCCTTTGCTGCCTTCACAAAGCCGGACTCCTGGGCGTTCCTCTGAAGTGGTTCTCATCTTTTCTATCTAACCAAACCCAGACAGTCTCTCTTCCTCCTTTTACTTCTTCCCCCATTACTCTGAATTGAGGGGTACCGCAGGGTTCATCTCTTTCTCCTCTTCTCTTTAAACTACTTATGCTGGCTCTTGCCAAACTTATTTTCAGTCACAGCATTCACTTTTTCTCCTATGCCGATGACACTCAAATTCTCTTTCATCTTAATTCTTCATCTACTGATCCCCCTTCTAAACTAAAGAACTGCCTCTCTGCTGTTGCTGACTGGATGTCGTAAAAATGGCTCAAGCTCAACAGGGAAAAAACCGAAATCGTACTGGTTGGTTCTATCTCCCCCAAGAACCCCTGGGTTTCCGAATACTGGCCTTCATCTCTTGGGCCATGTGTTGAACCTGCTCTTATGGTTAAAAGCCTAGGCATAAAAATCCTCTCTACTGGTTCCAGGTCAGCCCAAGTGTCTGCCATCAGCCAAACAGGCTTTGCCAAACTTAAAGTCTTAAGAAAGGTTCTCCCATTTAATTTTGGTACTACAATAGGACCTGTTTAGGCCAGCCTGAATTTCTTTTACATTTCCTTCAGATCCTCCAAAATTTGGCAGCTTGCTTGGCTCTAAACGCCCACAGATAGGCACATTCCTGGAATTTCTTCTCCAGCTTCACTGGTTCACAGTAAAAAATAGTATTGAGTTTAAGACCAGTTGCCTTGTTCACCATGCTATTCAAGGTAATGGAGTGTCATTTCTACAAACCAAATTTGATCAGTACAAACCCTGCAGAGACCTCTGCTCAGCAAATCTCTCACTTCTGTGCATCCCTCGATATCTACACTCTCAGGCCAATGAAGATCTTTCTCAGTCATAGTTCCCCCTCTCTGAAATGATCTCCCAGCTGAATTGCGGAATACTGCCCAATTTCTGCCTTTCTATAAATGCCTAAAAACCTTCTTGTTCTAACTTTTACCTTCAGACATCTCACTCTCTCTCTCAAACCTAGCACCTTGACGCCTTCACTGGTCTTTGTTTGTGCTCTTCCAAGTAACCGTACAATGCAATACAATAGTATTCAATACAGTGCAAAGGGTGCAATGGGTTAAAACATGTCTCTAGTGGCCTTCTGGGAAGGACCAGGAGGACGGGTCCACAATGTACCTTGTGCTGTGGGTGTTCTTGGTGCAGGGCGAGTCAGCTTCAGGGCACTTTTCAGGCTTCTGTGACAGAGTTCAAGACTGGTGTCAGCTGCGGGTATCAGGAGGGCAAGACGGTCCAATGAGAAAAGCTGTACGAATGGCTGCAGGCTGGCCTACACGGCAACTCAAGGCCAGAAATCGTTGTCTCAGTGCTGTTCGGCTGGTCTGAAGCACTGACCAAGGCATCATGGATGTCTTCAAGTGACTGTGTCTTGACAACAGTCAGCATTGCAGTGGGTTGCAGCTTGAGGAACTTGACTGACTCGAAAATGCCCTTTAAGGCTGACGTTGGTAGATCCTCGTTGAGGCACTTCTCACAGCTTCTTCAATGGGCTGGTGTCATCCTTTAAGGTGGACAGTCCCCAGCTGTGAAGTGTGTTTCAGGCAGCTGCTTTGTCCTGGGTCTTAGGTTCAGAGACCATCTGACACTCCCTGTCCAGGGAGCTTGCTCCATAGCCTAGCAGGGTGCGCATTATGCTGCCCGTGTTCCGGTTCCGGAGCAGCTGGAGGGTCCTCTGGGTTCTGTATCTCACTCTGTTCCTTGGAAGATGTTTGTGGGAGGGATCTTGCTTCCCTCTTTGGATATACTGACCTTCCTTCACTATCGGAAGATGTAAGGCAAACTGTATATACAGTTGGTAAGCCACCACACCTATGGCAAGACACCTAGCCTTAGCCATCATGCCTAACAGTGAGGTGGGTTTTTAAGTGGTTTATATGGCTGTGAAATGGATAGATTTAATGACTAATTTCTCATGGTTGAGGTCTGACAGACAGATAATGGCAAGATGCTATTAGCATTTTTGTTCTGTTCTTTAGCCTACTCCCAAAACCTGATCCTGCTTTTTTAAAAACAGGGTAGAGGAGGGGAATGCTACCTTTCAACACTTTCATGAACAATCAACATGAGCATGTTTTGGGTTCTCCACAGTATTTCACAGCCTCCAAAATGAGCATTTTTGTGTTTTTCCGTGTTACATCAGAGTTTCCAAAATGAGAATTGTGTGCCTCCTGCTACCCAATAGCAACCAATGTGATAATATTATGAGTTCTCTACACTTCATGCGAGAGACACAGAAATAAAAAATGTCTTACGGCTGCCTGGTGATGGATGGATGGTGAAGGATGGGTAATTAATGAATTGGGGACAGAGAAGAGACACAGAAGGGAAAAGAGACACATATTTATAGAGAGATATCAGCAAGCATAGGGACAGGTGGATGGAATTGAGGGGTGAAGCATATACTTCTAATGTGAGCCACTTCCAAGTGTAAGAGATGGAGTTTGATGATTGACTTGAATGCAGATAGGTTGAATTATTTTGTTGATGTCAGGGGTTAGGGAATTTTAACTGAAGGTGCTAAGTAGCGAGAAGGAGCAGAAGCAAGAGGATGCACAGGGTAGCCAAGGAATAGACACAATTAGAAGGGTGCTTGAACCTTCAGTGCCAGAGGAAAGTATCAAGAAATAGAAGCAGCCAGATAGGGAGGCTATTTCATGTAAAAATATTGATTGCTTGTCAATATCCATTCTTTGGTTTATTTATTGGAGGATGTGGCGTTTATGGGCCATCACCATACAATGCAGGCAACACATGCCTGCCTATGTGAGCAGGTGATCAAACTGGCTGTACCTATAGCTAGAAAAAGCCAACCTTTTCACTAGAGAGGCTTGGTTGTTTTCAGAGTCAGCACAGGCCTGATAGCTTTGGCTGTAAACTCTGGCTGTGGTTTGTATTCTTTCTCACCCAGCATGCTCTACGTTATAGTGGGAAATTACTTGTATATCAAGGTCTGCTGGCAGATTTCTATTACACACCACTCGAAAGGGCTACCATGGCAGTGGGGCTACAGATGACAGATGGCTATTGACCATCAGTTTATTGCTGTGCAGAATGTATATATGAATTGCAGCTAAATCCATTGCATAATGCACAATCTCCTTGCCCAACCCAACATTCTTCTTCCAGAGCCTGCACACATATCCAGACTCCTCTACATATAACCTCCTGTTACAAAGAAGGATGTACTGCCAAACCCAAAAAGTGTCTGTTGTCGTAAGTTCTGGGGCAGTAGCCTTTTGTTTGTCCTTTCCTCTGGTCTGCCAGTCTGGGAGTCCACCAACACCAGTTCAAACAGTTTTATCTTTCTATTCTTCCCTCCCCTCTGGCTACAACTTCTCTTGTTCTACCTCTGATCCTCCTCCATATCTGAAGATGATATGTTCTCAACATTGTGCAGTATCGATCCACACATTAGGTTAAGTTTGATTTTATAAACATTGGGTACTGATGTGGTGGTTTAAGTTTATTACAGTTCTCTGCTGGTTTTGGCATGGAATTGGAATTGTTATTACTGTATTAGGTTTTGGAGGTTATGTTGAGCAGGGTTTGAGTGGTAACTTGATATTTGGGTAGCCACTACTTGCTGTTATCATATTTGTAATGCAAGTGGTACGTTATTGGCCACAATTGAGGCTTGTGTGCTTTCTCCTTGGTGGGAGGTTAGCTATATTTGTGCTCACATTTTCTCTTTTTATGTTTATAGTTCGTCTTTATTTCTTGTTTTCTTTTTCCTTGACCTTAGAATACATTTTCATCAAGGGCATGTAGCTTGATGTCATTAATGATGGTATATTTCATTGGGCTTGTTTCACTATTGTTGTATATCCTGTGTACCATTTAGTTTTAGATGTGTCATACGCATTTCATTTTGGAATATTTTCATTATGTTGTGCAAGGGACTGATGTATTGATGTATTGGTTATAATACTATATATTGCAGACATATGCTCAGGATAAGGACTGTGAGGTCCGGAATACTTTGAGCAACAGTGTTTTGCTGTGCAGAATTTGAACTTTAAATGTCCTTTGAATGGAAAACAGCATGACTATGTTTTTTGTTTGAAGAATATATTTTGTTTTGTGAAATTGGATCTGTTTTTGGCCTAGTGTTGGAGTGCGGACCCTCTGTTGAGGTTTCTTCCAAAAGTCTAGAATACCCTGTTGGGATGAACGTCCAATGTCCCAAACGGGAGAAAAAATACAAACTAGGGAAGCCCATAAAACACAAGATTGAAACCACACTAGATGCCAGAGGCCTAGACATCATGCATAACGCAGGAGCCTTAGGCGAAGTCAACAAGAGAAAGGACTCATTTTGGAGACCCCGCCCTGATATAAGATAGACAGCAGCCAGGAATACTCACACACATACACTTAGAATTTAGTTCATGCAGGATGATGACAAAGACAAATAATGTGTGACAAACATTAGGTCCAACCAGAGAGAGAGAGAGAGAGAGAGAGAGAGACACACACACACACACACATACACACACACACACACACACACACGACACAAGGAGTACTTAAAGCAGCAATATAAGCATCAATTAGAAACACCAAACGGTAGCAGATATAAAACACAACATGAGCATATCTAATATCCTATAGGTGTCTAACACATAGAGTAGGCCTCATAAAAAGGTATTTTCGTAGACATTTAGGTTTAAGAGGCCTCAGAAATACATGGATTAGTCAACACAGTAACATGCATCCAGTTTCAACTCACACTATAGAGACACACACGCAAGGTCAGAAGCCATGGACAGGGTCTAAAGTCGTACTGTGATTTGTCAGAGCAGAGAGCTGAAGCTCATTCCCAGGCTCCGGACGAGAAGCAGTGATTTAATCAGGTGTTAAAACTTTGCAAAGAGCACATGAGAAAGAGTGTACGAGATTCACAGTGCATGGACTAGGAACAGAATGGCAGCAAGTTCCCAGGACTAGAGTAAATGGAACATGTAACAAGTATTATGCCTATACGGTGCATTCGAAACTAGCAAGACGAAGGTCACCAATGTTGAGAAGAAGAACGTGAGCAGAATGGTGCACAAGACAATTTCATCAGGGAGAAGACACCTACTGCCCTCTGTAGGAAAACATCCACCTAGAAGTGGAATTACAAATACAGAACAACATGAGCACCCCAACCACTGTGAGACCGGTATTCAGGACCAAGAGAATCCAAGAGGTCCTTGTACATACTAGGGAATATATTAAAGATTACATATTGATTGCTGACAACCCCTGAACTATAGGTATTCATAGGCAATAGGACTGTTCACCTTCAAGCATAAACAAATGCACTATTTGGAAGTGTACATGGTCCTGGAACAAGAGGCCAAGAACCACACCCCATGAAGTCATGTAGACACATCATGAGAAAGGATGGAGAAAGGTAACATATTTCTAATAAGAAGACACAATACTAGCTGTCAGTTGAAAAGTCACAAGGGTAAGAATGGTAAGTCGGTGTCAACCTTTCAGTCCCGTGAGAAAGGATGTGATGTATTATTTTTTGTTGCTACGCTGTATACACCTCACAATACAATTGGCTAATTATGATGGAAATGATCCACCCCAGAACATTCGAATAGACATAGCCAATGAGCAACCAGTTGTGTGTGAAACATTTTAACCTGCCAACTGTCCAATTAAAACTGTGAGGTAGTCATTAGAATTGTCACAATGGATAGGATAGGCCAATAGGCATAGGTACTGTATAGACTTATCTATAGCACAACCAGGAATATTCAATCAGCAAATGTGAATGAACCTGCATCTTGAAACATTGTGTAAGAGTCAACTTCACTTCTCACTATATAAACTGCCATTTAATGATGTGATGTTGAATGATTTGTGAATTGTTCCCAGTTGCGATTGCATGTAATAAACTTTAGTTGTTCTTGCTTCTGTGAACTTTTCTAGCTCATTGTATTATTTGAATACTGATTTTTGGGGCTTACCCATCATTTGGTGACCCCGAGACATGATTCTAGGATTTTTAGGAGGCCGCATTCTCCTGGGTATGCAGCACCTGCCTGCAGGTAGTATAAACTGTGCAGAACACGGGGAAGCCAGCAAGTGCCGGTATTGTCCAGTGACTTGCCTGATCACTGAAGGCTGTGGCATCGCCCGCAGGTCTACAGGCCTTCTTGAGGAGGAGAGACAGCATTGGAGAACCTCAGAAGAGCATATAGAATGAAGTGCACCTGAAGCAAGAATAACAGAAGGGATAGTGAGTATTGGAATGAGAACGTAGTGTGTGAGGAGTGAACCCACGTGAGATAAACTTTTTAAGCTTTTGTTTTTAATAGAAATAGAGGAGGGCTCCCTCAGGGAGCAGCGTTGACATCACACTAATAGTAGCGGTGGATATTGGAATTTAACATCCCTTGAGAGAGGAGGGAGGGCAGCACTGTTTGAAAAAGAGTGGGAGGTCCTTCACTAGCGTGGACTGTATCCCTCCATTGTATATAAGTGTTGGTTATTTTTTTATTATGTTGTATGAAGTATAGATAGAAAAGGTGTTATTTGATTAGATAAGAGAGTGGTTTGGTGTCAGTGTGGAGAGTGGGCATAGTGTTTGGGTGAGAAGAACGTATTGGGGAGGGAAGTTTTGTTGGGCTGTTGGTGTGCAGAGACTCACAGTGGGCCTCATTACAAATGTTGCGATAAGGCAACAACGGCGCCGATAGTGCTACTGGCGCCGTTGTTGCCATGCTGCAACATTACGAGTTTGTTCGCGGGTGCCGCTCTGCACACCTGGTCAGACACGGCGTGCAGAGCACCACCCGCAAACAGAACAGGATGGTAGCAACGGTACTGTTATGAACGGTACCGCTGCTACCATCCTCCCTTTTCCTATTGAGCCCTATGGGGGCTCAAATGGGAATGGGGACGTACCGAGACCGGGTACCGCGAAAGGGAATTACCGGGCCTTCCAAGGTTGGAATGGCCCAGTAAGTCCCCTTTTGCATGACCCGGACACGTGTTTGGAGGTAGCCATGCCCTTATTAAGGGCATGGCTACCTCCAAACTCCTAATGAGGCCCAGTGAGTTGAATTCTTTTATGTTTTTCAGTTTTTTGTGTGGTAACTTAGGCGTGCGCCATAGGGAGCATCCTCAGGAGATATTTCCTGTTAAATTTGAAGTTTTTTTTTTTATTGTGGTAGTTAGTTGTTGGCCAATTTTCACTGTGACATTGTAATTGTTCAAAATGTGTACACCAGTTGAACATATGTGCAAGGAGCTCCCAACATATAGGGAGAAGATTATTAAATATAATGATGAGTGGGCTGCAGTGTCCAAGAGAAAAATGTTTACTGTGTGGTCAGCAGAAGGCACACATGATAATGGTATTATAGAGCACAAGTAGATGCATCTGTTATCAACCCATAACAGTAAAAATATGAAAAGGAGGCAAAGCATATTAAATTATTGAAGTTATATGACGAGGAAGAAGGTCAGTCAGAAGGAAGGGATGAAGCACAAGGAAAAGCACCTATTGTATTTGTATTTATTTTATTTGTAGTGCACACCTTGCCCTGAGACATCTGGGCGCATAATTTACAAGGAAATGGTTACATAACAGGCATAGCAGGTTCCCCCATGGAGACCATCTTGGCAATAAGAATACAGTAAGGCTTAACACAGGTTACATAGCGGTACAGAATTACAGATATTACTATATACATTACATTTATTAATGCTGCAGCTGAGCATAGGAAGCGCTAAGGCGAGAGAGAGATAGAAACAATACAGAGATGCTGAATGGTGTGTGAGAGACTTCTGGAAATACGCAGAACACCTATTAAACTGGTGTGGTGGGCTCATTGAGCTTGCAGAGCCAGAGTTTGATTTTGTTCTTGAAAGAGTGGAACGTTGGTTCTGTGTCTGAGTGTGGCGGGTATGGTGTTCCACAGTTTAGCCGCAAGGACTGGGAAGCTTGAGCCCCCAGCAGACTGAAGCTTAAAGCTGGGTATAGAGAGTGTGTTGACATAGGCTGTTCTCAGTGGTCTATTAGCAGAGTGCTGCGTGAATCGATTAATCAGATAAGCAGGTGCCAAATTGTTCTGAGACTTGTAAGTTAAGGCTAAGGCTTTGAGCTATATTCTCTGCGCGACAGGGAGCCAGTGTAGGTTGTGTCTAGTGTCCGAGATGTGAGATCTCCTAGGGAAGTTGAGGGCAGCCCTAATGGCATTGTTTTGGGTGACTTGTAACTTGTCAATGTTTCTTTGGCTGGTCCCTAGTTAGAGTGCGTTACAATAGTCATTTTTTGCCATGGTTAGAGTTCTAGGTAGGATAATGTTGTTCTCAGTACTCAGGAAGGGTATGCAGGCTGTAATGAGTTTGCATGTATAAGCCACATTTGTTTGTCTAGATAGAGATAGGGTTGAGTCTAGATACACACCTAGAGTTTTTGTTATGTTAGACACTTTAATGATGTTTCCGTCTATGGTAAATGATTTGTTGGCAGGGTCTACTTTGGCCAGTTTGGTATGTGATCCTAGGATGAGTAGCTCCGTTTTTTCATCATTAAGGCAGAGCCCATAATGTGCCATCCAGGCCTGGATGACTGAGTAGACTTCATTAAGTGCCTTCGCGTCGGAGGCAAAGTCACCTGAGATAGGGATGAGTATCTGGTGTCGTCAGCATAATTGGTGTAGGAGACAACCAGATAGTCAAGTATGTCAAAGAGTGGCTTGGTAGACACATTGTTTAATGTGGGAGAGACACAAGACCCTTGTGGGACTCCACATGGGACAGGGGCATGTTCTGCAGAGGCTAGAGGAGAGAAAACCCTCATAGTTCTGTTAGGCAAAAAAGAGCTAATCCATGATGATGCTGAGTCTGAAAAGTGAGCAGCAATTTTGAGGTGATGACAGAGAATTTTATGAGCAACCAAATCAAAAGCCGCCGGAAAATCAAGGAGGAGAAGGAGTGCCACCTTCCCCTTGTCTTTTAGGTCTTCAATTTGTGTTTTAAGTCAATCAGGGCACTTTTTGTGCCGTGTCTAGGATGGAAGCCTGATTGACGTAGACCAAGTAGTTGGTTTGATTCAAGATAGTCCTGAATTTGCATGTAGGCAGCGCGGTCCAGAATTTGTATTAAGTATGGTACCGTAGTGATAGGCCTGTAATTGAAGGGGTTACTTGGGTCGAGAGTGGGTTTTTTGATTAGTGGGATAACCCATGCATCCTTAAGGCTAACTGGTACAATGCCAGATCTGAAGGGGGCATTTATAAAGGTGGTAGTAAAGGGCGCAAGTCCTCCTTGATGATAGGAGCAGGGCAAGTATCACCTTGACAGTTTGAAGGTTTGAGCTTTTTGATAATATTTTCAACTTCCTCAATAGATAACGGTGAGAAGCTGAAGGGTTTGAAGAGGTGTTCAGGCAGGAGGAGGTTAAACAATGGTGCATTCAAGGCAGAGTCAGTAAGGTTGTGCTTTTTAGCATTTATATTTGTTTGAAGTAGGGCAATTTTATCTAAAAGTGCCTTTTGGATATTGGTACACCAGGTGGTTTCATGGGTGCACATATCCAGAGGGGCAACAGGGGACTCTAATTCCTTAAGGATCTTGAAAAGTTCCTTAGTGTTTGATTGGGCCTGCAGGATATGTTTGTTGCAGACGTCTTTTTTGGCTGCAAAAATAACAGCTTTATAGGTGGAGGAAGCCAAGGTTAGGTTGTTTTTGTTGGTTAAGGATGGAATATTTTACTTTTTTTATTGTAGCCTCCGCCCCACCATTATCCAGAGATGGGACAAGCATGATACAGGCTGTAATGCCTGTGCAGTCGTCAGTCCCGCCACCACTCGGAGAAGGCCCCAATTCGACACAGGCTCCCATTCCTGCACAACGAATAGACCCACCCACAATTGGAACATATCCTGTAAAACCAGCTGCAGGATGCACAAATCCCCAGTACAAAACCAGAGTAGACTCAGAAACAACAGCATCATGGGGTGCTTTAGAGAAATGTAAAGGTCGAGACCCACCCATGACAAAGCAAGAAAACCAAGCACGTCAGGATTTAGAAGCAACTATCCAGGAAAAAGCGGAAGAGCTTCAAAGGGTAACGAAGATAGGAGAACGAGAGAGAACCTGCCCTGTGATAAATGCTGATATATGGACAGCAGGGGAGATATTGTTGAAAATGATTAGAGCAGTGATTAAAGATGTGTAAATAAAAAAAAGCAGACATGCAGACAGAAGGGAGACATGAGGGGGGCATGCCACGACGGGTACAAAATAAGCACAACTTTTACTGTGAGTCAGAAGTAACAAAAAGTGATGAAAATGAGGAGGAAGATGATGAAGACTGGGATACAGAAGGAGAACAGAGGGAGAGAACCCCATGGGGAGAAAGCTTAGACCATGCCCCTTATCAATAGCAGTAGCAAGAGGGAATAAAAGGGCAAAGATTTTCAACAAAGGGAAGAAGAGCATATATTTTTTTAATAATACCGCCGGGGATAGGGAGATCACAATATGTGCCCTAGCCAAATATGGACAAAAACAACATGATAGAGGAACTTACCACCCTTACAGCAGGAGATGGCAAGTGGATCTATGCACTTGCAAAACAGATAGCAGGAGTCACATTAGCAGTGAAATACACAAATAGTGCACTTGTCACCATAATAGGAGAACAGACAAACACCATTTGGGAAAAAGCAGGGTACCCAGAAGTTATTAGAGAATGATGCACATGATGAGGCTCCATTTAATAATTGTCAATTCCATGTATGGAATGCTCTGAGAAGAGCGTACCTGGACAAACCTGATGTAGGACATAGGATCAATCATGGCATGCACAATGTGTGCCGATGAAACCCAGCATTGTGCAGTCATTCAAATTAGGATATATGGAGAGAGGAAACCATATTCTACCATATGCTACACAGAGGGCTCCCAGCAGAGGTACATACAGGGCTAGATAAAATAGTGGGTCTTGAAGCCAAAGGGTGTGATACAAGCGCATACAGTACATTATTGCAAGTGAAAGTGTGATAAAGAAGAGAAAAAGAAGAGCAAGCATAGCGAGTAGAAGCAAAGTTAGTGCAGAAAAAGCTAGCAAAGGTAAGTATGGAAGGTGCTGACATGTACGCACAAAAACTGTACATTACAGAGACAATGATTAACCTACTGGGCAGAGACCTACTGAGTAAATTAAATATGACAATTCCATTCACAGGCAAAAGAATAGTGTGTTCCACACCAGGAATGTATTAAACGAGAGAAGCCACAGTAGTTCAAGCACTATAAGGGTTGTGTTACTCTTACTAATATCATGCGCCCTTGTCGTAACGTTGTAAGAAAAGATAAATCAATGCTTCTTATACTCCAAGTCAAGTTATTGATTTTTTATTTCTCCTTTGGTTCTTTAGAAAAATGCCCTATATGATTACACGTGTTTCGACATTCTATGTCTTTTTCTAAGACTCTTAGAAACGGAATACGCTCACAAGGAGCAGGGATTTAACCCATGACCATTGAAATTAAGCATTCAACTTATGAATTTTGAAAGAAACAGATTAGCCCTGATTTGAAAAAGACATAGAATGTCGAAACACGTGTAATCATATAGGGCATTTTTCTAAAGAACCAAAGGAGAAATAAAAAATCAATAACTTGACTTGGAGTATAAGAAGCATTGATTTATCTTTTCTTACAACGTTACGACAAGGGCGCATGATATTAGTAAGAGTAACACAACCCTTATATTCATTTTCGAACGGAGCAAGGGGGCCAGGAAGACTCCGTTGTTACCCAGGCATGCGACCGGAATTGGTGAATAATAAACTATTATCAAAAGGGCGCTGAGGTCCACTTGAGGAGGTACCCAATAAATAAGGCTCCCCACATTTTCAAGAATAGTTCAAGCACTATGCAGCACTAATGCAATTTGAGCACTATCAGTGCACAAACAGATGTTCATGTACGCAGTGACAGTCCTGATTGGATGGCTCCCAGGGGTTCAAAACATATTTAACTTGCCAGCAGAATTAGTATTTATACCAGGAGTCCCACAAGAGAAGGCGCCAGGAACAATGTTCACTTTACATATTGAAGCAGTGATTACCAGAAGAGATTCCATCATTCTAACAGATACAGATCAAGAGAGAATAGAATGTAGCACAGAACTATGCATAGACCCCACACGCTCATTAAGAGAAGTGACTGATGAACAATTAATTGCAGACACAGCGTCAGAGTGGGGAAATACTGTTTGAAATCTGTATGCCCTGTCAAATGGTAGTACAAACTGGAAAGAGATGCCACAGACAAGACTAGGTGAAACAGCACCACCATCACAACTTTATGAGGACTCAGCAAAAGTGCTCAGTCCACGTTGGATAATTGAACAACATAGGCACAGTGAGAAACAAACCCAAACCAGGTGCAAAACTCCCCAGAGTGAAGAAATGTCCACTATCCAGAGAAGCAGATGAGGAAATATATGACACTGTTTAAGCAATAATTGAGCAAGGCATTATAGTACCCTCCACTTATCTCTTATAAAGAAAGCAAATGGCTCCTCATGGAGTGTAATGCAAGATCTCAGGCCTCTGAACAATATAGTACTAGCAGAGTATCCATTTGTGCCCAACCCAGCTTCAATACTCTGCAACATCCCTGCAGATGCCATGTACTTTACACTAATTGAGCATGACAATGCATCTTTCTCTGTGCCATTGTACCTATATTCCCAGTATCTTACTGAGTTGTCCTACTGTGGACAGAGGTACCAACACACTTGTTTAGCACAATGGTACAGTGAGACCTCTGGTGTCTTCCATAGGGCCCCCCATAGAGATGCCAAGCACAGTGCTGCAGTACATAGATGATCTGTTAGTTTGTAGCACCACAGAAAAGCAGTGCAGGGAAGACACAAACAAACTTCAGGAACTTCTTGCAAACAAAGGATACAAGGTGGACAAAGAGAAATGACAGTGTTGCCAAAAAGAAGTGGTGTATTTCGGGCCCATACTATCCTAAGCAGGGAGAAGAGTTACACCAGACAGAGTCACAGCAGCCAGGAACACACCAGGGCCCAGTACAGTAAAAGAGATGCAGCGGTTCCTAGGGTTGTGTAATAACGGCAGGACATGGGTCTTTGATTACTCAACATGTGTCAGGCCCCTTCTACAGGCACTTAAAGATGCCCAGAAAAGAAAAGGAACACTTCAATGGACAGACAAGATGACAGAATGTTTCAAAGATTTAAAACAGCAATAAGCAATTACCCTGTGTTAGCAACACCAGATTACAATAAGCAATGTTGTTCTCACATGCTAATGGACTGGTAATGAAAGCAATTCTTACATAGTGATCTTCTCAAAAACATAAGCCCCTAGCCTATTTCACAGGATTCTTGGATACAGTTATGCAAGGACATTTCCCATGTGAACAGGCTCCAGCAACTGCCACATTTCCAATTCAGAAATCTACCAACCTCACTATGGAATGCCCGTTACAATATGTTATGTTGATGGATCATCAATGATAAATCAGGAGAAAGGTCAAAGACACATGAGGAAGAATACCAGACAGTAATGCAAAAAATACTACCTTCACATTACTCAGCACAAGCAGCAGAACTAATTTCACTCATAGGGCCTGATCATGAGTTGGGCGGCAGTCCTTAAATGCAGCAGTAACCCTAATACCATTGCATTTAAGGGCTAGCTTGATCATGAGTTGGGCGCTAAATAGGCTGTGTTACCTCCAGCGTTTTCCTGGAGGTGAAAATCTCATTTAGCGCCCCATTTTTGTCAAATTAATGGGGAACAGGGATTTCCTGTTATTGGCCAACCCGTGATTAACGCCAGATCAGGTGGCGCTAACCCAATTAGTATTGGTAGCAGTAATTGTGCTGGATACTGCAAAAGCAAATAGCATTACCACTACTGTGTCTGACGCTGTTAGTACCGGATCGCAAGTAGCATTAAAGGTAGTAAATCACCCTTTTCCCATTGGGTCCACTGGACCGAATGGGTTGTTTTGGGTGCTACTAGTGCTGATGCAATTTGTGCTTCGCTAATAGAACCAGAAGCAGGCAGAAAGTGGAGATTTTTACCTAAGCAAAAAGCTGGAGATAAAACTCCAACTTTCCACCCATCTCGTGATTGGGCCAACCCTTTAATGCAGAGGTAATAGCATTAGTGCCGTATTTAAGGGCAACCACCCAACTTGTGATGAGCCCCAATGTCACGTGGAAATGCAGCTGCCAAACAGGCAGCTTATATGCCCCTTTGAAGGGGCACCAAAACGCCTGTAGTACAGTACAAGAGGAACAGTTACCAGAACTATACAGCTCAGTGTCCATGGCACACATTGTAGAGTTGTAAGCACCAGCTGATGAGAAAGCATTATGGGTAGGTGAAACGAGGATGTAAATTATCACACACTAATATGGCATGGAGAAAAAACAGCACAGGTAAAGGGGCGATGCCTCTGGAACTACTAAATGTTCCCTTGGAGCATCTCCACCATCCAACACATGTACCTAACCAGCACATCGCTGCTGACTTCACTGAAGACTGTTTATTACTGAACCTGGCAGGGCAAGTGGATACATTTGTGGCCAATTGTACTACTTGACACATGTTTCACTCATGATACACATTGAAAACACTAAGGGTAACATTGCCTCACCCGTTAGGGCCATTCAAATAACTCCATGTCAAGTTCATCGACATGGTGAAAAGGTGCCATTACAAGACTTTGATTGTTGGACCATTTTCCTGATGGATTAAGCCTGATACATGTGTACATGCTGACTCAAAATCTGCAACCACATTTTTGATCAGAGAGGTATTTCCAAGATAGGGAATATGCAGTGTCCTGGGAATCAAATGCAAGCTTTGTACAGTGTATCATCCACAAGTCAATGGATTGGTGGCGAGACTGAATTGTTCATTGAAAATCAAGTTGGCCGTAATATGCTCAATGCTAGAGAGGATTTGGTTTTATGGCCTACCTTTAGCACTGTTCAGTTTGTGCAACCAGCCAAGCAAGGACCACCACTTGTCACTGCACGAGGTAGTGACAGGTAGGCGGATGCACAATCTGGTTGGCACAATGTGAACACTGACAGACACTCACAGGAGCACAGATATTCTTGGGGAATAGTTTTATGTATACCTTTAGAATACGACAATATGTGCAAAGGTTTTGTCTCATCAGGTAACCCCCAAGGCACACCAAAGAACCCCAACGTACTCAAGCAATGCAGAAACAAAACACAGCCCATACAACTATTTTCTGGGTACAGAGTTTACACCAGACAACACAACAGAACTCAGAGGGAGCCCAAGTTCACCGGACCACAGCAGGTCATCTATGCCAATCCAACAGCAGTCAAGTTAAAAAACCAAAAAGCCTGGGTAAACCAATCAAACATCCAAGGATAGACTAGCACAACAATAGTGCTCCAATGAGAAGCAATCACTGGAAGGAGCACAATCAACCAAAGTTGAGTATATTACAAACTATAAAGCTTGTATTGGAAGAGTATGACCATTTGGGCGAATAAGAACTGAGAGATTGACACAAAGTTTAGAGCTACAAGTGTAAAACAGCAAAAGAATACAAAACAGCTGTCACTATGTTGTTTGTTTTTCTCTCTTCTCCTTTCTTATTCTACGATGAAATTAATAACCCTAGGGATTGCAAATAGGAACAGTAATGAAAGTTAAACTATGAATATACCAGAGATTTGAGGCAGCTTCGTGATGAGACAGGAAAGATATAAAAAAAAAAAAAAAAAACATGAATACCAGTATTATAGATGAACATCATTCTGATGGAACTACCATTTGGTATAATACCATGAAACAAATAGGCAGGGCCCAGTATAACGAATCATGCTATCTGTGCAGGCTTATCCAACATGTAGTTCACACCCCCGACTGTTCACAAAACAAACAAGTGCAGACATTAGCAGCACAGTGCTTGGCACATTTAGTGCTTTTCAAGTTAGAAGGGCAATTCCAGGGACACACAGTACAGGTATGGCTCAAAGAAATAGACACAAATAAATGTGAAGGGAAGAAAGGACCAGACTATAACAAGTGTGAAGTAAGTCCCCAGATGTACATAGAAGTTGCAATATTCTGCAACAGAAATTAGTGAAAGGGCGATCAGTATTTAAAGCAGAACAATATATGGGGTACGCAGAAGATGTCATACAGAATGTAGATGAAAAATGCCAAAAAGTATGGGCATCGTATGTCAGCAAGTTAACAAGCTTGCAGCAACATTAAAGCAAAAAAACTCACTCAATCCTCTTTTTGTTTCAGATGTGAAGGAAGAGTAGCAGTGGGTCAAAATACCAGATGCAATAAGACTCTGACCATGACAGCATTACAGGATGGGACAGCAACGGTAATAGATGCTTTTTTGGCAGCTTGGAACGAAAGCCTATTTCCATCTACCAACATCATGGAACGGGGTGCGTTCCCTAGTGAACCTTTGTGCCCCAGTTCTTTTAATCCTGCAAGAACACCTTTAGATCCCAAAAGGTAAACACATGTTCCCTGCAGGTCCCCCAACAGTGATAAAACAGAACAGACACAATCAGATGAAGCCCTGGTACCGACGCAGAACCACCTTTTCACAAGATGGAACTATTCTTTGCATCTTATTTAGCCCCTAGAGTACAGGTAGTCACAAATGCCAACTGGCTTCAGATTTTCCAGTCGAACTTCGTCCAGATGCCGTATGCCACAGAGCATGGTCTCAATGCTGTGCAAGAAGAGATTCAAGCACTTCGAATTATGACATTGCAGAATTGGATCGTACTCCACCTCCTGACTGCAAAGGAAGGAGGTATGTGTTGGAAGATTGGAAGCACATGTTGAACATATACATGCCTCCAAGTGACAAATATAATGTATATTTAAGCAGAGCAATAAAGGCTTTACATCACCTAAGGATAGGTATGGAAGAGGAAGGAGGAATCAAGAAAGAACCAGATTGGATAACTGAGATATTCCCCTGGATGCCAAACTGGCTAGCAAATATACACAGAGTACTCCTACCTATTCTGATATTCTTAATCTTAATTTGGAGCCTGAACCAAGTAATAATGGTCTGTTGTGTGTCTCGTGGAAGCAGTGTAAAGTTACCTGCAGCTAAACTAGGACATGCCCTATCTTCTTGGAAAGATGAGAAACACAAAAGAGACAAGGTCAAAATAAAAAAAAAACAGGATAGTATGAACAGAGTACCCAATAGGCCCACCCTGAATACTTTGGACACCACCCCAGATCCCGGAAACTACCTTGAGTGCTACGTAGATCACCCAGCAGATTGAGATTGCCATTTCGTAGGATACAGTCATTGGGATTATATAAAGAGGGGAGGAATCTTGAAGAACATTAGGAAAGTGTGGGTCCCAAAAGATATATGTGATTGGGTAATAGAATGGGAATTATGGCACAAGGAGTACACGGACGATTCATTCTGGATATAAAGAAAAGGGGTAATTTTTTGAGTCCCCTACTTGACGTAAGATAGAGAGTAGCCAGCAGTACACACACACATACACTTAGAATGTTGTTCATGTTGCCAGATGGCAAAGACAAACAATGTGTGAGCAAACATTAGGTCTAACCAGACACACACACACATATATACACACACACACAAGTACAAGTGAGCAGGACAAAGACATGAGGAGTACTTCAAAAAGCAATATAAGTATCCATTAGAAACACTGAAAGGTAACAAATACAAAACACAAGATGAACATATTTGACATCCTTTAGGTCTGTAACACATAGAGTAGGCCTCAGAATAAAGGTAGTTTTGTAGGCCATTTAGATTTAATAGGCTTAGAAATACATGGATTATGCCACACAGTAAAATGTTTCAAGTTTCAGCTCACACTAGAGATACACACATGCCAAGTCAGCAGCCACAGACAAGATGTAAAGTCGTGCTGGGATTCGGTCAGAGTAGAGAGGCAAAGCTCATTACCAAGCTTTGGACGAGGAGCAGTGACTTAATCAGGTGTTACAACTTTGCAAAGAGCACATGAGAAAGAGTGTAATAGATTTACAAGGGATGGGCTAGGCCCATAACAGCATCAGGTTCCCTCGCCTGGAGTAAATGAAACATGCAACAAGTCATATGCATATCCAATGCTTTAGAAACTTGCAAGACGAAGGTCACTGCTGTTGAGGATAAGGAAGTGAGCAGAAGGGTGCAAAATACAAGTTGATCAGGGAGAAGACACATACTCCCCCTTGTAGGAAAACATCAACCTATGAGTGGAATTACAAACACGGAACCATGTGAGCACCCCAAACAAGGAAGATACCTGTATTCAAGACCAAGAGAAGCTAAGAGGTCTATGTACATACTAGCAAATTTATTGATTTTTGACAACCCCTGAATTATTGGTGTTCTTAAGTAATAGGGCCATTCACCTTCAAGCATAGACATATACACTATTTAGAGATGCACATAGTCCCAGAGCAAGAGGCCAAGAAGCTTGCCCCATGAAGTCACGTAGACACATCATGAGAAAGGAGGCAGAAGGGTAACATGATTCCAATGATAAGTCGCAGTACTAGCTGCCATTTGAACAGTAACAAGGATAAGAACGGTAAGTCGGTGCCAACCTTTGAGGTATTTTTTTATGTTACCACACTGTGTAGACCTCGCAATATGATTGGCTAATTATGATGATGGAAACGACCCACCCCAGAACATTCGATGAGACATAGCCAATGAGCAACTAAGTTGTATGTGAAATATGTTACCCTGTCAGCTGTCCAATTAAAACTGTGTGAAACCAGATGACCCCACCACGTGATCATTATCATGAGGTAGTCAATAGAATGGAAACTGATAGGATAGTTAGGGATGGGCTAGGCCAATAGGGCTAGGCATTTAAAGAATCACTTATAGCACAACCAAGACTGTCCAATCAGCGAATGTGAATTTGCATGCATCTTGAAACATTGTTGAAGAATCAACTCCACTTCTCATTATACAAACCACCATTTAACTATGTAATGTAGAATGATTTGAGAATTGTTCTCAGCTATGGTTGGATATAATAAACATTTATTTTTCTTTCTTCTGTGCACTTTATTGGTTCCTTGGATTATTTTAATACTGATGTTTGGGCCTTACCCTATAACCCGATAAAACTAACGCTGAAAAATCTCCAATTCAACCATAAGAAGCCTTGTGCAAAGAAATCCAATCTCGCTGCAATGTGAAAAGTTCAATCAGAAATGGTGAAAATTTAAATCGGAAATGGTATGGACTGGACAAGAAAAATGCCCTTAATCGTTGAAAGCAGTCCAGTGTCTTTTACTCTTCATGAATATAAAACCTCTGAAGCCCAGGCACTTATCAAATGTAACTCTAATGAAATTACATTTGCGGATGTGACTCAAGATATCAGCAAATTAAAACTGACTGCATGTCTCAATGGTCCATGCCATCCTTATGTGGTGAAATGAAATAATGACGCTTTAGCTCAAATAATTACCTCCTTTGTCAATTCCTCTTTCACTGAAGCCAAGGTTTCCGATGACTTAAAAAGGCATGGCATTCTCCATTAATCAATGAAGTATCACAAGATCGCTGGCGTAGCACCAACTACAAACCAATCCCTTTTTTTTCCTTTCATATTGAAAATACTAGACAACATTGCTGCTTCTAAACTCCTTTATGGACAAGCGCCTTATCCTAGACAAGCAACAGTCAAGCTTTTGCACACACAGAGGGACTGAACTGCCATTGATTAACATAAGTGAACATTCTGATGCTGGAAATGTATTGGAGGGACAGGGCCCCCATGTCCTTGTAGTGTACTCCCTTCTCAGGTTCTGTGTTGTTTACTTCACAGGAGTCCAGTTGGGACTCCTGGCAGTGCTGCGCTTCCTCTTTTTGGTTGTGGTAAACCAGAGACCCTTGGGATACCCTTATGGCACCCATGGGTGGAGGTAGAACCCTGTACCCCTAGAGTATGTTTTTGGGCACCTGTGTGTGGGCCACAGTGCAGGGTATGGGCTGGGGGCACCTCCATGCTGAATTGACAGGTGCTATGAGTATCCTCCATTTTGTGCCTATCGCAATCATTCGCTATGAGGTTGGACTTCTATCACTTCACTCTCCGGCACTTTGGAGACATTGTGCGTTTTTTTGAAAATGCTTGTTGGGAGTAAAATGTGGTACAATTCTAGAGGTAATTGGGAATAATCTGGTAAAATCTTGCAATATATTCCAGAAAATTTGGCGAAACTGTGTGTTGGATTACCTAGCTGATGCGGATGTGACTCTTGA
The DNA here is from genome assembly GCF_040938575.1 of Ambystoma mexicanum. NCBI lineage: Eukaryota > Metazoa > Chordata > Amphibia > Caudata > Ambystomatidae > Ambystoma > Ambystoma mexicanum. The sequence goes on from NC_090935.1 coordinate 1,276,864,845, forward strand.
ACTATTGTTATCGAATCCTGGCCGTGCGAAAGTAAAAATTTTCCAAGCAGACTGGGCTAGGAACATTACTAAGTGTAGGCGACATATCTAGCAAAATTCCCTTCTCCCAGGGCCCGTGCTGACTACCTAAAGTTTAGATTCAACCTATGGGGTACCCGTGAGGTACTCTGCAGGCGTAAACTGATTCCAGTTGAGAGAAACTATTGCAGATATTGTTTACTGATGGATAAAAGTGAAACCTTACAACATTTGTTGGTTGAATTCTGTGCCCTGAAGAAAGTCTGTGCAAGATATTTTAAAAATGTATTCACAACCTGCACGGAGTTGGTAAAAGAACAATTATGGCAAATGCTGTTTTCAAACCCTAGGGTAAGAGTACAAATAGCAATAGTCCAGTTTTTGAAGAGGGTACTACCACCTGTGGGAGAAGCACAAAGTGGCAATGGGAACCATGAGTGGTCGACCTATTAATGCAAGGGCCTATTTGCTCTTGATGTTTGTCTTAATGTGATTCTAACTCTGAAGTGTATGTTTATATATGAGAATTCCATCGCTAAAAAAAAGGTGATTTTGTATGGCTATATAGTGGTTTTCCCTAGTCAATCTAACTAGTCAACCCAATTGTATTGAGTAAGAGAAGCATTATGTATGCATGTTTTAGGTAATTATTTGTTTACTTTTACCCTCTTTTGTTTGGCTTGTTTAGTTTATGCATATATGGTTGTTCATTACTTCTTTTTTTAATGTTGTAATGTGTGTATGTTATTTGTAAAGTTGAGTTGCAACTAAACCAAATAAAAAAGTAAAATAAAAAGGATTCCTGATAGGAGGCAAGATGGCCCATGTGGCCTCTTGGTTTCTATTACCCGTTAGCTTGTTTTCCCTAGGTCCTGGGAAGCCCTGACTCTGTCTCTTCCCCTGACTGGCTGTTGGGTGGAAAAAACATATATGCTATTGTGGGGAAGGCCAGGCAGACTGGCTGGAGCCTTCCCAGTGGCTGTATGTTGTGGGTACATCTTTTGGGTGGGACCTGGGTGAATGGAGTGTGTGACCAATATGCACTTCATGCTATCTGTGTGTGTGACACACAGAATGAGACAACCCTGCCTGAAACTGACATGAATGCAGTGTGGTGTGCGGAAAGGCTGGGGGCATGCACCAATCCACATTCCTTGTTATTGGTGCCTGGGTGGAAGTGAATGAGCTGAATGCTCTGTGAGCCTGATTGGCTGCCTGCCTGTTTGAATGCCCTTCTGACTGATTGGCTGACTGAATTTACCAGAAGCTGAAGTTGAAACTTGAAGCTGCTTATCCTTGAAGCCCAACTGAAAGAAGAAGGTTTGCCACTGTTTTCCTTCAACCAAATCCGAAAGCTGTCGAGTCTGTCGAGGACTGATCTGAGAGAGGACCTGGCTAGGAGATCTCTCCCCGAGCTATGAGGGAACATCGTGCAAAAGCTGATATTCGTCGAGGTACCCTGGAAGCCAGTTCCAAAAGGCTGTCGACTGGAGATGGGGTACACCGAGGAATCTTGAAGTAAAGCACCAGGACATCAAGGCTGTCGATGTCCATCGGCGTCGACCGGGGGTCAGAGGATTTCCGTAACTGCTGCAAGCCAGTCAAGTTGTGTTGCCCATAAGCGGGGACAGCTTCAAGCCGGTCTGCTCGACGACCGGAGCTTCAACACTCCACCTTTGCCTAAGAACATTTAAATGAAGGGCTCCCTAGCCATCAACATCAACCGCCTTCTCCCACCAGAGAAAGTCAAAGTTGTCAACAACTGAGGAAAATCTGCTGGTGGGTTTCCCATTACCTGATGACCACAAAGACGCCGACGAGTGACGATCCAAACTCCAGCCATGGCCGAGTCCTGATCGTCGATTCTGACAGCCGACGCCCACTGCCTGGCCTACGTTCTTCACCAAGACTTCCTTGTGGCACCAAACTCGTTACATCGAGGTGCACCGACGCCTCGTCTTCGCAGGACATCCACAATCGATCGTCGATGAGCACCGTAAAGGTCGAAGCTGCTGTCTCGATGACAATGTTCATATTTTCTTCAAGGAATCTCAACACCTGTGGCTCCTGCTTTAAAGAGAGTCCACCCTTGAGTGATCCGTCGACAAACTGTCGCAGAAACTCTGCTAAACTCAGGCACATTGAGGTAGTAGAACATTTTTGACCAGGAAACAAGACTACTTTAACCTTAATGGACTGGGCTGGTGAAAACACTTTATTATAGGTTGCCCAGGTGGGGGATCCTCCAACAGAACTGTGTTTTAGTAGCTAAAGTACTATTCTGCCATTGCTTAAACAAACTTGTCTTCCTATGTCCTATGCTGATACACATTACTGATTTATTTGTATGCCATCTCAAAATGTCAGCAGTTGATGCATTTTAAAGGAGGCAATAAGTAAGTGTGGTACAACATAGACATTGTATATATTTGCCATATTAGATTTGCCAAAGTACAAAGTGTGTTAATAATTGTGCATATATATTGAACCTTATTTTTATTTAAAGAACGCTGTTAGCACATAACATAGTGTGTGGATATTCCTGTGTGGACTTGGGGACTACAATGTACTTAAGAACCAGCCTGCATCACCTCCTGAGAGCTTAAGCCTTGGTTGCTCGTCCATTCAACCATATAGAGAATCTTGGCTGGGGTGCTCTGTGCTTCTTCTCTGCCATATAGAGGGCAGGATTACAGGTACCTTCTTTCATTCTTTACACTGGTGGCAGTGGTGGATGCTAATGATTTTAAGAATCCGTGTGTAACTTTGCCACCTATAAAATATCCACACTTGTTAATTTGAGGTTTTATTTGTGTACTAGGATAACAACACTACAATCAATGGAATCTATTGCAAATGATAAATTGACTAGGATGAGCGTAGAGGCTCTCCAGAGTGCTTGTGAAGCCAGGGAGTTCGAATTTGAGGATAAGTCTAGGGCTGAGCCGATAGCTGCCCTGGTGGAATATCAAACTGATTGTGATGCTCTTGATGAAGGGGCATGGAACCACTGAGTACCCTACCCCTGGGGTTATTCCTGAATCTGTTTCTGGGATTGCCATCTCTCCTGCTGCCTCTATTTCTAAATCCTGCACTGCTCTACAGGGAGAGCCCCTAAATATTGAACTTTTAAAATTGGAGGTAAACAGGGAACAGTTAGCCTTTCAATACAAAAAGTTGGTTACAGAAGCAGAGTTGAAGCAAGAGGAGCTGGCACAAGTAGCACACAAAGATAGAACATCAAAGACTCCAGCTAGAGAAAGCTAAGGTGGAGACTTCAGCTAGACCAGTTTGAGGTGTTAGGTCTCATGCCACTACATTTATGAATGATTTGGTGAATGTTCATGCAAAGAGTTCAGATATTCTCTAATGTTTGGAAGCATTTGAGATGGCTTGCAAAATCAATGATGTTGACCGAGGGGATTGGGTTAAGTGTTTGTTAAGCAGAGTACCTCAAACTGGTTATGACTGCATTCTGAAGTTGAGTGTAGGTGAAAGGTGCCAGTATGAGTGCATGAAAGCTGCTTTGATTGCCAAGTTTGGCAAGACACCGACCCAATACCTTAAAAGGTTCAGGGAATATAAGAAAATAAAGAATGTGTCTTGACTTGAGTGGGTGAGGCTGCACATATGAACATGATGGGGTGGATTGATGGATACAAGGTGAAAACCTTTGTTGAATTGTCCCACCTTTTGTTTTTTGAGCATTTTCCCGAAGCCTGTTTACCAGAGCTGCGTCAGTATGTTGCTGAACAACACAATTTTGATCCCTTTAAGCTGGCTAGGCTGTTTGACAAGTGGGTATCTCACCGGGTGACCCCTAAGGAAACCAGTGGGAAGGACAAGGACAAAGAGAAAGGGACCTCTCAGACATCTGAGGAGTCGCAAAAGCATCCACAGTCGAGTAAACCTAAACCTTCCTCTCCTAAGAACCAACAATCTAGTGGGGATACATTTTATGGGGTGGGAGTAAGAGTAGCGGTTCTCTTGCTTGCCCAGTGGATCCAGTACTCTACTTTGCATTCCTGGCACTTTTTGGGACTGTGGGGCTCTGGATCACAAGAAGGGTGACCCTAAGTGTAAAGGTAAGGAACTTGGAGTCCATGCTGTCAGCCTGACCTACCCTTGCTTCATGCCTGAGGTGGAGGCCACTGTCCTTCCCTCCTCTACAGGAATCACATTTGGTGCTCCTGCAGAGATTCTCCTAGTGTCGGGGCCTGGAACCAGTACGCGTAAGTACTGGCTACTATCCCAATAAAAACCCACAGATTTCTGAGAAGTGTCCTCCTGAATGGCCAGCCTTCTTCTGGTTTGAGAGAAACTGAGGCAAGTATGACAGTGGTGGACAGGACCCTGGTCATGTCAGAGGACTATGTAGGTGCTTCTCTGAGTATTTCCAGGTTATCTGGTGGACCTCACAAATTATCTCTTGTAGCCCTAGTCACCATCACAATTGCAGAGAAGGCAGCAACACTTCCTGTCCTGGTTCAAGACAATGTGCCTGCCCACATTTTGTTGGGTAATGATTAAGTTGAGTTGGGGTTGATCTCTGATGGACTATCCCTGACTGCTGCTGCAGTCACTAGATCTCTGGTCACACAGGGTCTGACTGCTAGTCAGGTACCCAAGCCAAAGGGAAGACCCAGGGCAAGAAGGAAGTTAAAGAAGTCCACCTCTGTGAAGGGACTCCTTCTCTCCTTGCAGTTGTTTCTGCAGCACCCACTGGGATTTAGGATCCATACGGGTTCCTGCTGACTGATGGGGGTCCCTCTAGGGGTGATTTCTGTAAGGGCCAGAGAGAGTGCCACTCTCTCTCTCTCTCTCTCTCTCTCTCGGGTCTAAGAAAACAGGTCCTGCCCCAGGTACAAGGTGAAGTGCCTAGGTTGTTCAAGATTTATTGGGAGGGTGAGCTCCTTTGTAGTGAGCCCACTAAGCCTGAACCTGGTGCCCTCAAGAGGTTGGTGGTACTCAAGGTTTACAGCCCTTCCTGTTGCAGTTGGCGCACAAGGTCCCCTTAGCTGGTCATCTTGGGACCAAGAAGACTAAGAAAAGGCTCTCTGCACATTTCTACTGGCCCCAGATTGGAGTAGAAGTGGAATCCCACTGCTGGACCTGCCCCTCTTGTCAGGTTTCTGGCGAGACTGGAGGTAGTGTAACTGCCCCACTGCAGCCTTTGCCAGTGGTTGGCACACCATTTGAGAGGGTTGGCATCGACAGTGTCAGTCCTTTGGACCCTCCCACATCAGGGGGACACCGGTTCATCCTGGTCCTGGTTGATCATGCCACCAGGTACCATGAGGCTGTACCCCTTCGGACCATTACTACCAAGGTGATTGCCACGGCTCTCCTGGACATTTTCACCTGAGTTGGATTCCCAAAAGAGGAGGTCTCTGACAGAGGATCCAACATCATGTCTAGTTACATGCAAGCGATGTGGAAGGAATGCAGAGTAACATATATGTTTTCCACCTTCTACCATCCCCAGACCAATGGTCTGGTTGAGAGGTTTAATAAGGCTCTCAAGGGCATGCTTTGAAAGAGCCCCTAAGGAGGAAATGGGATCTCCTCCTCCCATGCCAGCTTTTTGCCTATAGAAGTGCATCAAGAGGGTGTTCGTTTCAGCCCCTTTGATCTTCTCTTTGGACATCCTGTGAGGGAGCCCCTTGCCTTAGTAAGAGAAGGTATGGAAGCCACCCCTCCATGTCCTGCCAAGCAAGTTGGGGACTATGTGTTAGGCCTCAGAAGGAGGATGCCACAGATGATGGGCCAGGCATCAGCGAATCTTAGGGCAAGACAAGAATTGAACAAGTACTGGCATGACCTTAAAGCCTCACAAGTAGATTGGACTCCAGGACATGAGATCCTTCTGATGGAGCCTACCAAGCCTAGAGCTCTGGCAGATAAGTTGACTGGACCCTTCAGGATAATCTCCAAGATGGGCAAAGTTAACTATCTGTTGACATGGGAGAACCTGGGGTTCCCTCTCAAGTATTCCATGTTAGCAGGCTCAAGCCTTTACACAGAAGAGAGGAAGTCTCATGTTTTATGCTAGCATCAGAGCAGGAGGAGGAGGAGGAGAGTTAGCCCCTTCCTGATTTTCTGCATAGCAACCCTCAGGATGACACCAGAGCAGCAGAGGGCCTGCAGGGCCTTGCTCCAGCAGTATACCCCTCTGTTCTTACTGACACCAGGCCTCACCCCATTTTGCAGGCACATAATTGACACTGGTGACAGTGTACCTGTCAAAAGCAGATGCTATCAGATGTCAGATAAATAGAGGAGGTGTATAAGGTCATCGACATCTGAATGCAGAGACACTGGATGTGTCTAAATAACAATAAGACTGAATTTATGATCTTTGGATCCCATCAAGCAAAATCTAAATTAGGAGCACAATACAAGGAGTTTGCTATAAAGGAATCCACCATCCCAGTGCTACCACAAGTTAAACACTGGGGATGATGGTGGAAGCATCCGTTGGTGCTGAAGCCCAAGTCAACTACTTGGCTAAAAACAATGCGTATTATTTGCGCCTCTTAAGAGCCATCAGACCCTTCATTAACGAAGCAAATACTGCAAATATCGCAAGGGCGATATTACTGTCTCGCCTAGATTCCTAGATTATGGTAATGCTTTGTTAATGGGAGCCACAAAGAGGGAGCTACAGAGATGTCAGGTCCTGCAGAATGATGCTGTCCATATAGTTTAAAAAACTAAATACGGTGATCACATACAGGCAGGTAGGAAGGATCTTCACTGGCTTAGAATTGAAGAAAGAGTCAATTTTAAGGCCATGACGATTGTCCACAGATGCCTTTTTGGAGTGGCTCCAACCTATTTTAAAGAAAAATTCTTGCTTTATATGCCAAAGAGAAGCCTCAGATCAGCTGATGTAGGTCTCCTGATGGTTCCGGAGGCCAAACGGTCAGCGGGTCGAGGCAGAGCTTTCCCGATCAGGGCAGCTACATTTTGGAATAGGCTCCCAGCAACCCTGAAACAGGAAGGAAATTACATCACTTTTAGGAAATCACTGAAAACATTCCTATTTCAGTCAATTCCTAGGAAATAGGGCACTCTCCAGACACAGATATGGTTAACCTAGAATCTAAAACTTCTATCCTCTCATGCAAATCTTATTCTTCGGTTCCCCGCGCCCTGATGCCTGCAGGCTTTCGGCACGTTACAAGCACATAGAAATAAAGAAATAAAGAAAATACCGTAAAGAACCACATTCGGGCTGAGGTCGCCAAGATGTTGGATCTGGGCGTAACCGACCCCTCAACCAGCCCCTGGTCCAGGCCGGTGGTCATCGTCCTCAAGGCAAGTTCCCAGGCAGGTACGAAAGATTGGAGGTTCTGGGTGGACTACAGAGGATTCAATGCCATCATGCAAACTGACGTTCACCCATCAACCAGGGCTGAGATTTGCCAAAGTACAAAGTGTGTTATTAATTGTGCATATATATTGAACCTTATTTTAATATAAAGAACTGTGTTAGCACACAATATAGTGCATGGACATTCCTTTGTGGGGGGCTTGGAGACTACACTGTACTTAAGAACAAGTCTGCATCACCACCTGAGAGCTTAAGCCTTGGTTGGTTGCCATTCTACCATATGGAGAATCTTGGCTTTGGTTCTCTCTGCTTCTACTCTGCCATATAGAGGGCAAGAGTACAGATACCCCCTTCAGTCTTTACAAAAACTACTGAGATTCATGGATAAGGGCAATGCCGGCCTGGTCATGTTGACTGACCACTTGGCAGATCTCAACATCCTCAACCACCAGGTACTGATTCATCAATTAAGGGAAATGGTGAATGCATCAAATAGTGCATCTAGTTAGTTGACCTCCTTCTTTGGACAGCAGAACATCTAGGGTGAAAATTGGGACTGTTGAGTACCTGGACAAACATTTTGTACATGAGGACCAAAGGGCTCAAACCAATCTCCACTTTTATGGCAAATATATACCAAACCCATGCACAACTTATTGCTGAATCATTATTTCGATTTTCAAAATTACGATAATGATACACAGCATAATTGTTCTCTCAATGGGAATCAATAAACAAATGTGCTGAGTAAACAGCACACATTCACATTAATTAAAATATGGATATGCAAAAACTGGCTGGGTCTAAACCAAGCGAAGACAGAGTTGTTGTTAGTCACAAAATCTTATACTGTAATTAAAAATCTATTGTTGTACACCAACATTATATTACTTGGTTTCTTAATCACGATATCCACAAAAGTCAAATCATTTGGAGTCATTTTTGACACTACACTATGGGTGCCTCTCAGGCTAATGCTATTTCAAGCTCTGCAAACTATTACCTGAAGCTCCTCTGCCAGTTCCATCCCCTGCTATCTCAATCTGTCTGTGGCATTATTTCATGTGACGTTATAGGCGCCAAGTTGGACTTTTGTAACTCACTTTCATGGGCACCAATACAACTATGCCATAGCAAAAATAGTTGATCCAGAATGCTGCAGCTCGAATTGCTACAGGGACCCCCATGCAAGGGCGGGTATACCGAGTTCTGAGGAGCCTGTGTTGGCTTCCAGGGATGAGACAAATTGATGTTAAAGCATTGCCACAAGCTCACAAGGCATTGATTGGCTTGGAACCCTCATATTTGAAAACGTACATCTATAAGGTTATGTCTATTAGGCCATTGAGCACCTCTCATGACAAGGCTATCAAGATCCTGCGTGTTGAACACTGAGGGACAGTTGCTCACTTGTTTACTATACAGGCTGCTGGACTTTGTTATAGTCTCTCTAAAGCTATTAGGGATATTACAGACCTAATGGTGCCACGCAAGGAAATGAATATGTTACTGATCGAATGTGCTTCTCCTTTATTTCCATTGAAAGACTTGTATTTGTGCTTTGATACCTACAGGTCGTAGGGACATATTAATAAAATAGAAAAGGGAAGTTGAAAATGGTCAAGATCACACTGAAAATCACTTGTGTCTCCCTGCCCCTCCCCAAACTCTTCCACAGGTACTAGTTATAGTATCCTCTACAATATTAAATTTCTGTTGCTTTAGTTAAAAGGGAGTGCAGAAGAGCATCATGAGGACGGAGTTCTTTCATTACAGCTCCTCCTCCATGTTAATTTGACCCTTTGGAAGTCCTACCGGGGCACCCAACCCATGTCAGTCCTGATTAGCAACCTGATCTCGATCTCCCCTGTACTACTTCCTGGCCCTTTTTTGAAAATGCTGGGCCATGGGAACAAATGGAGAGGCTGAGCATCCTGGTAGCAGCGTCTCAGCTATCCATTTTTGTGAGGGTAATTGGGCCAGTATCATCCTTTTATACAGGTCCATACCCCATTAGGGTTGCAGAGGGTCTTCTCATTGCTATGCTGTGAGGAGATGCTTACTCCCCCCCCCCCCAAGTCAGTGGAGGGCTGCCACAAGTAAACCAGCTAGTATTGCTTTGGGCAATCCCATGGGAGTTGTATGGACTGGAGAGCTCCCATGCTGCAGGAGAGTTTCCTCTCATCCCCCGATTGCTGATGTCTCATGCAGTGAGTTATACTGCCAAGGACGGACAAGACATCTACAGGCAGTGGATCACTGACTTGTGTAATTGTCATGATCTCTGCTCCTCCCTGACCATCCCCTGATCGAGATCTCATTCTGCTTCCTCATCTTGGCGAACGGGAGGTGCCTCACAGATCACTATTTGAATATACTCATTATTTTTATTTAACAGCTGAAAAACCATATTACACATATTATAAAAAACAGAAAAAAGGCCAAAAGGGACCTCTCCTAGCCACACCATGCGTTAGCTTCCGAGTCAAGCCAGGTCACTTTGGAGAAAAGGTGTGGTGCTGGTCCCTGCAATGCCCTATCAGGACACATGAGAGTGGGCATTCATTGTGTAGGCCCTTAAAGGCCATGAACCGCCAGGGTCTATAGACAGGAATTATGGGGGGAGGCGGGGCACGATCCATTCCCCACAACGTACCTATTCCAGTTAAAGACTGGTTCTCTGCCCAGCTGTGCCAGCAGTCTCCTTATGGTGTTTATTTTCAACAGTTGGGTCATTTGAGCCAGTAAACAGTATGCATGTATTATTAAATTATTCATACCTGTGTATCTCAAGTATATTATTGCAAGCCACCCCAGAAAGAACCAATCGCAATCCCATCACCAAACCGACATGGCTCTTTGATAGATTCGATTTTGGCTTTTTGTTTACAGTTTCATATTTCTTTTTTGAGTGAAACATATCAATATCTGAAACCTCAAAGACCTTGTCGGTCAAGCCCGGCACCACCATTTTAGGACTGGATAGAATGTAAAATGGCGGGATCCATAGGCGGCATGGACAAGCTTCCAGAAATTCTACAGTAACAGGTCAGAAACATCTCCATATGACATGTAGGCTTTAACAAATACCCCGTTCACTGGTGTTAAAAGACGTCTTCACAAGTAATCCAAGATTTATATTTAATACCAGTAGAGTTTGCTCTTTGCAACTAGATTTAAGGAAAACCCAGAACATATGAAAATGTTTTATCAAACTATTCTTTTTTTCTAATTTTGGAAACTGGTTGCAGACACATTTGTTGCACCAACACACATGAATATCTTAATCGTTTTATTTGGAGATACGCTGTTTATCAGTAAAAAGGTAAATTGGATTACAGGCCGCTCGATTAAGACCTTTCAAGTATTGGAAACTGAGCCGGGCTCTGCTCCTCTATTTGCATATTTGCCCATCACAGTACAAAGATCCCTGTTCGAGTAAAATGCATTGCAAGGTCTCCGGGAGGTAAATTATGTTTAAAATGAGTTTTTATTTTATTAGACGGGTTGCACGGAGTTATCGCCGTGCTGGAGCGATGCCGGCTTTTCGGCAGGCATTAATATTCAGGTGCTGGCTCGGTTCCTTGGTGTTGTGTGACACTATTAACCTCATGAGACAGGGATGCTTTTTTTAAAAAAGACAAAACCATTTTCTTTATTAATAACTCAATAACGATAGCTGAGATTGCATTAACTCATAATGGTTTTATAAACAACAGAAATAAAAGGGAAAGTAAGAATGTATTGAGGAATATATCAGAATATGCACACGCTTCTCCAAAGTATGTTAAAAACACAACTGGAAACAGTTTTTGCAAATGCTAATTTACTATTGCCAGTAAATAGCAATTAACGCCCCCTGGGTTGTTAAAGTGCAGTGAAAAATGATGTGTCCACACAAATAACTCGCTCATAGTTAATTGATTAAAGAAATATAAAAGAAAGCAATATACCTGTCTGGCTTCAATAAGCTTCTTTCGGGTTACCCACTGATCATGGCATAGGACACTAAACCAAAGTTGTATCAGCATCAAAGCTACAATAACAAACTCTGCACAAGGTGCCAGTTTCCGCAAGTGCAAATAGGAATAGTTTGCATAGTGTGCAACTGGTGCCTGGTGTTAGGGAGAATTCTCATTCTGTGGCTAATTTCCCTTACCTATAGAGTCCCCCAGCAGCTTTGCTGGATTTGAAGGGTTTGTTTTTTTTCCTGCTAAGAGTGAGACTCTTTTTCCCCACTCTTAGGCATTTTTGCTATGTGTGTTCTAGGATATTTTTGTGTTTAATGTCTATGGGGTTTTTCTCACCCCCATTGGAACCAACTTTATTCACATGTGTTACACAGCACCCTCCGTGCAGTGACACAGGGGTGCCGTACCGACCCCCAAACATAGACTCCATACCCCGGGACTGACTACTGTCTCCCAGGGCATGTAAAGTCCAAATTGACTTTACTAGTCACTTTTCATGAACTAAACCAGTACAACCCATCTCTAATATGGAGGTACTGGAAAGGGTTAATAGTTTTTCCCTTACGTCCATTTTCGAGTGGGTACCGTACAGTCCCTCTCTCAAAAGTTTCTGGCTGGTGGCAGTGGTTTCTACCGTAAATATTCGACCGCGAATATCTCCTATGGGATTTTCCCATTGTTCGAGGCTACCACATTTTCTCACAGCCTTTAACATTCTGCCGGTGTATTTTAATATTAACTTTACTCTGGTAGGTTTTATTTGCCAGAACTTTAATATAACTTCTTTCCCGTGTCTTTCTCTAAACTCCTAACCCAGGTCGGGGATCCTTTGTTCGTCCTTTTGGCGGGCTTCTGCCAAGAAGCCCTCCTTTCGGCACTACTGAGTCTGGGGTGGGTCCATTGTGTGGGAGGGGGAGTAGGACCCCTGGACAGGGTTGTTTCAGCAACCCATGTCGCACTCTGTCCTGATAGGCTGGAGGGTCTCCCACCAAGATGACCACTCCACTGTGTGAGTGACAGCTAGGCTGTATGAATGGGGGTCTTTTTGCATAAAAACAGGGCCCTGAGGACTGGAAGAACAAGACGTCGCCACTGGAACTAAGAAGCCGAAGAGGAGAGAACCCAAAGACATCTGCAAAGACTGAACCACCGGTGAAGCCCTGCTGCAGCGTCTCACCACTTTTCTCCACACGAGAGAAGATCTTCATCTGAAAGAGCCTTCTTCCCTTGAGCTGGTGGGGCAACCAGTTTCCCAATCGCCTTCACGGACCTGCCTTGGTTGAATCGCCAGTACCCTGTACTCGGAGGCCGGATAGCCAGCACTAGTCCCCCCGGACCACGATTTAAAGGAGCATACCTTTTATTTGTCGGGCAGCACCGTGGCTGGTTTCATCCCTGGGGAGTGAAGTAACTCGAACCTTCCTCCACGACGAGAGCCTTTCTTCCTCTGCTGGAACCCCCGAAACTGCAGGAACTACCAGGAACAACCGCCACCGGAGGAGCCACTTCTTCATTTTAAAAGTACATTGTTCCGTCAGGCCGCCCTTTCTGCGTGGTAGAGCTAAAGGTGTTTTAAATCTTTTACCGACCTGTTGGGTTGGCCGCCCCTCTCTCTTAACATTGTCTTTCACCTCCTGCATCCACCTTTTCAAAATCGTTAACCAAAGACTTGACTGCAGCTACAAGAACATTTTGTTCCAGGGCCCTTACCCTGTACTACTGACTCTGGCACAGGCCCACTGACTCTGGCTAAATCTGTTAGAACTACCTTCTCTAGATTGCTTCTCAACTAGAACTGTGTTGGTGCACCTACTTCTTATAACCACCCTTTTCTCCCCACTTTTAAACCTTGTGAAATGCCAGTTTGCTCAGTTTTCATTTAAGTATTTTCTATACTGATGTACTGCCTTGCTTAATCTGGTTCAAAAACCTATGGGAAGTGTTGCTAGGGTGTGTAAGAAGATATTTCTGTATTACTTGTGCTTTCCCTCCCTCGTGAGAAATTGCTAGAGTGCCATTTGTGTTTGGTTTTCCCTGTGCCGTTTTGCTCAGTTTTCACTCTTGCTAAAACCTGTCTACAATTTAACTAGGCAGTTGTGTATACTTTCTTTGATGGAATTTAACTTGCTTAAGAACTGTGATAGACGTGTTTAACTAGAAGTGTATAAAATAAATATATATATATTCTTTTTACTACACAGCTTTGGTCAGTGTTTCCTTGTTCCATAGTACTAAAGGCCTATTGTGTAAACCCTGAATTCTGCTCATTTCCCTCTTGAGATATGTCTGACTGCTCAGCCACACCTACCAACTAAATCTTTGTGGAACAGACTGATACCAAAGGGGATTTATTGCTCTCACCTGTAGTCCTAATCTTGTAAGTGCTCCCTAAGGGAACTGCACAGGATTCTGCCTAACACTGGTGTACAGCGGTGAGGATAAAAGTATTGGATTTACATTTTAGAGTTCTGTTAGTACCTTGGTTCAAATAACCACAAGGCTAACTATCACAAAAAGTTTATTTTAAACAAAGTCAAACATATTGAAAGTTACAGCCAGGAGAACCTCCTTACTATTACTGCTGATTATTTAAGGGATCTGTGTAGACAGAAAGGTCTTCCTGTCAAAGGCAAGAAATTAGAAATGATTGATAGACTGTTAGAGGATCAAAGTCTGGATAGTGGTGCTGTAGTGCCCACTACCCCAGCAAATGTAGCAAACAGTGAGGAGGATAATGTTGAAAATGTTATTGTTGAAACAGATGAGGAAAGGAGGATAACAATGTCATCCCCTCTGCCCTCTACCTGCTCAAAGGTCTCAACCTGTGGCTACTAGACCTTTACCAGGTCCCACATTAAGTCCTGAATTTATCTCTCTAGAAAAAATGAGACTTGAACTAGAATTCAAAAGAATTAGTGTGCAAACTGAACAGAGACATCAAGAACTAAGCCTCAATGAAATGAAGCTCAATCATCAGCTTGAGATGAAGAAAATGTCTTTGGAAAATGCTTCTCTCCCCGAATCCTCTAGATCTTCCAGTCCAAAAAGACCCAGGATACCTAAAGAGATTGTGGGTATGTATGAACCTAAGTTAGATGTATTAGATTGGCTCGCTATGTTTGAATACAATCATGGGCTCCAGGATATCACAGGGAATCAGTTGATCCCCTTGTTTTTCTCTAGGTTCCCCCCTGTTGCATCTGATGTGGTAATGGAGTTGGGGGAGGTGGATAGGATGGATTATGAATGTGTAAAGCTAGCTTTGATAGCTAGATTTGGGAAGACTCCTTCCCAGTACCTTAAGGGGTTTAGAACCCTCAAAAAGCATGATAGTACCCCTTGGGCTACTTGGGTGAAAGATTGTTTGAAGAACCTAGAGGGATGGATTAAGGGTATAGAGTTAACACTTATGAAGGAATGAGAAATCTTGTAATGATGGAGTCTATCTATGATGCCTGCTCTCCTGAGCTCAGACAGCACTTGGCTGATTCGAAAGAACTAGATTCCAAGAAGCTACCTAAAGCTGCTGACTTGTGGGTTGCCAACAGGGCTACTCACAAGGATTCAGGGGTAACTCAGAAAAAGGATGAGGGAAAGCAGCCCGAGAAAGACAACAAAGAGAATTCAAATAATTCCAATTCCAAAGAGGTCCCCAAACAAAATTCTAAGGGTAAGCCCCAAGGGAAACCTAATCAGGCTAGTGCACCTTCTGGTCCCAGACCAGAAGGAGGTCAGAACAAGCCACCATTCATAAAGTCATTTGGAAAATGTTATGTTTGTGGCTCTACTGATCATGTTATTACTAGACAAGAGGGCAAATTCTACAAAATTAACAGGGTATTGCCCTTAGTAGATTACGTTCACACAATAAGTAGGCAACACACATCTGTGTTTTAAGCTCTTAGCAGCCAGATGGGACCCAGGAGAGGTCCAGTTGGTAAAACCAAAACCTGTGGTAGGGACAACAGTTTAAGCTAGAATGGAGACAAGGCTGTGGCAGAAGACAGAAGGATAGAGCGAAGAAGATACTATCCCTGCCTACTGTGCACTATCAACTAGGTTGCGGTGTTACAACGCCTGTCTAATAGTGAAAGAATAAGAGTAAAATTACCAACTTCTAAATTATGTAACACGTTCAGCCTTGTAAGACCTGTACCACTCTCTTCCAGATGTATTTGGATTGGAAGAGACTACAAGTAAAAGAAAAAGCGCACCAGGGAAGGTAAAAAGGATATATTGTTCCTTTTTAAACACGTGTCTGGCATCTAATGGGGTAAACAATCCTTTAATTACCCATAGATTGTCACGCTGACCCTGCATTGCTAGGGTTAAAATTACACAAATACAGGGGAAAAGGATAAATTCCTTTTCCTAAAACACAAAGACAATACAGTCACCACTTCCCATCCAGGACTCGTTTTTAATGAAGGGGAGTGGGACAATGTAAAAAGGTTTGCTCAAGCTATCAAAAATAGGCTAGTTGGCGCCTTTTTAGATGTAGCATACACCGTCGGCCGGTTTCAGTAGCCTAACTTTGATAAAGCCACATTCATCAGGACAGTCTAAGCTTCCTCAAAGCTGGTGTATTTCATAATTTGGAAACCAGTTTATGAGAAATAAAAATACGGTAGATGGAGTTGTACTTTACCACCTTGCCGTAGGTGTCATAGGACTGTAATAGTCTGGGAGGGAGCCTGTGGGATCAAAACAAAGTAAACCACAGTCACTAAACGGCTGCTAAATACCATGTATTGGATTATGAATCGACACAACAATGCGTGTCATTCATCTATACAATCAGAGGCTGTTAATACACCACTTCATCATTCAATCATAGTGTGTAACTCTCAATCTCCTCGCTATGTAACATTCATGGCATCTGTATTCAAAGTGTAGGATACAGCATGCTACATGCTAGGTATTGATTTGAATGGTCTTGGGAAAATGAAGGTCACTCATTTGCAAGTATCTGAGATGCACTCACCTTCTTCGCTCTATCATTCTGTCTTCTGCCTCAGCCTTGTCTCCATTCTAGCTTAAACTGTTGTCCCTACCACAGGTTTTGGTTTTACCAACTGGACCTCTCCTGGGTCTACTGATCATGTGAAAGGGGGTCCCAGATGTAAGGGTAAACCCTCGGGGGTCCACACTGTCTCCTTAGCCTTCGCTCCAGATGATGAAGTACATATGGCCAGTGGAAACTTTCAACTACTAGCTGAAGACCCCATTGGAGTCTCAGCTAGTGTATCTTTAGTATCCCTAGGGTTTTGGTAACAACAGAATTTAGATGTGTATAATTCTAACCCTCCTAATACTAAAGAGTTTTATAAAGACAGTGGGCCTCATTTGTATTGTATTTGTATTTGTTTCTTTGTATTGCGCAACCTGCCCAAGGGCCTCAGGGCGCATGTTTGAAAAGGTAGTTACAGGCAAGTGTTACATAGATAGGTACAAAATACATTTTATAGACATATTTACAATAAGAATAAGAACAAGGATCAGAAATACTAAACGGACTGGCAAAATGGTCAAATATACAGTATATACAGTGAGTAGCCTGTTTGCGGGTGACCGCTACGTGAATTACAAGGTGGAGGCCACTGCATCCTGTTCGTGAAGCCACCGTTTAGTTCTGTTTTTGAAGGATTGGATGGCTGGCACATTCCTAAGATCATTGGGTAGGGAATTCCACAGCTTAGCAGCCAGGACTGGGAAACTCGAGCCCCTAGCTGTCTGAAGCTTGAAACTGGGGATAGTTAGTGTGTGTGCCTGTGCAGATCTCAGTGGTCTGGATGCTGTATGTTGTGTGAAGCGCGAGGACAGGTAAGCAGGTGCAGCATTATTTTGTGCCTTGTGTGTTAGAACAAGTGTTTTAAGTGAGATGCGAAGTGTAATGGGTAGCCAGTGTAGGTTGCGCCTAGTATAGGAAATGTGTGAGCGCCTTGGGATGTTGAGAGCAGCCCTAATGGCATTGTTTTGGGTGACCTGAAGTTTATCAAGGTTTCTTTGATTAGTCGCTAAGTAAAGGGCGTTACAATAGTACATTTTGGACATGATGAGGGTTCTGGCTAGGATTGGGCAGTTGTCAGTAGTCAGGAAGGGGCGACACGCTGTGATGAATTTACACGTGTACAATGAAGCTGAGAATACTGAATTGGTTTGTCTATTGAGAGAGAGAGTGGAGTCTAGGTAAATTCCAAGTGTTTTTGTGACGTTGGTGACTTTAATAACATTTCCATCAATAGTGAAGGAGTTATATTTAGGGTCAAGTTTCGTGAGTTTGGACTGAGAGCCTAGGATGAGTAACTCAGTTTTCTCATTGTTAAGGCAGAGCCCGTGGTGTGCCATCCAGGCCTGGATGACTGAGTAGACTGAGTTGAGTGCGTTGACATCGGTTACATAGTCGCCAGTGGTAGGGATGAGTATCTGGGTGTCGTCCGCATAATTCGTGTACGAGACACCCAGATAGTCAAGAATATCAAAGAGCGGTTTAGTAAACACGTTGTACAACGTGGGCGATACGCAAGAGCCTTGTAGGACTCCGCAAGGGACATGTGCTGGTTCGGCCGCGGCTGAGGAGGAGAAGACCCTCATAGATCTATTTGCAGGAAGGAACTGATCCAGGAAGTAGCTGCGTCAGAGAAGTGAGCGGCTATCTTAAAGTGATGGCAGAGGATTTGGTGATCAACCAAATCGAATGCGGCAGAGAGGTCAAGGAGGAGCAAGAGAGCTTGTTTGCCCTTGTCTTTCAAGTCCTCAATTTGGGTTTTTAAGTCAATCAGGGCTGTCTACGTGCCGTGTTTTGGACGGAAGCCAGACTGTCTAAGCCCTAATAGGTTGTTAGCATCAAGGTAATCCTTGTTGGAGATAGGCTGCACGATCCAGAATTTTAAGTAGGTAAGGCACCGTGGTGATGGGCCTGTAGTTGGTGGGATTGCTAGGGTCAAGGTTGTGTTTTTTAATTAGGGGGATGACCCATGCATCCTTGAGATTGTCGGGTACTGTGCCCGATTTGAATGATGATTTGATAAAGGAGGTAATGAATGGTGCGAGGTTGTGAGCCGCTTCCTTTACGACCTGCGCAGGGCAGGCGTCACCTTGGCAGTTGGAAGGCTAAAGCTTCATGATGATGTTTTCATCTTCCTTGATGGTATGGGGTGAGAAGCTGAAAGGATTGAATGAATGCTTCGGAGCGTGGGTATTGTAAGACTGGGGGTTGCCCGTTCAATCCGAGAGGTGGCTTTTTTTGCTATTAATTTTGGCTTGGAGCAAGGCAATTTTGTTTAATAGTGCTTTTTGTATATTGGAGCACCATTCAGCGTCCGGGGTGCATGTATCCAATGGAATTACTGGGGACTCTAGTTCCTTAAGGATCTTGAAAAAATCCTTGTGTTAGATTGAGCTTGTGTGATCCCGATGTTGTAAACTTCTTTTTTGGCTGTTAGGATAGCTTCTTTGTAAGTGACTTTTCCAATGTGACTCAGCTTTTCTTTTTGCTTTGTGCAGTTCACGTAGGTGAGGGATGAACCATGAATTAAGATGGTTGCAAGGTTTTTGTTTGCGTAGTTTGAGAGGGGCAATAGTGTTGAGAGCTTTTAACATGGCACGGTTGCAGGTGTCAACTAAGGCAGTGGGGTCCGAGCAAGTGGAGGAAGCCGGGTTCAGTAACGGGAGGATAAGGGGGAGTAGTGGCTCAACCGTAATATCCTTCTTGTTTCGCATATAGGTTAGCGGTGCAATGTTAAGTTTGTCAGTGGGTGGGCTAGAGTTAATGGAAAATTTTATTTTATGGTGATCGGACCACACACGGTGTCACAGAGGTTACCTTTAGTGACAGTTCATGTCTGAAACCCAGTCAAGGGTGCGGCCCTTAATATGTGTGGGTTCATTAACATGTTGGGTGAGGCCAAAGTCTGCCAGAACACTGACTACATCACGGTAGGTGGTAAGTAACGGTCATTACCGGCATGGCGCTAATAACGTGTCTGTGTAGGAAGCAGCCCGTTAATTGCGTGGCATCATGAGTACGCAGGCACGAGCTTAGCGCCATGCCGGTAAGGACCATAGCGCCATCCCATTAAAGCCCCTGAAAAGTCCCTTAGCGGCCCCTAGGAAAGCGCTGATTGCACTTCCGCCGTCCTATAATACGGCATTAGCGGTGATCGCTAAAAGCGCTGTCTGCTAATAGCGGTCACCGCAAATAGCGGTGACCGTAAATAAGCGGAACCGGAAGTAGCATTATCGCACAGGAACGGGAAAGAGCATGGCGGCCATCTTTAAAAAAACAATCCATTGCCATCCTCTGCCCAAGGACCTGCAGCCATACCACAGCTTGCCAAAATTGTCCATACAACCACTGAGAATGCCCAAGGCCATAAAAAAAGGAGCAGCGCGGCAGCGCAAGGAGCGTTTCTCAAATGAAGAACTAATAATGCTAACAGAGACACTTGCTGCCAACGCAGAGGTCGTGTTTTCAAATGACATGCGGTGTCCCACAATAATCAAAAAGAAGGAGATCTGGGCAGAGGTGGCCCGTAAAGTCAGTGCGGTGTGCTCGAACCCCCGCACTGTGAAGGATGTACGCAAGCGGTGGGCCGATCTACACCTTCATGTACGCAGTATCCTAGCTGCCAACCGGAGCCTGGCCATGGGAACAGGAGGCGGTGGAGGATCCCCAATAAAACTGCAGGAGTGGGAGGAGACCTGTGCAAGCACCATTGGGGTCGAATCAATTGAGGTAGTAGGCGAAATGGAGCGCGGTTTGCCGTCATCGTCAGATGGAGGTGAGTGTCCACACAAAACACTACACTGTGAAACATGAGGTAATCCCCCAAATGTGACCCTGAAATCATCTCATGGATGGGGCCATCAAACATACATGCACACAACCCTGCCCATATGCTGTGCACATCCTTACACAAACACATGCATGCAGCACCCCAGACACGTGTCACCCAGACTCATGCATGAATGACCCACCCATCTGTCTAACGACCTGTATGGCCAAACATGAAGTCCAAATGCATAGAACAGCAGGAACAACAACATCTGCATGAAGCACGTTGACCCATTACCGATGCTATCCCTCTCTTTGTCCCCCACAGGCTCACAATCTGACAGTGAGGAGCAGGACACTGCGACACAGGCCCCACCTCCCAAGAAACAGGCCAGGGGAATGGAAGCAGGCACCATGGCCAGCGTGTCAAGGGGCACTGGAAAGACGGCACTCCCACAGAGGGCCAAACCCACAAAGCCACCCACGTCACCAAGACGTGTAAGTCTGCCAGACGTAATTGCAGCACCCACTCCAGCAATTCCCCCCACGCTCGATCCACCTGCGGAAGGGACACTGTCCGCCGCTAATAGCTCCATCGGCGAGGCAGCTGCCACAGCACCCATGTCTGATATGTGGAGGACACCTGTATCACGGCCATTGAACACCATACACCCAGCCCGCAGCAGTCAAACCAACCGAGCCCGTGCCCCACATCACATGGCAGCAGCCAGGAGCAGTCTGGGGATGAATTTGTGGCAGGGTGCTGGAGTCCAACGCTGACATCACCTTATGGTGGACAGATGCCACAAGGTGCGGCAGGTACCGTACAACCCAGACACAGAGGCCATGACATGGCCATCATCCGACAGCGCCAGGAGGACATCACTGCGCTGGTCGGCCAGCATGTGGGCGACGCTGCCCTGGCGAGGAAGGCGTGCAGGGAACATGCCAGGGGCATCAGACAAGCCATAGAAGCCTGCACCAACCGCATATGCGAGGAAATGTCAGCTGTGAGGCAGATCCTCACACGCATCGCAGACGCAATGGATAGGCAGAACGCCCCCACCGGCACCGGCCCAACCGAGCACCTCCTCCTCTGCCAGCTCAAGGCAGACCAGCCCCCTGCGCAGGTCAATGCGGGCTACGCGGCGCACAACCTCACAACCCCCCAATGGTGCCAGAGGGGGTGGTAACTAGGGCCAGCCTGCTGTTGCTGACACGTGTACTGCAATGCTGCACTGAGGTGTAAGCCATGTTTGGGAGTGTTGTGGGGGAGGGGGGAATGTGTTTTTGGGATTGTTGTGGGGGAGGGGGGAATGTGTTTTTGGGAGTGTTGTGGGGGGAGGGGGGAAGTGTGTTTGGGAGTGTTGTGGGGGGATGGGGGAAAGTGTTTTTGGGAGTGTTCTGGGGGAGGGGGGAAAGTGTTTTGGGGAGTGTTGTGGGGGGAGGGGGGAAAGTGTTTTTGGGAGTGTTGTGGGGGAGGGGGGAAAGTGTATTTGGGAGTGTTGTGGTGGGAGGGGGAAAGGGTGTTTGTGTAGTTGGGTCCATGCACTTCTTATACTTATGATACTTAATACACA
Organism: Ambystoma mexicanum; assembly: GCF_040938575.1. Classification (NCBI taxonomy): domain Eukaryota; kingdom Metazoa; phylum Chordata; class Amphibia; order Caudata; family Ambystomatidae; genus Ambystoma; species Ambystoma mexicanum. The sequence goes on from NC_090935.1 coordinate 1,276,886,526, forward strand.
CTGGTGACATGACGAATCACAGGAGTGGATCATTTTCTTTGTGTACGTTTGCTTTACTGGTGGACAGAGCACAGTGTACATTTCCCCACACAACCCAGTGCCCCAATACCCACATCCATTGCACACTCTTCATCAATGTGTATTAGAAATATTGGTCTATCAGATGCTGGCGCACAGCACGTCCCTCCTGTGCATCGCCACCTGCATGACGTGCAGCCCCATCTTCTCCCTCCTCATCATCATCCTCACCAGGTGGTTGCAGTTCAATGCCACATATTGTGCAGCATGTCATATGCCATGGTGATCTTGGCCACCTTCTCATGCCCGTACAGGAGTGCCCCATCCGACCTTCTGAGGCACCGAAACCGTGTCTTCAATAGGCCAAATGTCTGCTTATTACCTCACGGGTACTGGTAAGTGCACAATTGTATTCCTCTTTGTGCCTGTTCTGTAGGTTCCGTACAGGGGTAAGGAGCCACCTCTTCAGGGGATAGCCAGCATCACCTGCATGGGTGCAACAATGGGTATCTGTAAGTGATTACATCAAGTGGAAGCAGTACATATCACACAATTCAACTTAGCATTGTGGACGTCATCCACAAATCCCTACATGCATGGAGGTAATCAAAGTAACTGCAATGTGGGAAGGTGATGTAGTCCTTGCAAGTGTACATGCACTGTGCATGCCTATGGCAGTTATTGCCATGTACTGGGTGAGGTCAAGTCATTTTTGTCTTTTGGTCCTGGCACCGTTTGAACCACACTGCTAGTGTACTGCCATTCTGAAGTTGATGTCCCCATGCTGTTGTGCGGCACTTCAGTAGTGGTGTACGGGTGGGCATCAGTATAATGGCTACAGGAGATCCCTTTGTATGCACTCAAGGTCGCATTTCCGTTGTGATGCTGTTTAGCGTACATTTGCATTGTCCATATTGGCTGCATATAGCTGAATTGTGTTATAGAGGGTATGGTCTGATGTGCAATGTGCATGTGGATGGATATGGCATGGTTGGGGTAATGGCTTAATTTCATTGTTGTACAGCTTACTACTTGCATGTAGTTTTAATGTGCCAGGTCCAGTGTGGGCTGCCTCGGTGGACAGTGGTGTAATTCTGTATGGGCATTGATTATCCTGACAACTAATCACACCCAGTTGGAGTATGCATCTCCACCCCCCCAATCACACCCAGTTGGAGTATGCATCTCTCCCCCCAATCACACCCAGTTGGAGTATGCGTCTCTCCCCCCCCAATCACACCCAATTGGAGTGTGCATCTCTCCCCCCACAATCACACCCAGTTGGAATATGCATCTCTCCCCCCAATCACACCCCACATCACACTGCCACGTGCTTGCCCTGCTACTCACCAAGTAGCCACAAACGTTGTCCAGCATGTCGCTCCATGTAGCGTGGTATCGTTGAGTTCTGCAGGACCAATGAATCATGGGTTGATCCAGGATATCGGGCACAACAATGTGTGATTATCTTGTTAGAGTCACATACCATTTGGACGTTGATGGAGTGGTATTGCTTTCTGTTTCGGTAGACTGCCTCATTGGCATGTGGGACCACCAATTCCACATGGGTACAGTCGATGGCCCCGATGCAACTTGGGATGCCTGCCAGTGAATGGAAGCCAACTTTGGTGTTGGAGATCTCTTGGGCAGTCTGTGGCAGGGATATGTGTTCACTTGTGTGCTTCAGGGTGGCATCGAGCACCTGGTTCAGCGTGCGTGAGAATACTGGTTGTGATATGCCATGCATCTGCCCTACCGTAAGCTGGTAGGTGCCTGTGGCCAGGAAGTGGAGCACCTTCAGTAGAGGGGGGATGGCAGTACGGATGTCTATGAGGCTGACGATGTCATTGTGTAGCATGTCCACAATGGTGGTGATGGTATCCCGGTCCAGACGGTACAGGGTGTGTATCTGCTCAGGGGTTAGGTTGAATGGACTGGCTCTGATCCTGGGGATTGGTGGCTGCCTCTGTGGTAAAACTAGCTGCACTGGTGGGGCTTGCTGGGCCAGTCTCGCCCTCCTCCTCCTCCTCCTGCTTCTCCTCTGTGCTGCCTGTTGTTGTTGCTGTTGCAATACAATCATGTCCTCCAGCCCATGTAATGCTACTAGTATTGGAATCATTTTGGTGTGTGAATGGGTGTGGGAAAGGGTGTGGTGTGCTCCTTTTGTTCTGGTCCAGTCTCCATTGCCTCCGCCTGTGCTGATTGTGGCCACCTGTGGCAGTTGGGAACACTGCACATGGCCCTTAATGGGTGGTTCGCGATGCCGGTATTTCCGCCATGCCGGTATGGGCTTTTGGGCCTGCTCCATGCCGCTATTTGCATGTCCGCATGTGATGGACTCCTATCGCCGCCATGCCGCTATTGCCAACATGAGGGGTGTGTGCCCGCGAGCTTACCGCTATTAGAGGCACCGTTCTTAGCGGTGCCGCTAATAGCGGGTATGCGGGTCGTAATTGGCAGGAGCAGTTAGCGATGCCGGTAATCCTTTACCAGCATCGTTTTTCTCTTACCACCTACCGTGTGATGAGGCCGAGTGTCCTAGTTAATGGTCAGGAGACTCCTGCCATTAGAGACACTGGGGCCAGCATAACAGTGGTGGACAAATCTTTTTTCAAAGTGGAGGATGTTGCTAAGGCACCCAAACGCCTCACCAAGTTAGCTGGAGGGCCTGTGCAGATGCTTCCCCAATTACCAGCTCTCATGCAGTGCAATGAAATGACTGTCAGAACACCTGTGAGGGTACAATCTGAAGTACCAGGAAGGGTGCTGTTGGACAATGATCTGAAAGACCTGGGAGTAGTGTAAGTACTCCCAGACCTCCTAGTAAGAGATTACATGAGCTTACCAGACCTGCAAGGGAGAGAACCTTGAGAGGCTCTCCTGAGGAGATGATAGAAAAATAAATCACTCCTACTCCACTGGAGTTACTAACTGCTATTTCAAAGCAACCAGAAGCAAAGGGGAAACCCAAGACTTCAAAGAAGAAACCAGCAGAAGGCACTCCAGGGCTGCCAACCAGGAAATCTAGGTTGTCAAAAATCACACCTGTGATTCCTCCTCCAGCTGAGGCTGAGAGTGAGGTACAGCCCTCTGTGGTTGAACTAGAGCCTGAAGATTCAGATCTAGTAGGAGGCCAGGAACTCTTTGGAGATCTTGACCCTGTGGACCATCCTGAGCTGCAGTCTTTACTGGCAGAAGGTGGCCCCAACAGGGCAGACTGCAGTAGAGGACAAAGAGAATGTCCAACTCTGGAATGTCTTCACCACCAGGCAGCTTCTCAGCTTGAAAGGCAAGAGCCTGAGAAGTATAGGTTACACTGGGAAGATGGCCTCTTCTATGGTGAACCGACAGAGTGAATCCCCGGAGACTACAAAAGACTTGTAGTGCCCCAAGAAAACAGACTCCAATTCTTGCAACTAGCCCATGAGATACCTTTGGCTGGTCACTTGAGTTTCAAGAAGACCAAGGAAAGGCTCTCTCTCTACTTTTATTGGCCTAAAATGGGGGCTGAGGTAGATAAGTATTCCAAGAGTTGCCACACTTGCCAAACCTCTGGTGAAAGTGATTCCAAGAATGTGGCACCTTCAGTGCCTCTCCCTGTTGTGGGAGTACCATTTCAGAGGGTATGAATCGACATTGTTGGTCCCCTTGATCCTCCAACCTCTTCAGGCAACAGGTTTATACTTGTTGTAGTAGACCATGCTACTAGGTTCCCTGAAGCAATTCCTATGAGGACTGTTACAGCTAAGGCTGTAGCTAAGGCCCTCCTTGGTATTTTTACCAGGGTTGGGTTTCCTAAGGAAGTAATATCCAACAGGGGGTCACATTTTATGTCCCACTACATGAAGGCCATGTGGAAAAACTGTGGAGTTACCTACAAGTTCTCAACAGCCTACCACCCTCAGACAAATGGGTTGGTGGAAATGTTTAACAGAACCATGAAGAGCATGATATAGCTTTAGAGGATACCCTTAAGAAAAAGCGGGATCTCCTACTACCATGCCTTCTCTTTGTATATAGAGAAGTCCCTCAGGAGGGAGTGGGTTACAGTCCCTTTGAACTTCTCTATGGCCATCCGGTCAGAGGTCCATTGGCACTGATCAAGGAGGGGTTGGAGAGTGCTCCTTCCCCCACACCAGTCAGAGTCACTGACTATGTAATAGGACTCCGGAGGAGAATGTCACACATGATGGCTGAGGCAAGTGATAACTTGAAAGTAGGTCAGGCTCTGGTTAAGCACTGGCATGACCAGAAGGCCACATGGTTGAGTTCGCTCAAGACCAGCTAGTTCTTGTTATAGTCCCAACAAGGCAGAGGGCCTTGCAGGAAAAATGGATGGGACCCTTCAATGTTGTGGGAACACTTGGAGAGGTGAACTATCTGGTGGACTTAGGCAATCCTAAGGAGGCTCCTAGAGTCTTTCACACCAACTGTCTGAAAGCTTCTGTCTCGAGACCAGAACTGGGAGCTTTGCTTCTAGCTTCAGCTCAAGAGGAGGAGGAGAGTGAACCTTTACCTGACCTCCTCAGAGGCAAACCTTTAGATGAGAAAATAGAAGGAGTTAATCTCTCTTCTAATCTGACGCCTGAGCAACAGGAGGAGTGCAAAGTTTTGTTAAATCAATTTGCCCCTCTGTTTTCTCTAACACCAGGCTTGACCCCTTGGGTCCAGCATGATATCCATACTGGTGACTGTTTACCTGTCAAAAGCAGGGGTTACAGGATGTCAAAAAATGTAAGAACCCACATCAAAGGAGCGGTCAACAGGATGCTTGATCTAGGCGTAATAGAGCCCTCTACTAGTCCATGGTCTAGCCCAGTTGTGTTCGTACCAAAGGCAGAGTCCAAGGAGTTGAGATTCTGTGTGGACTACAGAGCACTAAATGCAGTCACTAAGACTGATGCCCATCCTTTGCCAAGGACAGATGAGCTGGAGGATAGACTTGGTTCAGCCAAGTTCCTCAGCACATTTCACCTCACGTCATGCTATTGGCAAATAGCCCTGACTGACCATTCCAAGGAGAAAACTGCATTCTCCACCCCAGTTGGCTTATACCAGTTTAAGGTTATGCCTTTTAGATTAAAGAATGCACCTGCTACATTCCAAAGGATGGTTAATCAGGTTCTGAATGGGATGGAGGACTTCTGCATGGCATACTTGGGTGACATTGCAGTGTTCAGCCCTACGACAACCCCTTCTACTCAAACCCAGGCGAGAGCCTTCCCAGGCCTCACTGGTTATTACAGGAATTTCATTGAGAACTATGGATCCATAGCTTCTCCACTGAATGTAATCTCTTCTCCTAAATTCCCTAAAAAGATCAAATGGAATGATGAGTGCAATCGGGCCCTTGAAAGCCTGAAGAAAGCCCTTTGTCAAGCTCCAGTTCTCAGAGCTACCACCAACCCTTCATTGTACAAACAGATGCTTCCAATATAGGTATAGGTGCAGTACTCAGTCAACTGGATGAGAAAGGTAGGGAGCACCCCATTTGCTTCATCAGTAGGAAACTGAAGGAACCTGAACCAAGGTGGGCAACTATTGAGAGAGAATGTTTTGCCATTGTGTGGGCTTTGAGGAAATTTAGACCATACGTGTATGGATCTACTTTCATCATTCAAACAGACCACCAACCCTTCAGATGGTTGATGCAAATTAAAGGGGAAACCCCAAAACTGCTAAAATGGTCAATCAGCCTCCAAGGGTTTGATTTTACCATTGAGCACGGGCCAGGATGTCACCACCAAAATGCTGATGGTCTCTCTAGGATGTTTATAAGCGACTAGAGGTCTGGGGGGGGCGAGTGTTAGGGAGAATTCTCATTCTATGGGAAATTTCCCTTACCTATAGAGTCCCCCAGCAGCTTTGCTGGATTTGAAGGGTTTGTTTTTTTTCCTGCTAAGAGTGAGACTCTTTTCCCACTCTTAGGCATTTTTGCTATGTGTGTTCTAGGCTATTTTTGTGTTTAATGTCTATGGGGTTTTTCTCACCTCCATAGGAACCATCTTTATTCATATGTGTTACACAGCACCCTCCGTGCAGTGACACAGGGGGGTCGTAGCGACCCCCAAACATAGACTCCATACCCCGGGACTGACTACTGTCTTCCAGGGCATGTAAAGTCCAAATTGACTCTACTAGTCAATTTTTATGAACTAAACCAGTACAACCCATCTTACTTTGGAGGTACTGGAAAGGGTTAATAGTTTTTCCTTACATCCACTTTCGAGAGGGTACCGTGCAGTCCCTCTCTCAAAAGTTTCTGGCTGGTGGCAGTGGTTACTACCGTAAATATTCAACCGCAAATATTTTCCTATGGGATTTTCCCATTGTTCGAGGCTACCACATTTTCTGACAGCCTCTAACATACCGCCGGTGTATTTTAATATTAACTTTACTCCGGTATTTTTTATTTGCCAGAACTTTAATATCATTTCTTTCTCGTGTCTTTCTCTAAACTCCTAACCCAGGTCGGGGATCCTTTGTTTGTCCTTATGGCAGGCGTCTGCCAAGAAGCCCTCCTTTCAGTGCCACTGAGTCTGGGGTGGGTCCATTGTGTGGGAGGGGGAGTAGGACCCCTGGAAAGGGTTGCCTCAGCAACCCATGTTGCACTCTATCCTGGCAGGCTGGAGGGTCTCCCACCAAGATGACCACTCCACTGTGTGAGTGACAGCTACGCAGTACGAATGGGGGTCTTTTTGCATAAAAGCAGGGTCCTGAGGACTGGAAGAACAAGACGTTGCCACTGGAACTAAGAAGCTGAAGAGGAGAGAAGCCAAAGACATCTGCAATGACTGAACCACCGGTGAAGCCCTGCTGCAGCGTCTCACCACTTTTCTCCACACAACGAGAGAAGATCTTCATCTGAAAGACCCTTCTTCCCTTGAGCTGGTGGGGCCAACCAGTTTGCCAATCGCCTTCACGGACATGCCTTGGTTGAATTGCCAGTACCCTGTACTGGGAGGCCGGATAGCCAGGCACCAGTCCGACCGGAACACGACTTAAAGGAGCGTACCTTTTATTCGTCGGGCAGCACCGCGGCTGATTTCATCCCTGGGTAGTGCAGTAACTCGAACCTTCCTCCACGACGAGAGCCTCTCTTCCTCTGCTGGATCCCCCGTACTGCAGGAACTACCAGGAACAACCGCCACCACAGGAGCCACTTCTTCATTTTAAAGGTACATTGTTCTGCCAGGCCGCCCTTTCTGCGTGGTAGAGCTAAAGGTGTTTTAAATCCTTTACCTACCTGTGGGGTTGGCCGCCCCTCTCTCTTAACATTGTCTTTCAACTCCTGCATCCATCTTTTCAAAATCGTTAACCAAAGACTTGACTGCAGCTACAAGAACATTTTGCTCCAGGGCCCGTACCCTGTACCACTGACTCTGGCACAGGCCTACTGACTCTGCCTAAATCTGTTAGAACTGCCTTCTCCAGATTGCTTCTCAACTAGTTGGTACACCTACTTCTTATAACCACCCTGTTCTCCCCACTTTTAAACCTTGTGAAATACCAGTTTGCTCAGTTTTCATTTAAGTATTTTCTATACTGATGTACTGCCTTGATTAATCTGGTTTACAAACTTATGGGAAGTGTTGCTAGGGTGTGTAAGAAGATATTTCTGTATAACTTGTGCTTTCCCTCCCTTGTGAGAAATTGCTAGAGTGCCATTTGTGTTTGGTTTTCACTGTGCCGTTTTGCTCAGTTTTCACTCTTGCTCAAACTTGTCTACAATTTAACTGTGGAGTTGTGTATACTTTCTTTGACCGAATTTAACTTGCTTAAGAACTTTGATAGATGTGTTTAACTAGCAGTGCATACAATAAATATATATATTCTTTCTACTACAAAGCTTTGGTCAGTGTTTCCTTGTTCCATAGTACTAAATGCCTATTGTGTAAACCATGAATACTGCTCATCTCCCTCTTGAGATAAGTCTGACTGCTCAGCCAAAGCTACCAACTAAATCTTTGTGGTACAGACTGATACAAAAGGGGATTTATTGCTCTCACCTGTAGTCCTAATCATCTGTAGTGCTCCCTAAAGGAACTGCACAGGATTCTGCCTAACACCTGGGCGGGATTACCAAATGAATGGTGTTGTCTGATTTGCAATTTCTAAAAGAAGGAGTCAGTAGATACCTTAGGGCATACATCCCCTGATGCCAAGCTTCCTTGTGCTGTGCAGGAGCGACATGCAAATGTTGTAATCAGTGGTAGAGGTATGCCAAAAAAGGTAGCGGAACTGTGACCTCGGCGGAAGACGCAGTAGGCAGGAGCACGGTGTAACAAGTGACATGGTGTTATGGCCGGGGTGGATTGACAGTCAAATGAATTGAATTGAATTGATATTTTATTTCTATCGCGCTCATACACAAGTGTTTCAGAGTGACACAAGGCAAGGGAGGGGAAACATGGGAGAACAATACAACGATCTTAATAGGCCCCGTGACATTGAGAACGTGCAAGTGAGAGGAGGGGAAAAGGGCAAGGCGGGGGAAGTGGAAAGTGCGGAGCAAAAGGAGAACAGAATAAATACATTAAGAAAAATAAATAAATAGATAATAAAAGCAAAACAAAGTGGTAGTGCAGCTAGCAAGTGACAAGTGCTCAGTTTAAGGCACCAGACAGGGTAGGTCAGATAAGTGCAAAAAGGGGGGACTGTATGGGTACAGATGCAGGCCCTAGTGCAAGGGGTGGCCCAGAGGCAGTGAGGGAGGATGGCAGGGTGAGCAGGCACCTGGGCCCGGAGGCCAGAGGGTGGCCAGGTGCACAGTGCCAGGAGAGAACAGATCAGCAGGGGAGAGGGGGGGGAGTGAAGGCAGAATCAAAGAGGAAGGTCTTGAGGTGTTTCTGGAACTGGAGATGGTGCTCCTCAAGTTTTAGAGTGGCATGGAGGCTGTTCCAGAGGGAGGCACCAGCCAAAGACAGAGATCTACCCCTAGCTCGTTTCTTTTAAAAACGACTGACCCTGAGGGAGTACGAGGTAGAGGAGTGAAGAGCTCGAGAGGGGAGGTATTTGTGGAGGGATAGCTGAAGGTATTTTGGACCCAGGCCCCAGAAAGCCTTGTGGACAATGCAATGGATGGAATGGGTAAAAGCAGAGGTCAAAGTGGGAGTGAACTAAAGAGTACAACGTACCCTTACTTTTCTTCATTATCCATTGTCGTTCCCTTACTATATGTGACCTGGTATGCCGTTCCAGGACGCCAAGGCAGACTGCATTTGTGGGTTTCATCTTAAGCGTTTCCCCTGCTCTGTTTATTTTAATATATTGCCATTCCCAAGTGCTAAAAAGCCCAGCTCGTCAACGATCTGCCTTTGCATTCCAATAGGCACAGGGGTCTTTGCAGGTAATGGGGGCACTGGGGCTCTGTCTCTATTGTGATGGTAAGTAGAGAAGCGGATGAGTGGGTGAATGGAAAAGGGTGGGTGCACGCTGCGTGGCTAATGCAGGTCATTTAAATGCATGTTCTTGCAAAGGGGGGGTAGAAGTAACATTGTTCCTCTACTTTCTTTTTTACACTTCAACCCCTATGTAAAAGAGGGTGGTGTCCATTGGTTTGGGAAGCTTTTTGAAGTGTGTGCGCCAAAAATTTCCAAAACATTGTTACAGAAGAGAGAGAGGGCATGGGGGTTCTAAACAGTAATATCTGGTTGTCATAGCAACTCTCTACAACCCCACCCACCTCTCTCCCTCTCTCTCTACCCCACCTACTGGCCCCTTCTCCATTACATGTGTTGGTTGGTTTTTGTTTGGGATATTGTGGTCTACGTTTGACAAGCCCTCCTAGGGCTGCTTCGATCTTCAAGTTTGTGTCCATACCCACTGCCATTACCCACCCACCTCCACTCTCTCTAAACCCACCCACTCACGCACTTCTACCACCCTAACCCCACTCTCTCTACACTCACACACCCACCCTAGCCACATTCTCTCTACACCAATCCACCCATTCACCCACTCTCTCTACTCCCATCCACCCTACTCTACCCCAACCACCCTACCCCCACTCTCTCTTCCCCATCCACCTACCCCCACTCTTCTAACCCCACACACCTGATCCATGGCCCTCTCCAGAAAAACCCACCCACCCTACTGCCACCCTCTCTACACCCACCCAACCACCCCACTCTCTCTAACCACCCACCCTACCCCACCACCCAATCCCGACTCTCTCCACCCCAACCCAGCCACCCTACCCCACCCAAACTATATCTACTCCCACCCAACCTACTCTACAATCTCTCTAATCCCACCCACCCTCTCTATCTCTACTCCCTCTACCCCCTAATCCCCATACACTCTACACCCACCCTCCGCCATTCTCTCTACCAACCCCTGCTCTTGCTACCCCTACCCACTCACCCTACCCCCTCTCACTACCCAATCCCACACAACATACTCCCCTCTCTCTCAACCCCAACAAACATACCTGCACACTCTCTACCAACCCTCTCTCTTGCTACCCATACCCACTCACCCTAGCCCCTTTCTCTCTACCACGAACAAACCACCCTACCTCCATTCTCTCTACCCCCACCCACCCACTCTACCTCTACTCCCTCTACAAACCTACACACTCTCTAACCAGCCCACCCACCCTACCAGCACTCTTGTGACCCCCATCCACCTATCCTCCCCCAATCTCTCTAATACCCCCACTCCCTCTATTCCCCACCCACCCAACCTCAACTCGCTCTACCCCCACCAACCGTACATCCACCCTATCTACATCTACACACCCACCCTACATCCACTATCTCTGCTGCCACCCACCCAACCTACCGCCACTCTCTCTACCAAAGGTCACCCACCCACCCAACATCCACTCTCTCGGTCAAATTCCAACACCCTAACTCCACTCTATCTATCCACCCACCCAACCTAGCTCCACTCTCTCTACCATACCCCCACTTTCTATAACCTCATGTACCAACCCTACCCCCACCCACCCTAACCCCATTATCTATAACCTCCCACACATCCTACCTCCACTCACCCACCTTGCCGCCACTCCCTCTACCCAATAACCTCCACTCTCTTTACCCCCACCAAACCACCCTATATCCACTCACTACCTCACCCACCCACCCTACCTCTACTAGCTCTACTCCCACCCTCTGTACCCTCACTCTCAACCTTCACCCACATCACCCCCACATTCTACCCCCACCCAGCCACCCTACCACCACTCTATCTACCCCCACCCATCCTACCCCCACTCTATCCACCAATACCCATCCACCCTACCCCACTCCCTCTACCTCCACCACCCCCACTCTCTACCCCTTCTCATCCTTCCTCTCACACTCTCACTTTATTTCGTATCCTCTCACTCTCAACTTTTCTCGCTCATGTGTATTTTTGCTCACCATCAATGGCACCCTCTCTCAATCGTTTCCTCTCTTGTTCTATTATTCCTCCTTCATTTTCTCTATCACACCTGCACCCCTTACTGCATCCTCCTTTGAAACCTAGCTCCCTGTGGTGGCAAAGATCAAGTTAAAAAATCTTTGCATCGCCCACAAGGCTTTCTGGGGCCTGGGAACACACTACCTCCAACTCTCTCATTCTAAACATCTCCCTTCTCGAGCTCTCCACTCATCCACTTCCAACTGAGGGTCAGACGCTTTTCCAAGCAGAGAGTTGGGTGCAGATCTCTCTCTTTGGCTGGTGCCTTCCACTGGAACAGCCTCCCTTCCTCTCTCAAACTTGAGCAGAACCACCTCCGGTTCCAGAAGCAACTCAAGACCTTCCTTTTGCTTCCACTTTCACTCGTCCTCTCCCCTGCTGATGTTCCGACTGCTCCACACACTGGTCACCTGGCTACCCTCTGAACTTGGGCCCAGGCTACTGCATGTCCAATTGCCCTCACACTGCCGCCGGGCTCTCCCAGCACTTATGGTCTGTATCTGCAACCCTACAGTCCCTTCTCTCTGCACTTATGAGCCACTCACTGGCTGCACTTATTGAGTTACCTGCACTTCTGCCCCCTCCCCTTCCCCTCGGCACTTCTCTCCTTTCACTTCCCTGTACTTGCACAAACTGAATGACAGAAGGCCTAGTAAGATTGTTATTTTGTCCTCCCTATTTCCCCCTCCTTGTCTTATCACGACTAGCAACACTTGTGTGCAGGGGCGTTGGAAATGCCATATCATATCATAACTGTGCAGTCTCCTCCTTGCACCTTAATAATGCACAATGGGCTTGATTCTCTTTTCCCTTTTGCAAACTCACCCTAACATTAAAATGTTGGTAACATTGAAGCATATACAGATATATTTCAGATTTGGATGGGAGGGTAAAATGGTTGTCATCAGTCACTCTACTAGTGTCGAATTGATGTCAGTATACCACACAATTCTATCCATGTCCAAGGAAAAAGGGATGTTATGTTAATTGGCAAACATTAAAATCATTTTTTTTACAGGAATTAAACAGAAGTTCCACCTATATAGCTGCTCCCTTTTCCAAGTCTCTAACAAAGACATGTAAGTAAACCAATTATATTACAAGCTTTACCGAGCCGCAATTGGAGAGCATTGAGCTTCCAAGTCCTCTAGTTTCGTTAGACGAGAGGAACATCCACATCTTTCACATTTGAGGGGTTACCGAGTGTCTAATTTGAGGGCTTTTGTCATCCATTTCATATTTTTTGTTGCTGAAGTCATGTTAAGTACCTCTCATTAGTCTTCATTGCTGTCACACGTTTTCTTCTTGTCTAAAGCTAAAACATTTTCTGAGTTTTTAAAATTGTTAAATGTTTTCTGGTGAGGGTCAATGCAATGCAAAAATAGAAAAGCTGTCATACTGACCCACTGAGAAGTGAGGGAGAGAAGCACTGAACAGTTCCCCTCTGGAGGAACTGTGTCCCGGTGTGCGCAGCATGATGGATGGCAAGCCGTTGGCAGGAACGATGCAGTGGGAGAGAGTAGCGCGAATGGACTGTTGTGGGAACTTTGAGGATGCCCAACATCGGAGACCCAGCAGCGGAGCCCCAGAGCAGAGATTGCACCCAGCTGCAAGAGCACATAGGCTTGTGCCGGCACGCTCGTCCCACCCTTTGATTACTGGTGCATAACGAACCCGGACAGGTCCCGGACGAGCAAAGCAGAAGGAGGGCGGATACACCAAGCTACACAGTGACATAACGGAGAACGGACAGCGTATGAGCCAGTGAGTCCCAAAATCACCCCCTGGATCCCCCAAATGGTCATGTACCAGTCACAACTGCGGATAGACCAGCTGAGGATGCAGGGCCTTGATGGTGGGAGTGGCTTGGTCCCCTGCAGGGGGGTCTGGGCCCGAGACCGAGGCAAAACGGAAACTCCTGAAGCAACACCATGTAGGCAGAATCTGCGCTGGTGAGGTCTGGTGGTGCCGGACAGACATAAGCATGCAATACGCCATACGAGGAAATAAAGGAGCGAACCATAGCTGACACTGGGCTATAGCTTACACTGAGCCACAACTATTAAATATCAGTGCAGCGGACCGATTTGCCTGTGCTGCAACCTGCATACCCAGGATTACAACTTCTACGACAGCCTTAGGAGGAAATAATGGGAACAATCCCCCACCCCATGGGAGTGGGGTCATAGCATTTTGACAAAATTGAAAAGGCCCAGGGAGGTCGCACATGGAAGGCTGCGCACAGGCCTATTTATACCAGTACTATTGATGGTGGGGAGGTGCCCGGGGTAAACAGGTGGCCGGCCCCTCTGGCAACTAAACAAAGGGCACTGTTGAGCTGAACGCCTTGGTTCAGAGGAAGAAAACCTAACAGCTCTCACTTAAAGAACCACGTGCCTACTGCAGCGATTAGAAATTGGGAGCCCTACGCACTGACAGCTGCCCAATCCTGGAATACCCTGCAAGGTCACGGTCCTTGAACTGCATATTGAATCATATGCTTACAAAACTGCCTGTTACATCTGCGCCCATCATGGGCAAAGACAAACCCAAAAAAGCGACGAACCAGAGCAAAATGGATCAATTTACAATGTCTGCTAGTAGTACCTCAACGGACAGGCTCACAACATACACCATGGCTGAGGCGGACAATATCATATCCTTGAAGGATATCATGGCAGCAATTGCAGACTCACGATCCTCCATGGAACAAAAAACAGACGGCATCAGTATAATTTGTCTCACTCTTCTGTCATGACCTCCAAAAATTAACATCTCAGACTGGAGAGGCTAAGAAATGCATATCGGGTGTGGAAGACGGACTCTGCAACACAGAACAACAACTCACCAGGGTCCTGACAAGCCTGAAGACAATGTAAGAGAGGTTTGACGATACAGGGGGAAGATCGAGAAGGAACAACATTGGGATCCTGGGCCTTCTGGAAGAATCGAAGGGACCCAGCATGGAACTGTTCCTCTAACAATGGCTTATGGATATGTTGAACCCAAAATGTTTTCAAAATTCTTCTCGATTGAAAGGGCCCACAGCATGCCAGCTGGACGACCGGTGCCGCAGCCTCTCACAGTGATAGCAAAACTTTTAAATTACAGAGATCATGATGCACTATTAAAAATGGCCCGTGCCAAGGGTACGATAACCTAAAATGGCTCCAAAATAGCCTTCTTTCTGGACTGCACCCAGGAAGTTCAGAGGACCAGACAATCGTTTCATCCATTGAAAAAGAAACTGGAGAGGCCACCAGGGGCCGCACAGGTAATGGGTGCCTGAACGCTGTGCTCCCGCCGAGGCTGGCTGATTAAGGGGATTGAGCCCCCTGGACCCCACAGGTGGATTTAATTGGCCAGATCGAGTTGGTGAACCCCCGGGCCTCCCCTGCTCGAAAGAGCGAAGCTCGGGGACCCCAGAGAGATGGAGTATGGGCCTTGCAGCCCACGAAGGTAGAACGGTGAAAAAAGGATCCATCGGCCGCAGCGCTGGAGGAGGAGGCGTGGCCCACCGAAGTGGGGGAGTCTCGTCGGGGAGCCCGGCCCCCTTCGCCGATCTGCTCCCTGCACCCGCAGGGGGAGCGCATGATCGCGGGACGACGGCCCCAGAGCGGGACACGGGCTCTCACCACCTCCCCTCCCACTTCGGAGTATGTTCCCTGAGGAGTCGGCCCAGCGGACAGAGAGTGCACGCAGTCCTGGACCCGGCATCCGGGACCTGGAAGCAGAGGTTTCGTGGCCCAGCACCCCCCGGAGCCTACTGGAATGTTCGGGCTGCAGGGGGGCGGGCCCGGGAGCGGAGGCCCCCTGCGACACACCACGCAGCAAACCAAGGGAGGCCACGTCCACCACCCCCTTGCAGCCGTGCCCCCCCCAAGAGCAGGCCCAACGAAACCATGCAAGCCTGAGGAAGGCCCTCACAGTGCAGTAGGGCCCACAGCACTACAGTTCCAGGGGAAGGAGCGCCCTCCCCTGAGGGGTCCCAGGGGTTTCGCGGCCCACATCCACAGGGAGGGCAGGTGGAGGGACAGAGACCAGTTGCGCCGGACTCAAGCAGGTGGTGACCCCCGGGCCCATCCCCGGGGCCTGTGCCCCCCTGACATCATCCAGGAGGGGAAAGGAGGCATCAGACGGAGGCGGAGGAACAGCGCCGGCGGTCCCCCCGCCCTGAGTGAGTGACCCCAGTGGCTTGTCCACACGAACCCTGAAAAAAAATAAAAAATAAAATAAAATAAAAATGTCCTCCCTCCCCTGGGGACATAAAACAAAATACCGACAGCCTCGGGGAGAGACTCAGGTGTGAGGCCCCCACCCGGTGCTGGTGGGGCGTGTGCCACCTGGAAGCTGCCTCCCCACAGAGGGGCACGCACCCCCCACGGGCTCCCCGAGACACCCCAGTCCGGATACCGCTGGGTGGGGTAGTGGGCACACCGGAGGACTGAATGAACTGACAGGAGGCCCTGCAGGCATACCTCTATAAGGAGACAGGGAGCAATATCAGCGACCCTACCCGCACTCTATCCTATCTATCCTACAGGAAATCAGGGAAATGCAATCAGACATCGCTCAGAAATTTGAAAAAATGGACCAAAGGGTGGACAAGGTCGAGGACAGGCTCCTACAAGTGGAAACCAACCAGTTGACATCAGCAACCCAGGAGGTTCAAATTGGTATGAGGCTAGCGGCCCTGGAGAAGAGGGACGAGGAAAGGGCCAGGCAGATGGATGACTATGAAAACAGGGATAGAAGGAACAACCTCAGATTTTTCGGGGTCCCTGAAACGAAGGGAGAAACGAAGAGAGACTTAATCCGAGTGGTGAGAGACATTATTACCCTCCTGTTCACAGAAGAGATGACCACATAACTCACGTTCGACCGGGTGCACAGGGCGGGGGGAAAGGCGGGGAACCCTCGGTCGGTCCTGGCCCGGTTCCACTACTACACGGAAAAAGCAAAGGTGCTGGAAAAAGCGAGGAAGGCGTGGGAGATCACCTACAACAACGCTAAGATCACAATTTTCTAAGACCTTTCCACATACACTTTGGCCAAACGCAGAATGTGCCGCCCCCTAACGCAGCTACTAAAGGAGAGGGGTGTACGCTACAGGTGGGGGTACCCCTTCTCCCTGGCTTTCGAATATATGGGCCAACGGACAATGCTGGTCACAAAAGAGACATAAGGGGAGCCATCCAGGACTATGTGATGGAGACAACCCTCCGGAGGGGCCCAGTTGGCCCAGCGGCAGTCGGTGTGGGCGTTTCTGGCCAGTCGGTTGCCAGGAGAAGGAAAACCAGTGCGAGGAAATTAAAAAAATTGAACACCCCACCGCCCGCAATGGAAGGAGAGCATAACGACTCGGAGGGCTGACGAGTGGGGTGACCCGACAAGCGGCAGATCGGGAATGAAAGTTCTAGAGTTGTCACCAAAAGCTGAGTCCCCTTGAACAGCAAATATAGCAGGGGCTACCGAAGAGATGAAGCAGTGGGGCGGGGCTCAAAGAAACGAGCATTGCACTGAATGCCTGGCCGAGGAGGGCAGGCTGGTGGTCCGGACAAATGCCAGCAATGGCGGAACTAACTGACTGGACACCGGGAAGGGGGGAGAGGGGTCAATTGTTAGTTGGGGTTGTTCTTTTAGGGATAGGGATCGGGGGGCAGTTGGGGGAAAGTTTAAGGCCTACCCAGGGGGGGAGGAAAGGGGAACAAAAGAAATCAAGAGGCGAGACAAAGAGAGCGGGAAGGGAGCAACGATGTGATGAAGTTGACCAAGAGAGAGGGAAACCTAGATTATGGCTGATAATCTGCCGGCCCTGGGAGTGGGTACCCTGAATGTGCGGGGTCTGAACACCCCTACTAAGAGGTCTCTGGTTTGTAGAGAATTCAGGAGGGCAAAACTGGACCTGCTTTTCTTGCAAGAGACACATTGGGCACGGGGCAAGGAACCCAAAATGTTGGGGGGAGGAATTAGAGAGGTTCTCTGCGCATCCCACAAGACAAAGAAAAGGGGGGTGGCCATTGTATTAGCAAGGAACATAGGCTTCGAGAAGGAGGCCATACTGAAGGACCCTGAGGGCCGCTATTTGTTGGTAAGGGGCTCCCTACAGGCCACCCCCCTAACTCTTGCAGTAGTATACGGCCCAAATGAAGGCCAAGCTCAATTCTGGGAAGAAGTGAGAGACAGGCTCAAGCTATTTGTGCAGTGCAGGGCATGGTGGTGGTGGGGGGGGGACTTCAACATGGTTCTGGACCCGACCACAGATAGAAAGCGGGTAGGTCCCCAAAGCATTAGGTCCACAGACGAAGCCATGGCACAAAACATCCAGAGGGTTAACTCGGAGCTGGGCCTGGTGGATACAATCCGACCCCCAGTACGGACGACCCCTCATTTACATACTATTCTGCCATCCATACCTCGTATTCCAGAATAGATTACATCCTAGTGGACGAGACCCTCCGCCCATATATCACTGGCCATAGGGTCGACCCTGTCTCCTGGTCGGACCACAACATGGTCCGCGTCACCATAGCGGAGGGATGGCGTAAAGACCGCAGAGGACGCTGGAAATGTAACGATACCCTATTAAAGGACGAGGTCCATGCTCAGGAAGTGTTATATGCTATAACAGAATTCTTTGAGCTAAATGACAACGGGGAGGTTGGCACACACACATTGTGGGACGCCTTCAAGGCAACCCTACAAGGTGTTCTCCTCAAAATAGGAGCCCAGAAAAAAAGGGAGAGGGAGGCCCAGGAGAAGACCTTGAGAGAAAAAATAGCACGGCTCCAGCCGGGGGGTCCCCCGGATAAGCCCCTCGAGCGCGACTGGGTGGCCACCCTGGAGGACTACAGGCTCCAGCTAAAGGACCTCCTCCTACACAAAACAGAGAGGATTCTGCAGCTGGTCAAGCAAAAATATTACGATAAAGGGGACAAAGCGGACAGGATCCTAGCCTGGAAGCTGAAGGAGGTCCAGAGAAGCAGAATGGTGAAGGCGGTGAGGAATGCCCAGGGGTCGATAGGTTACGATACTCCCCACATAGGAGAGGCCTTCTGCCAATATTACAAAAAATTATATTCATCGGAATATGACGGGGGCGACGCCCAGATAGAAGACTTCCTGAGCACCATCCAAGTCCCGGCCCTGACGAGGGAGATGGCGGAGGGGTTAGAGGGCCCGGTTACCGAGGAGGAGGTAGATAAGGTGATTAGTGGGATGAAGGTGGGAACTTCCTCCAGGGAAGACGGCTTCACAGTGTACTTCTACAAAAGGTTCCACTCTACCCTAGCTCCGCACCTGGTGAGGGTTTTGAGTTCCGTGCTGGAGGGGGCATTCTCCCCGAATCTATGATGGGGGCCATAATAGCAGTGCTGCCCAAGGAGGGTAAGGACCCCGCAGAATGCTCTTCCTACCGCCCCATATCGTTGACAAACATAGATGTAAAGATCTTGGCCAAGGTGGTGGGGAGGTGGACGGAAGGGATAATGCTGGAGCTGGTCCATGGGGATCAGGTGGGTTTCATAAGGGGAAGGCAGGGGTTGGACAACATTCGTAAAACAATAGATCTGTTTCATTACGCTCAAAAATCTGAGCTCGATGCATTTGCCCTCTCCTTAGATTCAGAGAAAGTTTTGACAGGGTCGAATGGAGGTACATGGAACTCCTCCTCCAAAAAATGGGCTTTGGGGCACACATTAGAAACTGGGTATCTGCACTCTATAGAGCACCCACAGCAAAGGTCCAAGTGAACGGGAAGTTGTCAGAGTCATTCCCCCTCTCCCAAGGGACAAGGCAGGGCTGGCCACTCTCTCCCTTGATATACGTCTTTACGATGGAACCACTAGCCATAGCGGTCATAGCACACCCGGATATCAGGGGGATTAGAAGAGGTGAGGTAGAATTTAAGCTTTCCCTGTTTGCGGATGACATCTTAGCCTACCTGGTAGAACCTGGCTCCTTGCTCCCCCCCTTCTTGTCCTTGGTGGCCTCGTTTGGGTGCTTCTCGGGGCTGAAAATCAACACAACGAAATCAGTATTACTCCCAATGAGAGCACGAGACCCGGAGCCAGACCCCCTGGATAGGTTCAATGGGATCGCAGTGGGGAAGGACTCTATACGATACCTGGGCGTCCTTCTTACCAGGGACTAGTCAAAACTCGCCACCACCAACTATGACCCCATAATGGCAGGGATCACATCAGACCTGAGGAGATGGGGCAAGATGATTCTGTCCTGGTATGGCCGGATGACGGCGGTAAAGATGAATGTACTGCCACGGCTCCTGTATCTCTTTACGGCACTCTCAACCAACGTCCCCGACCAAACCTTTAGGGACCTACAGAATGCAGTACGAGACTTCATATGGCAAGGGAAAACCCCAAGGACCGGGAGGACCATCCTAACTCTAGCGAGGGAGGAGGAAGGGTGTGGGTTACCGGATTTTCAGATTTATTTCCGTGCTGCCCAGCTGCATGTCCTCCTGGAACATATGAAAGAAGGGATGGGGACATACTGGTCATATTTAGAGGACCTGGATGCCCACCCTCTAAAGGTTTGCAACCTCATGTGGGCCCCGCACAAGACAATCCCGAGAAACCTGAAAACCCACCGACCTTGGGAGTTCTTTGGGAAATCAGGAACGAGGGCCCTCATACCGCTTACCTTACTTCATGGCCATCCTCCATGACCTCTATATGGGGCCACCCTCTCAAACTGGGTAGTAGGGGGTTCTGGAACTCCCAGACCTGGTCAGAATTGGGAATGGAATGGGCGGGACAGATGTTCAGAGAGGGCGAATTTCTAGCAAACGAGGAACTGAGGGACTCTCTCGGACATGAGTCTCTTTCTATCTTCGAATACCTCCGCCTCAAGGGCATCCTCTGTGACCTGTTATGGGGTCAAAACCTGAGGAGATAGTTGACCCCCTTCGAGAAGCTCCTGGACACGGCGACTTCAAGGAAGGGGGCTGTATCTAGTATGTACAAAATCTTGAACACCAACAACCTTCTGGGAAGGAGGAGTTTCCGGTCATTCTGGAACGACCTGGCAGGAGAGGATATTTCAGAAGATGCCTGGTGAAGGATATTAAAAATAGCATTCCATGGGAACTTATTCACCTCGGACATGGAGCATAATTTTAAGATTCTGCAGGGGTGGCATAGAGATCCAGTGAAACTGTCAAAGATGTTCCCAGGGGTGTCACCAAAATGCCCAAGGGGATGCGGCCAGGTGGGCACCAGGAGCCACATGTGGTGGCACTGCCCAAAAGTCCAAGACTTCTGGGGGAAGGTGAGGAACTGGATTGCGGAGGTATCAGACGATCTTCTCCCACTAAACCCTCTCATCACGATGCTGCTGGGGCTCCCCCCGGAGGAAACGGCAATTCATAGGTACCCAAGGATGTGGGAAACAATGTTGAGGGCGGGCAGGGTGGCCCTGGCACAGAAGTGGAAGAGCCCGGAGACCCCCTCCAAGCAAGACTGGCTGAAAAAAGTGAGGAACACGTTCCTGATGGACAAACTGACTGCAATGGTGAACAACGATACTGGTTAATTCCTAGCGAACTGGTATGGGGTGCAGCAGACCTGGGGATGGGACGTTCACTGACACCAAGGCGAGGCCCTGGCATGAGAGGGGGTGGACAGGGTCAGAGATGTGCAGTAAACAAACCGGGTGCCCATGGCTCGGTGGACGGCGGCCTCAACTCAGCCTGCAACATGGTCACCAATCACATCATCTCCTAAGTACAGGATTCTAGGAGAACATTCAGAGTCTCCCAAGATCAAAGTTCTTGTTTGGGCACAGGGATTGGGGGGAGGGATGTTGTTGGGGCGGGGGAATGGGGGAGAAGGGGTATGGGGTTAATGGGCTAGTTGATTGTATACACTTAAAATCTACACTGAATCCATTTGTAACAATAAGAAAATGTGAATAAAACCAAAGTTTAAAAGAAAAGAAAAGGAAACTGCAAACACTGAATGTGAAGTATGGCCTATTGTATCCTGACCAGCTTAAAATATACCATAAAGGGACTTATGTACATTTCACAGACCCTAAAGAAGCATGGAATTGGGCAGAACAAAACATGGACGGAGACTGGAGACCGACTCATAGGAACAGAAACCCTCAGGCCCTCCCAGAACGCAATTCCCCAGCCCGGCAACCTCAGGCAGGGGAGCATGGGCCACCATCACCAGAAGGAGTAAACTAGCTCCTGGAGCAGCGATATCCAAGCTCACCCACACACGGACCCCCGGCGAGTGTGGATACCCCGACAAGACACATGCTAAAAACAGATGCTGATCACACTCATATATCAGGCACGGCGGCCAAAGAAGGGGCTCTTCCTCTTTCTTCCTCTTTCTTTTTTCTCTTTCCCCCTGCTTCGAGTGCGGAGTGTATCCTTGGAGCGATACTGAAGTGGTGTAAGTGTTTTGGCAACCGGGACTGTTTATGCTCTTAAGTTTACGCTGACATCATAGTTTTTTGATTGCCAGCAATGTTCGGACGACAGATACTTCATGTTGGGGTGGAGTATGGGAAGGGGGAGGAACAAGTTGTTCTATATTTAATGTTATTCAGAGTCATGATGTGTACATGTGGCACACCCAGTGCATTCACCCATTGCATGTAACCCATACACTCGCACTTGACAGATTTGTAACCCTGATACAAGCAACTACACATGGCACTTACACAAACTCGGCTATTACCCGATAACCACTGTAAATCCCTAAAACTACTTACCTGGAATGTGAACCGATTGGGCTCCAACATCAAGCGACGGCTGGATACTCAGTTCCTGAACAGACACTCCTCTAACATGGCCCTAATTACCAAAACACATTTAGCTGGATCGACCTGCACCTTCTTTCGCAGAACAAATTATCGTTCGGAATTCATGGTTCCATGTGATAATATTGCCGCAAAAATATCGCCATACAAATATTTCGCCATATTTTTGCGGCGATATTACCCCATGGAACCTGCGGGGGACACCCCCGCAACCCCTGTATATTTTAAAAGGGAGTGGGGGACAACCCCGCAACCCCCCATCCATTTACCCCATAAATTATCCCCACCAAAAATATTGCCTATGGCCGTTCCCGACGACCATATGTACGGCGATATTTTTGTTGGGGATATTATTACCTGATACCGCATTCATGCAGGATACACCATGGGGTGGCATGGCGTCTTGGTTCTTGTCCACAAACGTCTCCCTTTCACGCTGCTCACAGTGGTGCAAGATCCTAGAGGTTGCTTTGTGCTGCTGCAGGGAACACTTTGGGGTGAGACACTAGCTATTGCTGCAACATATTCCCCACCGGAAATTGGGGATCAGCTTCTAGCCGAAATTACTGCCTTGATAGTGAAATACCAAGCTGATATCTCGTTCCTAGGGGGGACTTCAATGATGTAATGAGTAATACATTAGATTGTACCCACATCCGTAATTGCAACCCGAACACCCCCACAAAATTAGCAACATTTACAGCTGCACCATGCTTCCGAGATGTATGACGGGAACTTCACCCCACGGATAGAGGCTATTCATTCCACTCCGGGGCCCACGCCTCCCTCTCCAGAGTGGATTACTTTTTTCTTCCAGCTACAACTACACATAGGGTAATCGCCGCAGAAGTGCTCCCCTAAGGCATCTCGGACAACTCACCCTCAGTGATGGAGATGCGCATGGACAGGCCTGTGCTTCCCAAGACATGGTGCTTAAACAGTTACTATTTGGTCTTGCCTGAACTTATTGATCATGTCTCGGACAAAACTAATGTATACTTTGAAATCAACTCTACATCAGTTGATAGCCCTGTGGTGGTATGGGAGGCTTATAAGGCAGTGCTTAGGGGAGAAATAATCGCCTGGACGTCTAACAAAAAAAGAGAACAATTGCGGGAAGTGTTGGAGGCTGAAAAGGAGGTGGAGAAATGGGAAGTGAAATACGTCCTTGATACTGCCCCAGCAACACACCAAACCCTACTATGAGCTAGAGAGTATCTTCGCAACATTATGCTAGACAATGCCAAACACGCATAGAGAGTCGAAGCCCTTGATATATGAATGCAGGGACAAGGCAAGCAAGATGCTGGCCTGGCTGGAGAGGAGGGATGAGGAACACTGGTATGTTAGAGAGATTGTAAATGAACGACATGAACGGGTCCAAGTGGATCACGACATTGCAGAGGCATCTGCTAGCTTTTATGCCGGTCTTTATTGTGATCCAATGTCTCCAGTAGACCCCTCCTTCTTAGATAGCATTGATTTCCCATGCCTGTTGGAGCAACAAAAGGCACAGCTCAATCTAGATCTCAACGAAACCGAAATATCTGAAGCCATCGCCCACTACAATCTGGGAAAACACTGGATCCCAACGGATTCCTGATCGAGACCTGGAAAAAACTGGGTGGCGATAAAATGGCAACTACCCTTCACAGGATGTTCCTTCAAGCCAAGGAGCAAGGTACTCTCCCACCGGATCTACGTAAAGCCACCATAGTGGTCATTCCCAAACTGGGCAAACCCCCCAAATTATGCGTTTCATACCGACCTATATCGCTCATCAACGGAGAGGCTAAGATTCTCGCTAAGCTTCTAGCCAACAGATTGCAGGGGGTTGTTTCCTCCCTGGTCCACCCAGACCAATGTGGCTTCATGCCACACAAATCAACAAGAATGAACATACAGTGGCTTCACCTACTGATGGAATGGGCCCCCATTCTAGATATGCCACTAGCAGTACTGGCAATTGATTTCAAAAATGCGTTTGCTTTAGTGATATGGGGAAGCCTTTGGGAAACAATGCGACCCATGGGGTTTGGCGAGATCTTTTTGAGTTGGGTGCAACTGCTATGCGAGGGTCCATACGCGGAGGTAAAAATGAACGGCTGGCCCTCTAGACCTTTCCCACTTGGCAGAGGAACACAACAGGGGTATCCTCTGTCCGCCTTTTATTCGCACTGGCAATCGAATAATTAGCCTTGTGGCTGCGACAGGTCAATACATGGACGGGGTTCAGGTGGCCGGAGTGCAACGAAGATAAAGTGTCCCTTTATGCTGATGATCTCTTAATATACTTAAGTGATCCCATCTGGGCCTGCCCAATAGTGACACAGATGCTGGCATGCTTCGGCGAGTTCAGTGGGCTGAGAGTCAATTGGGGGAAATCGATCCTCTTCCCAATGAAAAGTGGGGAATAAACAATCCCCCAAAATTGCACATATCGAATGGAGCGTGAAGGCTTCCATTACTTAGGGATATGGATCTCTAGAGGCCTTGCAAACTATGTATCCCATAACCTACACCCGCTCACTGATCGCTTTGTGAACGATGGTCGGCACTGGAGGCTCCGTCCCCTGACACTGATCGGTAGGGCTGCACTTTTTAAGATGATGGTGCGGCCGCGGTTCCTATATGTTTTACAAAATGCCCCACTCAAGATCCTTGAGGGTCTCCTTAGAAAAATCATATGGGGGGTGGTCAATCCCGTATTGCATTAACTACATTGCAGAGATAGGTCTAGGAGGGGGGTTTGGGAGTGCCACGCCTTCAAACCTATTACTGGGCAAGCCAAATGGCCATGGTAAATGACCTACTCCATGGCGACCGGGAGCTGCCACACATCCAGGTGGAAATAAGCAATATCTAGGATGCTGAACCACTCCATGTGATCTACCAGACCCTAACCAGGCCTCTCCCACAAACGATGGCAACACATGTAGCTGAGGTTTGGAGTCAGGCGCATATCTTCATCGGGTGGGGAAATAGGGTGATTACAATGCAACCGCTATGGCCTAACAGCAATCTTGCGGAAATAGGAAAACTCACACCATGGTCGAAGTGGGTGGAGGCTGGGATCACCAAAGTAGGGGACATCCTTGCCGAGGGTGCTATGGCCCCATTTGAAACTCAACAACAAACATTCTGACTCCCTGATACCGAATCCTATCATTATATGCAGCTGACCCACGCCCTGAGGAAACACCTCCCAGCAAACGTCATCATACCCAACTGCACACCCTTGGAACATAACCTCCTCACAGCACACATCCCTACCAGAGTCACCTCCATTCTACATAATGCTGTAACAGCCTTTGCCACTCCGGAGATGATCAAACTCAGGACTTAATGGGAAGCAGACATTGGTGCAATTGAACCGGAGGACTGGATACAGGTGCTAATGCACCCACGTGAGATTGCAATCTCCTCAAGACTTCGCTTGATTCAACTCAAGATTCTTAATCAAATCTATTATCCTAGGACTACACTCTATGGTTGGAAATGAGCCCCAAACTCAAACTGCCTGTGCTGCCAGGGAAGTGAAGGGACCTTCATACACACTCTGCGGCAATGCCCTCGAATTAGAACCTTTTGGAGTAAATGCTGTGGTAAACTGTCTGAAGTCCTTGGCCGCACCAAATCGCTGGACCCAAAGATACTATTACTGGGTGTCCCAGATGAGAACAATACTAATAAATGGGAAAAACTGTTTTTATTTACAGCAACGGGACTGATAAAATGCAACATAGCCCAAAAGTGGGTGCATCGGAATGCCCAACTGTGTCCCAATTGGGCAGCCGATATGGACATATGTGCAGTCACTTAGCGCAGGATATACACTGCAAGGGGCTGCCCAAAGAAAGGCTGATAAGATATGGGGAAAATGGGAGGAGGGTGGGAATTAGGGACTTATAAAATACCAGAGATGTATGATTGTGAAAAGAATTGTGGCAGACCATGCGATCCATGACTCTTACTATGTAACACGATTGTTATAGAAACAACCATGGTCAAACGAGCACTTGCAGATGGGTGGACGCAAGTTTTTGGTGTTGTTTTGTTTTGAAAATCAATAAAAAAATGTATTAAAAAAAGTACATCAATGATTAAAATGCTATCATTGCCCTATTGTGAAATGCAAACATAGGCATACAATACGTTGCAGACAAATCCACTGAAGTTGCAACATATGTCACACCAAAGCTGAGAAAACAGAGCCTAAAGACCTCTGGAATGACATATCACTTGACAAAACACAATCACAAAAATTGTACAGCTTCGGTAAAAAAATGCTCTGCCATAAAGAATGTGGGTGCTACGAAGCTGCAGGCCATTTAACAGATACAGCCTTATATGGCAAATCTGAGCATATTGTCTGGCTGAAACTTTGACCAGCTTCATCCTGAAAAAGAGTACTAAAATCCTACAAAGAGATAGAAAATAGAGCCACGAATGATCCCTACAGCCAAGACATTTAAAGAAAAAACAATTTAATTGACACATACTACTCAAACAGAAGAACTTCTTTGGAAAGCATGTGTCTGTATGACATTGCCCAAAACTACACCGACAAAAACAATATCACACCAAATGAGACAACTGGCTCATAGTCGATCTCATCTTGTGGAGGAAGCCTACTGAAACTCAACAAACCCAGTCTATTTAATCATATAAAGTTATGCATTAAATCATAGAGAACTGTATTACATGGCCCTACTCCAAATATTTAAACCTTGGATAAAAGAAAAATAATTATTAGGTGACTATAACTCATGTGAAACTGCATTCAAAACAAATGAAATAAGTATAACAAATGACAGTTTCAAACAATAAAAACAAATGTTGGACAATGAACACCAACACAACAACAAGAGGACGACATTGAAGCTCAACTAGACAAAGACATTCCTGAGGGCAGTCAACCTTCCCATACAGGGAGCCAAGAACCACTTGGAGAAACACTCATTCTAAATAAAGCAGAAATAGCCATGACAGAGGTAGAACATACCCTGTATCAGTATAAACAATCGGACAAATACTTGCCAGTGCTCGAATCAAAGCTAAATGATGAAAAACTCACCATTTATCTAGAAGTCACACAAGAAAATGAGCATGGTTTTAAACATGAAACTTAAACCTATGTCTGTAAAAATTATAACCCTCTGCTCCTGTATGTAAGTGGTGAAGGTGGTTCTGGTAAAACATTCTTAATTAAAACAATCAGCAAATGTCTACAAAACTTAACAAACAACAACATTTTGGCTGCAGTAACAGCCCCACAGGTTTAGCTTCCCACAACATAGTAGGTGTAACTATACACTGAATACTGCTCCTCCCCATAAAACACCAAAACAAATTAGAATACTACAAATTATCAGCAGAAGCTACTGCTGAAGTAAGCAGAATTCTATAACAAATTAAGGTGCTCCTGATAGATGAAGTAAGCATGGTTTCCAACCTCATGTTGGCTTTAATTCATGTGAGAATGCAAAAAGTCCTAAAAATCAACTACGAAGAATTTGGAGTCAAACACATTATTGTTTTTGGAGACCTCTTACAGTTAACACCAGCGAAAAGTCAACCTATTTTCAAAACATTAAGACACAAACAATGCCTCAATACGGTCACCAGAATTAGAAATGTAAATCTCTGGCAACATTTTCACTACATAGAATTAACCCAAAACATGTGTCTGTCTGCGGACCTCACCAATGGTAACATTTTAAAAAGCATTAGAACTGGTCTACTTACTGAATATGCAAAATATATCTTACATTGTAGACTAATCCATGAGCTATATGGACAAAATGCATCTGCTCCTGATGTCATGGAACAATTAACTGAACACAATCCAAAATGCATGTCCTTAATGCCAACCCTTAGAAGCTTTAGTCAATTCAACAAGACAATGTTGAAAAAAGAAATGCAACCCATATTGCATATCAGCTCCACAAACAAACTAGAATTGCATGGCATGACACTTCCTATGTGTCAACAAGCAACAGCATGACTAAATAGCTTAGAAAAATGTATTTCCAACACAGCTGGATTGGAGAAAATATTCACTTGTGTCTAAACTGCAGAGTAATTCTAAAACGTAACCTTGACGTAGAACAAGGTTTAGTCAGTTGAGAAATTGATACAGTTGTTGGCTTCCAATCATATCCCCATGACAACATTCAGTTTGAGAACATCCACTTTGACAAACTTAAAGAAGTTAATGAAACTGGCCAGACAATAGCACATTTCCTTCTTTTCGAAGACATGTACGGACCCAGAGAGCAATTTTCTCATTCTCTTGCATATGCTGTCCCTATTCACAAATCACAAAGTCTAACCCTATATCAAGCATTGATTGACATTGGCAGCACAGTCTTTAGAGTAGGTATGAGTTAACATAGCAGTTTTGTGTCTGCGTACACTCAATGGTCTATTCCTAGTTAGCTTTGATGCAAACAAAGTAAATGCTGACATTCCTTGTATCCTGGAATAAAACAGGCTACAGGGACCGTACACCACCCACCTAGATATGTACACTGTACCTCAAAAAAAGAAACCTTTAAAAAGACAAGTAATACAAACAGAAGCTATAGCATATCTCCTAACAATACTACTAAAAAAACGACAACCAACTCCTTCTGTATCAAACAATACAACCACAAAACTGTCTAGTACAAAGTAAACTGGACGTCCATCAGTAAAGAAAGACACAAATATCTCTTTTCCAGAAAGATCTGCAGGCCCATAACGATCCACAAACAGAACTCGCTGGTCCATTTAAATTCAGCAACACAACTGAAGTACATTTTTATGCCAATTTGACAATGAATCTTCTCTTTCAACTGCCACCAATTGTTCACAACATTTACTTAAATGGCTCAGACCAGTTGTGTTTGCAAATGCTCAGAACGTAATAGAAATGCCACAAATATTCCTGTCAACACTCACAGTGTCATAGGTATAAGGCCAGAATTCGACAACTGTGCATTACATTTACCATTCACACACAGAAAAATCCAAATGAATTCCTAATGTACTTACTACAACTATTGGAAACCAAAAATATCCCTATAAATGAAATCTTCCAGATTTCATACACTTGGACACATACATGCACTCTTTGCAACCATGATTCACATGAACGCATCCCTAATGAACAATTTGAATATGTTTCCATACCAAATTGTGAATCCATTCCATTTCACCAATTTCAACAGAATGCACATCTTGGCATATTATGCCCTTTTTGCAATTCAGGCAATCATTCCACCATAAAAATAAACTCACATAGCCAATATGTCATACTAATTCTTCTAAGATACAATGCAGATGGTGCCAAAAATAACTGTAAGCTTACAGGCTTCACACACAACCAAGTATCTCTTGGAAAGAAAATCTTCACAACAGTAGGTGTAGTATACCACACTGGTGCCACAACCACTTCAGAGCAGTATACTGCATATGTCAAAAAAAGAAGTGGTTGGTCTGTTATTCCAAAACATCGGTTACAAGCAAATCTAACAAATGCCTACTTAATATTCCTTCAACCCAAATGTAGTCACTAAACTATAGCACAATCAACAGTTAGAATACACCAGCAGGTAACTTACAAAATCCATAATACTACACTAGAACTTTTCAAAGTCAATCTAGTGCGGATACACCAACAAGTATCTAATTACTTGAAAAATACCCTACAGTCCAAAACACTTCAAATACACCATCTCAATTCTTATAGGACAAAGCATCTTCTAACCTTTAATGTAGTTAGAATACGCCAATATGTATCTAACTGCTTCAAGGATTTCCCTATCACAGCATACTTAAAACATACTTAAAACAAAAATACTATCACCCTTACGCTCACATAACTGTAATTGTATTTTTTAATCCACTATGGATTATTTCTTTTCCAATGACCCAATGATTATCTAATGTCAAAACAACAGTAGTGTGTTATGGGTTGAGCAACTTAATCATAACTACAGGACAGCTACCCATTACATGGTCTGTGGTAGCAGCCATGTAGTTATGGTTAAGTTGCTCTACTAGTAGAAAGAACACTTTTTAGGAGTCGCTAATAATTTTGCCCCTGGACGAATATTCACCAAACTTTGCAAACAAAGTATGTGACCCCCTTGGAAAGTTTGGTGCGGTTCTGTCCAGGGAGGGGGAAAGGTTAATGGGGGGTCCCAAAATGTGTGGAAATCCTCATAGACGCAACAGAAAAATGATTTGCTCATGCCTACAGCCCAAACCGATGGATGGATTTTCACCAAATCTGCTCCAGGAGTGGCGACTTGGTCCCGAAAGTTTGTTTTTTATAATGTTGATGTAAATCCATCAAGTAGTTTTTTTTTATTGCCTTTTTATGGCCAAAAGATTGGTCAAAATAAATTAGTGATATTGGGGTCAGTCCATGGACCCAGTTCCCTATTCGGTCCTCAGACACCCCCTGGCCAATCAGGGTCCGGCGTGATGTCTGCAGCCATTGGATGTGCCTGCTGATTGGATGCTGAAAAGCGTGATGCGCGTCATATTTTTCAAAACGATCGCCATGTTGGATCTGCAGAGAATGGCCGGTGTCCATGGATAGAGTGGTGGGGGGAAAAGTCTTGAAAACACATTTGGGGTTATTTGGTGATTGAAAGAGGGGCTGGTTAGGGTGCAGGGATTGGAATAAGGATGATATGGAGCTGTTCTTCTAGGTGAAAAAATTGGGTGCAAGTGTGGCCCAGTTCACATAAACCGTGTTGGTCCACGGACAGTGCTGGAACAAACAATTTGGAAAACACATTTGGGGTTATTTGATGGCTGAAAGAGGGCTTGGAAAGGGCAGCGGAGTGGAATAACATCATATAGATCTGTTTTCTTGGTGGAAAAGGGGTGTGCAGGTGCTGCCGAGTCCACGGTCACCTCTTACTGTCTGTGGACATTATATGGATGGTAGGGTGTTCTGCGTACGTTTTTTTACTTGAAGGTGTATTGTAGGGCTGAAATCTATTGCAGTGGTTGTGGCTAGTGGCCTACGGCCATGACCCCAGAAATCTGGCCATTGGCAACACATAGTATAGTAATATGTGTACAGTACTTATGGGTTATACAGGGGGAGTATACAATATTTGTAATGTGGTGCAATGATATAACTAAAGTGTGTATAGTATTTATGATTGTAATACAACTGAGAATAGTGTTCTTTGATGTCTCATCTGAGCTGCTTGTACTCCACCACCTCACTGTGTACATGTAGATCAGCCCATGGTTCTATCCTATCATTGTGGCAATTACATATGTATTACCTCCCTCTGGTTCACCTGATGTGTTTCTTCTTTTCTCATTTGTAGTGTTATGTTAATGACACACAGTTTTCCTTAAACACTCCTGAACTAATTTTTTGTCTTTGTTTTTTATCCCTGATTGTCTGGCCACCATTAAGGCATTATGTTCAGCTGACAATGTCTGTGTCAATAGTATATATGGTAAATATGATTGTAGTACATTGAGGATAGTGCTGATTGAAGTCTCGTCCACCTTTTGCACTGTGAACCATTGTATCCTTATTAAATGGTTACATGATTCCTTTAGCATAATGGAACAGGCACTGGACTGGCTGATCTGTTTTTCTCACTAACCGCCCTTCCCAGCGGCAACTGGGCGGCTTTTACTCCACCACCTCGATGTATACCTGCAGAGTACCCCAGGGTTGTATCCTATCATTCTGAAAATTATATATCTATTTCCTCCCCTTGGCTCACCTGATGTCTGTCTTCTTCTCTCATTTCCAGTGTTATGTTAGTGACACACAGCTTTCCTTAAACTTCTCTGAACTAATTTTTTGTCCTTGTTTTTTATCCATGATTGTCTGACCGCCATTGAGGTATTGTGTGTGGCTAATATCTGTCTCAATGCCAGTTAGATGTTGATCTTTCTTATTATGACACCTGTACCCTGTTTGTCTCCTACCCTGTGGCTGCTGTCTTTGGGCCGTCTACTCTTACCATTTTATGAGGCCAAAAACCTTGGGGTTATGTTTGAATCTTTTCTCTCTTTTACTCCTTACATTTTGGAGCTTGCAAAGAAAGCCTATGATTTGAGCATGACCTCCTTAAACGCAGTGGACCATTCCATACCATCCCCCAGAAGCTCAACGTATGTAGAGCCCTAGTACTGTGTAGGCTGGACTACTGCAACAGCCTCCTTAACCTCCCCATTTGTTGTCTATGCCCCCTGTAGCTAATATAGAATAGGGCTGCAAGACTTATACTTAGCCTGAAGCCCAGTGATGGTATCCCTGCAGCTCAAAAATGTGTACATTGGGTTCTGCTAATTGCACTGACTCTAATATGTCCAACATGGTTTCCCTAAATAATGCACTGCTACAGTGCTTCACTGCTGTAACTCCAATACTCTGCTTGTTAAATTCTGTTTGAAATATGGAGTGGAAGGCATGTCTCTATCTTTGTTGAGTGCCTCTCTTTAGAGCAGCCTTCCTACTCCTTTTTATACTGGAGCTGGACTTCCTTAAAATACAGAAAAATTCTCAAAGCTGTGCTTTTGTGCTCCTGTTTAACTTAATCCCTTCCTTGCTAACTCATACCACTACGACTAACACTGGTGGCATGGTACCTCATAAACCTTACAGGTTCCAGGCCCTATATTTAGTCGACACTAGTACACCCCTGCACTCTTCAGCACTGCCCTTGTGGGTGTACCACCTGGTGGCTGTGTACCACACCCTTGGGACACCTTTGCCCCAGAAGGTAGTTAGTGGCCTCCCCCTTTGGCATGTCTTGGTACTTTCCTTCAGGCCTTCTATGAGCATTTGGTAATCCCTACTCCTCTTTCCATTCATGCACGTCTTTTACTGCACAATGCATATATGCATTTATAGCAGCAGTGTGTACAATTTTCTTTAATAGGCAAGGGAAATGCATATGGAAACGATTTGCAAAAAATGTATAAATCGCAGTTGGTGTGTGGAAGTTTGCTGATAGCGTTATCTGTAGATTTTATTTAACTAATAGGTTGCTATATGTGTGCCTGTTTCAAAGCAGGCAATTAGGGAGTGGTACAACCATAACAGTAAAAAGGGTAGAAGGAGTATCTTGTCTGATAGTGTGCATGTGCAATCCAGGTTTTTTAATCAAGCATGGCCTAGAGAGGGGACTGCAGAGACTGCAGGTAGTCATAAAGGACCATGGTTTATGGTCCTTATTGTATGCTAGAAAAAAGTATTTGGGACAGAACATGTGTCTGTGTCTTTTTTTATCTACTTTACTATTGTTCATTAAGTCCATTAGCATAGTAGAAAATGCTAATGGAAATATTGGAGAATCTTATTACTATTTAATGAAAAATCTAAAGTAGATGGAGTCTGTTATATTTGTGTTCTTCTATTTTTTAACTGTGAAAGGTGTTTCATAAAGGAACCTTTTGTTTGGTGTTTTTTTAATTTTAGTTTCGCATTTTTTAATTGATTTTTTTGCAGGAGATGCCAGGAAGTAAGGTGGGGAGGGAAGTAAGGGAAGGGTTAGCAAACACAGCTATGGAAGGGCAGGTGAACAGAGGAAGATGTTGGGCATGCATTAAATCTAAGGTAGGGGGCAGTGTTTCTCATGCTCTTTGATTGCAGCCTTAAAAGCACTTCGTAACTGCGCCCCCCTGCAGAGTGGTGTGTTGCAGTATATGCATAGTGCAGCTGTCTTTGGAAGGTATGGATCAACAGCCACTTTTATATCTTGCAAGGCAGCTGGTGGGATCTTGTGCCCCACAGGAGTAGCCTGTGTGTTGGCAGTATTGATTGAGGAATATGACGTACAGTAAGACAGCCTACTACTTCCTGAGGAAGGATCAACCTTTCTGAGAGCATTGTGGTGGTTATATTTGGTATGAAGTCACATGGAGGTTTTCCTGTAGGAGTACTGCCCAGGTTTTCCGCAACTGAGTACCACCTTGCACTCAATGCATTCTTACCTTGGCAGCTTTAGCCTTTGGTAAATACCCACTGGTGGTAAAAAAAAACGGTCACACGCATGATTCTCTCTGGGTGCTAGGGGTAGGCATTGCCTCTGCCTCTTCTTCCTGGTCCTCTTGATTGTTTTCTGAATTATTGCACTTCTTTCATTGTCTAGGTCCTCCAGCTGGTGGTAGTGGTGGTGGCTCCTGGGGAGGAGGGATGGCTATTGCTGATGCCATTACTGAAGATAAATAGCATTTCTGCTGATATTCTTCCAAGCATGTGCTGCATGTTGCAAATGGATAATCCGTAAAAATTGTTGTAGTAGCTGTGCAAGAGTACATTTTCACTTTAAAACTTCCTAGATCAGTTAGCAATGTAGTTTCAAACAGTTCACAAAGCACAGACCTGTTCGCAAAGTGCAGACATGTTCGCAAACATGTCTTCAAGCCGCGTGCCAACGTGAGGTCACATGACAATGCCTGGAATGTCTGCGGTGACAGACATTTGCAAACATCGGCAACCACAAAAACAGTGGGAAAAGTTGCAGAAAGTGTATGGAAGTGTAAAGAATGTTTCTAGGAGGTGGGCAATGCAACATTTTTAAGTTAAAACATTTTACATTGGTCAGAAATGTGGATTTGGGTGATCTTCCTGTGAACGTTTTGTTCACGGGCAGACTGGCCGCAGTAAAACTGCTCAGGCCCCGTTTTGACCATTCATTAAAAAAGGGACCTGAGAAATTTTTGTCCCCCACCTCCATTGTTAAGGATGTGGAGGACACCCCTGCAACCTCAGAGGCTGCAGAAACAAACATGGGGAGCAGGAGACACTCCAGCAACCTCTGCACTTCATGTTCGGGATTACCCAAATTGTTAGAAAAAACTTGAACTAATGTTAGTGAACGAATTCGGTCAAATCTACCATGCGTTCACATTTTTTTGAACAATTTGGGTATTACTGAAAACATAGCTATATTGGGGTAAGTATTATATTAGGAAGTTATAGAACATTAGGGTGCACTGGTAAAAACCCATGAAATTCAGTGAAAAAACTTTGTTAAAAGGATGTTATGGTAAAGTTGCACAAATACAAACCTATGAAATGAAGTGGAACAACTTTGTTAAAGGGAGATTATGGTTAGGTTGGTGTAATAAAAACCAATGAAATTCAGTGAAATAACTTTGTTAAAGAAACATTATGTTTAAGTTGCATTGATAAAAAACTATGAAATTCAGTGAAAAACTTTATTAAAGGGGCGTTATGGTTATAAGTAAAACCGAAAAAACCCATAAATTCACCAGTTATGGTAAGATAAGCAACTGTAACTCGTGCCACCACTGTGCACTGCACTAACAACCAGGACGTTGATGACATCGCATATTAAATTAATTGTCATAAAAAGTTCCTACAAAGAGTTGTGTTCACAATGTTGGTAGCAACAAGTTAGAGGTGATTAGGAGACCTATCATCAAGTACTTCATGTTTTAAAGAATGTACTCATCTAAACTAAATATTATATTTGAGTGTTGTTGTAATACAGGAATGTAATCATACATACACATAGGCACTGGCTGCAGCATTCACAATAGAAGGACAATATTTGTAATCTGGCAATTTTCAATAGCAAAACAATGAATGCCACTTATCAGTTTCAAGTAATGTTAAACATGGAATAAATAGCTAACAATTCAAGACCTATTGCACACTTGTGTTATACATATAAAATCCAACAATGCATACAAATCAGAGGCATATACAGGGAAAATAAAGTAATAAAGAAAGAAACAACATCACCAGAACGTATCAATAAAAATCAAGTTCATCTTCAAGTATACAAATGAATTGTGTGTTTGGTGCCTGCTTATTATCCTGTGTATGTGCACCATAAGCCCATACTAAACTCTAAAGAAAGTACTTTAAGAACACAGGACAAGGTTAACGCCTAGATATATAGCACCTTTTGAATGTTAATATTCTGACTATCAGTCAACAAAAACAAGTGACCTAGATATGTGATGTCATTAGTGATGTCCTGGGTGCTAGTGTTAGCAGTGACCAGTGGTGGCGCAAGTTATGGTTGCTTAGCTTAATGTAACATTTCTGAGGGTTTTCGGTTTTACTTGTAACCATAACATTCCTTTAACAATGTTTTTTCACTGAATATATAAAACCCCTGAAATTCACCAGTTATGAAATGCTAAGCAACCATAACTCGTGCCACCTCAATGCACTGCTAAGACTAACACCCAGGACATCAAAGATGACATCATAAATGTCATTGATGACATCACATGTCTGGGTGACTTCTTTTAGTTCACTGACATATCTAGTCCATGTGGTTTAGTTCAATGATAGAGACAATTTGAAAAATCAAAAGGTGGTACATATGTAGACATTAATCTTGCTGTACGTTGTTAAGTCACTTTGCTTAGCATATGTCCTCAGTTCATGGTGCACATACATGGAAAAATAACCAAGCGTAAAACACAGAATTCTTTTGTGTGCTTTATTACAAAGTCTAAGGTCACCGTAATTTTTTGGTGGTCTTGTTTCTTTCTTCCTTACTGAAGTTTCCCTGTATGTGCCTCAGATTTGCATGCATTGTGGATGTTAAGCAGAATTATATGAAGTACCCTTTGGGAACACCACACATAATTAAGACTACAAGTGACAGTACAAATTCATCTTTGGTACAAGCCTGTACTACACAGTAAACGTGGTAGCGATGGCTGAGCAGCCAGACTTATCTCAAGAGCAAGTGAGCAGTATCAATAGTTACACAAAGGACAGCAATTACTATGATTCAAACAAACACTGACTCGAGGTTTCTGAGTAAAAGAATATAAATTTATTTACACATCAGTGAGTATAACATTTCACTAAAGTAAAGCAGTTTAGAAATCACACTCTTAATACACCACACCACTCCCAATAGGTTTGAGACAAGTGAAGTGGGATCAAAATGGCACTCCAGAAATTTAAAAGGGAGGGAAAGACAAAGTTAGGCAGAAATAGAACAGTACCAACAGGTAAGTAAGCAGGGCAATCTAGAAAGAGGAACTACAGTGATGGGATCAAATCAAAAAGGCTTAGGGGCAAAGTCAATAGGACAAAAGTCTTTTTTTTATTTTTATTTTTTTTATTTATTTGAACTTTACTCAGTTATCACTAAGTTTTGTCAAAACCTTCTCGGTTCCGCTAGCAGCAACAGGAAAAGGAGGGTCATGGAAAGACCTCCCCAGGGGGGGCTGGCCAGGCCTCAGTCGCAGGAGAGAAACCACTGACATGGCGGAGTTAGGTCATCTTTCCGCTGGATCAGAACCCAAGACCGGGCTACCCTCATGCTGTAGACTGTTTATCTGACCAAACACGAGTTCGATCAGTTTGGCCAGGGCTTGGCTGGTTCATAGACATAATTTCGAATACAAAATATTCGAAAGTCAAAAAGTCGGAAAAAAAATGTCGAAAAAAAAAATGTCGAATTTTTTTTTAATGACGTTTTTTTTCGAAATGGGGGGGTTCCCCCCCCAACCCCCCTTTTTTTTATTTTTACCTATTTTGTTCACAAAAACTAGAGCCAAAAAAAAATATCGGAAAAAAAAACAATTCGACATTTTTTTTTTCGACATTTTTGATTCGACTTTTTTTACTTTCGAAATTATGTTTTCGAAATTATGACTGGACACCGGCTTGGCTCCATCTTGTGTTCTCACCAGAGATTAGTCTGTTCCATAGTTCATCTGTTTGAAAAATCCACAGGTTTTCAGCCAATGAGGGGAGGTATAGCTTTCTACTTTCTGTCGTGCTGGGGCACTCTATCACCAGGTGCTTCAAAGTCTCGATGACTAGATCGTCTTTACATAATCGACAGCACTTCTCGACACCATCTCCTCTGATTGTTATAATCTCTCTCGTAGGTAGGAGATTAAGTCTGGCTCTCATAATCGAGTTTCTCAGCTTCTTGTTTGGGAACTTTGCACAGTATTGCAAGGGTTTTTTTCCCTTGTTGAAAGTCGGGGGTAGATGTTTTAAAAGTTTATTCCCCACCGCTTTCTCTGTTGTCAAAATCCAGTCCATGTTTTCAATTTTTCTTTTAATTCGGTCCGGATTTTCTTTCAGATCTTCCTCCGTACATTCGATTTTAGCCAGGTCATTCTTTCTGGCATTCACCCATTTGTTCAGGGCCTCACATTTACATGACAAAAGTCTTTTGCTCAAGATCACACAGCTCAGGGTAGTTCGCGGTTAAGTCTTTGCCAAGAGTTCCGGACGAAGTTGGTCGGCAGAAAAAGTTAGTTTAAAGAGTAGAGAAGCACAAGCCCTTGGATTGGAGAAAGATCTCATACACTTTCACCACGGCTGAACGAAACAAACAACCGGATTTGCACAGCACCTTTAAATGGAGAAGAAGCTGTAGCTAAGGCGGACATTCCTGTCAGTTCCTACAGGCTCACGGCTCCTGAAGAGACTGTCGGACTAACATGAAGTAGGAAGACTGGAGGGTCCTGCACTGCCCAGGGAAGAAACCAGCAGCAGAGCAAAGCAACAAATAAAAGGTGCGCTCCTTAAAACCCAAGCAGGGTCCGACCTTCCTGGCTTTCCGGCCCACTGTAGTGTACAGAGAATTTTACCAGAGGAGGGAGTCCTGGCTTGCAGTTTGGGTGAACTGGTTGGTCCCACCAGCTCAGGGGAAGAAGATTCCTGGAGGATCTTCTCTGTCGTTGGAGTTCGAGGATTCGGACTTGCAGCAGGGCTTCACCGGGTGGTTCAGTCATGGTAGGGGTCCTCTTCCGTGGGCTCCTCATTGATTCTTTCATTCCAGTGGCAACTCTGCCTTTCCAGACCCAGAGACCTGCTTTTTATGCAGTTTACCCCCATTCACAGAGCCTGGCCGTCAATCACACAACAGGGTGGCTGTCTCGCCGGGACAGTCACCACAGCCAATCAGTTCAGAGTGCGACATGGGTCTCCAAGGAGACCCTGTGCTGGGAGTCCTAAACTCCTCCTCCACATCCTCTCCCCCCCAGACATACAGGCACCTAAGGAGGGCTTCTGCGTAGAAGCCGGCGAAAAGACGGTGAACAAAGGGACCAAACCTGGTTTGGTGCGCAGAGTAAAACACGAGAAAGACATTTTCAAAATGAAATAGTGAATAAACCCAGCCGTAACCAAAATTAAACATATATGGCCTAGCGGGTTTAAGTTCGAGGCTACCAAAATAGCCTAAAACAATACCAAGTTTATTTAAGATAACTGCGGTAGGAAATATAGCGTAGTTACTACTGCCACCAGCGAAGTCTTGATGAAAAGGGAGCAAAACAACGCTGCAAGAGAAACAGACAAAAGGGATAAGTATTAACCCTTTCCAGTACTCTATGTAAGGTAGGGTGTACTGGGTCTGTGGTTTTACAGAGGCTAATAAAGTTAATGGCAACTTTATATGTTCTGGGAAACAGTAGTCAGTCCCAGAAAATGGAGTCTGAGTTGGGAAGTCTAAAAGACAACCCTGTGTCACTGCACTGAAAAAAAAGATGATGCCTGTGGAGTAGGCGAAGCTCCACAGTCTATGAACACAAAAATGTTAAACACACACAGCAAAAGACATGTAATAGTTGGAAAAAAGGCTCACACTCTTACCAGGTGAAAAATAAAAATCCTAGAAATCCAGCAAAGCTGCTGAGGGACTCAGTAGGTAAGGGAAATTAGCCATTCTGGAGAATTCTCCCTAACACTCACCAGCCCCCCCCCAGACTAAGGAACAGGAGGATTTAATCCACTCCTGGATGAATCTCTACCTCTAGTCAGTTAAAAACATCCTGGAGAGACCATCAGCATTTTGGTGGTGACATCCTGCTCTGTGCTCAATGGTGAAATCAAACCCTTGCAGGCAGATTGACCATCTCAGAAGTTTTGGGTTTTCCCCTTTCCCTTGCATCAACCATCTCAAGGGTTGGTGGTCTGTCTGAATCACAAAAGTAGATCCATACAAGTGTGGTCTAAACTTCTTCAGAGACCACAAAATGGCAAAACATTCACGCTCTATGGATGCCCACGTTGTTTTTGGTTCCTTCAGTTTCCTACTGATGAAGCAAATGGGGTGCTCCCTACCTTTCTCGTCCAGTTGACTAAGGACTGCACCTATACCTGTATTGGAGGCATCTGTCTGCACAATGAAGGGTTGGTGATAATCAGGAGCTGTTAGGACTGGAGCTTGACAAAGGGCTTTCTTCAGGTTTTCAAAGGCTTGAGTGCACTCCTCATCCCATCTAACCCTTTTAGGGAATTTTGGAGAGGAGATCACATTCAATGGAGAAGCTATGGTCCCATAGATCTCTTTGAAATTCTTGTAGTGCCCCGTGAAACCTAGGAAAGCTCTCACTTGCGTTTGAGTGGTAGTGTCACAACCCGTGACCCAAAACCCCACTGGCATGGTCACATGTCAGGTAGGGTTAGGACTCAGAGTTCACTTGGGGCTCCTAGGGCCTTGCATTATCATCTTAGACTCTACTGGAGTTAGTCCTGGCACCTTTGGTGCCAGGCTCATGTTCAGATTGGGACATTGGGCCTCATTAAACGGATGGTGGTAAGGATTTACCGGTACCGGTATTTTACCGGTACCGGTAAATCCTTACCGCCTTACTACGAGGTCCCTTTGCGGGTTGGGGAATGTAATGCCTGCTTTTTGCAGGCATTAAAAACCAACCCGCAAAGGGACCCAGGGAGCTAATTACGGTACCGCAATTTGCGGTACCGTAATTAGCGCCTTGCCCATTCCCATTATGCCCTAATGGGCAAAAATGGGAATGGGGAAGGGCAATGGTGGAAGGGGGAATTACCGCCCCGCCAACCTTGGAATGGGGCGGTAATTCCCCTTTCCGCCAAGGCGGTGCCGGTATTTTACCGGCATGAACCATGGCGCTAACAGCGCCATGGTTCTCCGCCATCCGTGTAATGAGGCCCATTGTCTTGAAGGGACTACTTTTTCTGTGAAGGCCTGCAGCCAACATGGAGGCACCCACACAGTCTAGTTCCTAAGAACCAGACTGTAAAGTGCAGTGTTTTAGGGTGTGGTAGCCCGGACTACTTTACCTGGACTACTTTACAGAGGGCTATATAAACTGCACCCAAGCTATAGAACATGCTTTGTGTTATTCAGCAGCCAGCAGCGTGATGCTCATCGTGTTCAGAGACCAGCACCCGGCGATCCTTGAATAGCGGACCTGCAGAGGAGACAAAAGAACATCATTAGCAGTCTCTGCTTACCTGAAAGTTTCCATCTGTCGATTCCTGCTGTTCGCGGTCTTCCATCCAGTCGGCAGCATCATCAGGACACCACACACGCACCAGAATGAAGCACCTCGAGGGAGTGAGAAAGAAGGACAACGTTAAAACAGGTTACTCACGGCATTCACGGCATTAATCACAAAATCCTTACCTGGCTGGGTATTTCTTGACCCGTTCCGCTCCGGAAATCTTCACACGACCAGAAAGACCATTGCGATCTGAAAAGGAATAAAGAATACAGGTTAGCAAGAAAAGACATTACTGCACCGCACTTCGCGCTTAACCTACCATCCATCATACGCTCCTGCGTCCATCATCCTGGCAGGAGCCTGATCCAAGTAGCGCACCCACTGAACCTCTATGCACCTAAGGGGAAACAAATAAAGAAAAGACATTAAAAGCAAGAAAGGAAAGCAAGGACATTTTAAGACTGCAATAACCTGTCTTACCTCCTTAAAGACACTTGAATGGGTTAGCACCATTGAAGTTAACTCGGTCGCTTCAACCCGCAGAAAACTACATGCCCCTGCACAGAAGGCAGGATGGAGAGCACGCCAGACATCATAACAAGGTGAGGAGTGGGCTATCAGGTCGAGTCCAGGGGGCTGGTGGGAGGAAACGAAATCTGTTCCTAAGTCCAGTCCTCCTGTGTTTTCAGGCCCGACCGCCATAGAAGGCATCGTCCAGAATCGGGAAGGTCCAGGGTGAATCCGGCAACCAGGGCATAAAGGCGTCCCCGTGGATACCAGGTGAGCGTAACAGGTAGGGGTGGCCCAGTTTTGTACAGCTTGTACTTTGCTAGGCAATGGCCCTATTTCACCTCCTCCTACCTCATGACCAAGGTAGACAACTTTGCTCTGACCAATTTGACATTTACTTGTCTTTATGGTCAGATGGGCCTGCTCAAGATCCTGCAAAACATATCCTAAGTGATCAATATGTTCTTTCCATGTAGGGCTGAACACTGCAATGTCATCCAAGTATGCCATGCAGAAGTCCTCCATCTCATTCAGAACTTGATTGACCATCATTTGGAATGTAGCAGGTGCATTCTTTAGTCCAAAAGGCATAATCTTAAACTGGTAGAGGACTGCTGGGATTGAAAATGCAGTTTTCTCCTTGGCATGGTCTGTCAGGGCTATTTGCCAATAGCCTGACGTCAGATGAAATGTCCTGAGGTAGTTGGCTCAACCAAGTCTATCCACCAGTTCATCTGTCCTTGGCAACGGATGGGCATCAGTCTTAGTGACTGCATTTAGAGCTGTATAGTCCACACAGAATCTCAACTCCTTGGATCTTGCCTTTGGTACTAGAGCAACTGGACTAGACCATGGACTTGTAGAAGGCTCTATAACCCAGAGATCAAGCATCTTGTTGACCTCTCCTTTGATGTGGGATCTCACATGTTCTGACATTCTGTAACCTCTGCTTTTCACAGGTAAACAGTCACCAGTGAGAATATTATGCTGGCCCCAAGGGGTCAAGCCTGGTGATAGTGAAAACAGGGAGGCAAATTGATTGAACAGAACTTTGCACTCCTCTTGTTGTTCAGAAGTCAGTTGAGAAGAGAGATTGACTCCTATTTTCTCATCCAAAGGTTGGCCTCTGAGGAGGTCAGGTAGAGTTTCATTCTCCTATTCCTCTTGAGCTGAAGCTAGAAGCAAAGCTCCCACGTCTGGTCTCGAGACATATACCTTCAAACGGTTGGTGTGAAAGACTCTGAGAGCCTCCTTAAGTCTGTCTAAGTCCACCAAATAGTTCACCTCTCCAAGTTTGCCCACAACCTTGAAGGGTCCTATCCATTTGTCCTACAAGGCCCTCTGCCTTGTTGGCACCATAACTAACACAAGCTGGTCTTGAGTAAAGTCAACCATGCTGGCCTTCTGCTAATGTTTGACCAGAGCCTGACCTGCTTTAAAGTCATCACTAGCTTCTGCCATCATGTGTGACATTCTCCTCCGGAGACCTATCACATAGTCAGTCACTCTGACTGGCTTGGGGGAAGGAGCACTCTCCAATCCCTCCTTAATCAGGGCCAATGGACCTCTGACTGGATGGCCATAGAGAAGTTCAAAGGGACTGTAACCAACTCCCACCTGAGGGACTTCCCTATATGCAAATAGAAGGTATGGCAGTAGAAGGTCCAACTTTTTTTTAAGGGGTTCCTCTAA
Source organism: Ambystoma mexicanum (assembly GCF_040938575.1). NCBI lineage: Eukaryota > Metazoa > Chordata > Amphibia > Caudata > Ambystomatidae > Ambystoma > Ambystoma mexicanum. The sequence continues at coordinate 1,276,930,164 of NC_090935.1, forward strand.
AGCACCTATCATGCTCTTCATAGTATTGTTAAACCTCTCCACCAGTCCATTTGTCTGTGGATGGTAGGCTGTAGAGAACGTGTAAGTGACACCACAGTTTTTCCACTTGGCTTGCATGTAGTGGGACATAAATTGGATCCCCTGTCAGATATCACTTCCTTAGGAAGCCATAATCTGGTAATAATGCCAAGTAGAGCCTTTGGTACAGCCTGAGCCGTACCAGTTCTCATAGGTATGGCTTCTGGGTATCTCGTAGCATGGTCTACTACAACCAGGATAATCCTGTTCCCTGAAGATGTGGGAGGGTCCAGGTGACCAACAATGTCGATGCCCACCCTCTCAAAAGGAACTCCCACCACTGGGAGAGGCACCAGGGGTGCCACATTCTTGGCTCCACTCTTGACAGAGGTTTGGCAAGTGTGACAGCTCCTACAGAATTTGTCAACTTCTGAACCCATTTTAGGCCAGTGGAAGTATAAGGAGAATCTTTCCTTGGTCTTTTTGAAACTCAAATGACCAGCCAAAGGTATCTCATGGGCCAACTGTAGGAACTGTAGTCTGTTGGCAAAGGGCACTACAATTGGATTGCAGTCCCCAGGGATAGACTCAGTCGGTTCACTGTAGAAGAGGCCATATTCCCAGCGTAACCTATGCTTTCCAACTTCTTGCCCATCAAGTTGATTAGCAGCCTGTTGTCGAAGACCCTTGAGAGTGGGACACTCTCTTTGTCCTCTGCTGAAGTATGCCCTGTTGGTTTCACCTTCTGCCAGTAAAGACTGCAGCTCAGGATCGTCAACAGGGTCAAGATCTCCAACTAAGACAGTGGGCCTCATTACACGGATGGCGGTAGGGATTTACCGGTACCGGTAAAATACCGGTACCGGTAAATCCCTACCGCCTTACTACGAGGTCCCTTTGCGGGTTGGAGGATTTAAGGCCTGCTTTTAGCAGGCGTTAAAATCCAACCCGCTAAGGGACCTCGGAGCTAATTACGGCACCGCAAAATTGCGGTGCCGTAATTAGCGCCTTCCCCATTCCCATAGAGCCCTATGGGGCAGAAATGGGAAGGGGGAAGGGCAACGGCGGAAAGGGGATTTACCGCCCCTCCAACCTTGGAATGGGGCGGTAAATCCCCTTTCCGCCAAGGCGGTGCCGGTATTTTACCGGCATGAGCCATGGCGCTAATAGCGCCATGGCTCACCGCCTACCGGGTAATGAGGCCCAGTGTCTTCTTCCAGATCTGATTCTTCAGAAACTGGCTCAACCACACAAGGTTGCACCTCACACTCTGCCTTCGCAGGTGGAGGAGTCACAGGTGTGACCTTGGACAATCTTGGGGATGTCCTGGTTGGTAGCACAGGGGTGCTGTCTGACTTTTTCTTTGAGGTCTTGGGTTTCCCCTTTGCCTCATTCTTTCTAGAATTAGCAGTGAGCAACTCCTGTGGAGTGGGAGTGATAGTTTCCTCTATCAACTCCTCTGGAGAGCCTCTCATGGTACTCTCTCTTGCAGGCCTAGGCTGCTCATGTCTCCTTTTACTGGGAGGTCTGGGGGTGCTTGACACAACTCTTAGTTTTCATGTCATTACCCAACAGGACTGTCCCAGGCACTTCACTATGTACACTAACAGGTATTTTGACAGGCATACCATTATACTGAATGAGAGCTGGTAACTGGAGGCATTTGCACAGGGCATCCAGCTAACTTGGTGAGGTGTTTGGGTGCCTTTGCAACATCCTCCACCTTGCAAAAGTATTCATCCACCACAGTTATGCTGGCTCCAGTGTCTCTGATGACAGGAGTCTCCTGGCCATTCACAAGAACACTATCTTTATAATACTCTTTAGTATTATCTGGGATGGAATTATTGACATCTAAATTCTGTTGTTCCCATATGCCCAGGGATACTAAAGAAACACTAGCTGAGACTCTCATGGGTTCATCAACCAGTAGATGAAAGTTTCCACTTGCCATAGGTACTTCTTCCTCTGGGGAGAAGGCTAAGGAGCCAGTGTGGACCCCTGAAGGTTTACCCTTACATCTGGGATCCCTTTTCACTTGGTCAGTTGACCCACAAACATAATATTTCCCATATGTCTTGATGAATGGGGGTTTGTTCTGACCTCCAGCTGGTTTGGGTCCACGTGGTACACTAGCCTGATTTGGTTTCCGTTGTGGTTTACCCTTATGTTGCTGTTTTTGGCCCTCTTTTGGATTGGAGGTATTAGAATTCTCCTTGTTATCTTTCTTTGGCTGTTTTCCCTCATCCTTCTTCTGAGTTGCCCCAGAATCCCTGTGAGTAGCCCTGTTGGCAACCCACAAGTCAGCAGCTTTATCTAATTTCTTGGGATCTATCTCCTTAGACTCAGTCAAGTGCTGTCTGAGCTCAGGAGAGCAGGCATCATAAATTGACACCAACATAACCACCATATCCACAATCCACTTCCCCAACTCCATCACAACATCGGATGCAACAGTGGGTAGCCTAGAGAAGAGCCAGGGAAGCAACTGATTCCCTGTAAGACCTTGAATCCCATGGTTATATTCAAACATTGCCAACCAATCCAAAATGTCAAGCTTAACCTCATGCATACCCACACTTTCTTTAGGCACGCAGGGTCTCTTAGGACTGGAAGACCTAGAAGACTCTGGGACAGAAGCATTTTCAGGAGACAACCTTTTCATTTCTAGTTCATGATTCAACTCCATTTCTCTGAGTTTAAGTTCTTGGTGTTTTTGTTCAGTTTGAGCATACAAACGTTTGAATTCCAATTCAAGCCTCATCTTTTCTAGAGCAATGAATTCGGGACTGAGTGTAGGACCTGATAGGGTCCCAGTGGACAAATGTTGAGGTTGCTGAGTAGACAAGGGAGCAGTGAGGCCTACATTAGGAGACATGTTTACTTCCTCTAAATCATCAATAGTAGACACATTATCATCCTCATTATTTTCCACATTTGCTGGAGAGTCAGGCATTTCAGACCGACTCCCCAGACTTTGGTTCTTCAACAACTTTTCAATCAATTCAGACTTTTTGCCTTTGGCAGAGAGATTCCTTTCTCTACACAGATTTTTTAAATAATCCACAGTGTAACTAAGGAGGGTCTTCTGACTGTAGCTTTCCATATCAGACATGATTAATATTGCTTTTTAGTGATGTTAGCCTTGTGGTTAGTTGATCCAAGGTAATAGCAGCACTCTAAGTGTAATTACTATACTTGATTCTCACCACTGTATACCAGTGTTAGGCAGAATTATATGCAGTACCCTTTGGGAACACCACACACAATTAAGACTACAATTGACAGTACAAATTCACCTTTGGTACAAGCCTGTACTACACAGTAAACGTGGTAGCGATGGCTGAGCAGCCAGACTTATCTCAAGAGCAAGTGAGCAGTATCAATAGTTACACAAAGGACAGCAATTACTATGATTCAAACAAACACTGACTCGAGGTTTCTGAGTAAAAGAATATACATTTATTTACACATCAGTTATATAACATTTCACTGAAGTAAAGCATTTTAGAAATCACACTCTTAATACACCACACCACTCCCGATAGGTTCCAGACAAGTTAAGCTCACAAATGAAGTGGGAGCAAAATGGCACTCCAGAAATTTAAAAGGGAGGGAAAGACTAAGTTAGGCAGAAATTGAACAGTACCAACAGGTAAGTAAGCAGGGCAATCTAGAAAGAGGAACTCCAGTGATGGAATCAAATCAAAAAGGCTTAGTCAATAGGACAAAAGTCTTTTGCTCAAGATCACACAGCTCAGGGTAATTCCCGGTTAAGTCTTTGCCAAGCGTTACGGACGAAGTTGGTCAGCAGAAAGTTATTTTAAAAAGTAGAGAAGGACAAGCCCTTGGATTGGAGAAAGATTTCACACAGTTTCACCCCAGCTGAACGAAACAAACTACCGGATTTGCACATTACCTTTAAATGGAGAAGAAACTGTAGCTAAGAGGGACGTTCCTGCCAGTTCCTGCAGGCTCACGGTTCCTGAAGCGACTATTGGACTGACATGAAGTAGGAAAGAAAAGGTGTGCTCCTTAAAACCCAAGCACGGTCCAACCTTCCTGGCTATCTGGCCCACTGTAGCACTGTAAAGCGAATTCGACCAGAGGAGGGAGCCCTGGCTTGCAGTTTGGGTGAACTGGTTGGTCCCACCAGTTCAGGGGAAGAAGATTCCTGGAGGATCTTCTCTGTTGTTGGAGTTAGAAGATTCGGATCTGCAGCAGGGCTTCACCGGGGCGGTTCAGTCGTGGTAGGGGTAATCTTCCGTCGGCTCCTCGTCGGTTCTTTCGCTCCAGTGGTGGCTCTGCCTTTCCAGACCCAGAGACCTGCGTTTTATGTAGTTTTCCCCCATTCACGCAGCCTGACCATCAATCACACAGCAGGGTGGCTGTCACCACGGCCAATCAGTTCAGAGTGCGACATGAGTCTCCAAGGAGACCCTGTGCAGGGAGTCCTAAACCCCTGTGTCACATCCTGTCCCCCCAGACATACAGGCGCCTAAGGAGGGCTTCTGCGTAGAAGCCTGCAAAAAGTCAGTGAACAAAGGAATCAAACCTTGTTTGGTGCACAGAGTAAAACATGAGAGACATTTTCAAAAGAAATGGCGAATAAACCCAGTCGGATCGAAATAAAACATATATGGTCTAGCGGGTTTAAGTTCGAGGCTACCAAGATAGCCTAAAACAATAGCAAGGTTATTTAAGATAACCGCGGTAGGAAAAATAGGGTAGTTACTACTGCCACCAGCTAAGTCTTGATGAAAAGGGAGCAAAACAACGCTCCAAGAGAAACAGACAAAAAGGGATAAGTATTAACTCTTGCCAGTACTCTATGTAAGATAGGGTGTACTGGGTCTGTGGTTTTACAGAGGCTAATAAAGTTGATGGCAACTTTATATGTTCTGGGAGACAGTAGTCAGTCCCAGAAAATGGAGGCTGAGTTGGGAAATCTAAAAGACAATCCTGTGTCACTGCACTGAAGGTGATGTGTAACACACCGTAAAAAGATGATGCCTGCGGAGTAGGTAAGGCTCCACAGTCTATGAAGACAAAAATGTTAAACACACACAGCAAAACATATGTAAGAGTGGGAAAAAAGCTCACACTCTTACCAGGTGAAAAAAAATAAATCCTAGAAATCCAGCAAAGCTGCTGAGGGACTCAGTAGTTAGGGAAAATTCTCCAGAATGGCTAATTTCCCTTAACAGTAGTTTTTCATTTGTATTGTGTAAAGTAACTCAAGTATGTAGTATGTTTTGAATTATTAGCTTTTAGCTGTTTCATTTCGAAGATTACACACTATTGTCGAAGGAATCACTGTGGTGGTATTTATATAATACCAGACTGACCAAAGTCAGAATTGCAATAGTCAACTATTTATTGGCCTTGAAATTAACTGATGACAACAAATGATCCAATGTTTGATGTGATAGTTGAGTACGATCATTAAGCAAGAATGTGTTCAATCAATGCCTTGGTTATATTAAATGTATTTAACTTTGAAATCGTATAAGGGCGTTGGCTGCTGAAATAATGAAGAATAAATTGTATTGTAAGGGTAAAGAAGATAGGAAGGAACTTTTAACTTAGTTTTCATTTTCACTTGCATTGTAAGGGCAAAGAAGACAGGAAGGAATTTTTAATTTAGTTTTCATTCTTACTTTTCTGTCCTTTTACTTTTCTGTGGGCTGTCTTGTAAATAGAGAGTTGAATGAAATTTTAATAGTTAGTGTCATTAAGGATTTAGTTTGATTAGATATGATCTGAGGATCGATTTAGTCATTGGCCAAGGCTTTGGTTATGATTATGGTTATGCTTATGGTTCTCCTTTTTATCTTTGTAAGCTTTAATCTATGTTGTCATGTTATCAAGGTGGAATTGAATTGATATGTAATGCTTTTTATTTCTGTATTTTATATTGAAAAGTTGATTTATCAACTGTAACAATAAAAAAAAAAAAAAAAATTATTAGCTTTTAGCTGTTTATTCCATGTTAGTCATTACTCAAAGCTCCCATAAATTCCATTCATTATTTTACTATGGAAAATTACAAGATTAAACATATTGTAATTCTATAGTGCATGATGCAGCCGTTGCCAAAGTGTATGCATGATAAAGTTCCAGTATTAACAACAACACCCCAATATCATGTTTTGTTCACATGAGTAGTACATTCTTTAATACATTAAGTAGTTCATGATTGGTCTCCCGATCACCCTTGTCATCTTGTTACTAACATTATAAACGCAACCTCTTTTAGAGACTTCATATCAAAATTAATTTCATATGTGATGTCATCAGTGATGTCATCAATGACATTTGCGATGTGGTTTTTGATGTGTTAATCTTAGCAGTGCACGGAGATGGGGCAAGTTATGGTTGCTTCGCGTACCATAACTGGTGAATTTCAAGGGTTTTCCGGTTTTACTTGTAACCATAATGTTCCTTTAACAACGTTTTTTCACTGATTTTCATAGGTTTTTGTTATTGCAACTTCACCATAACCTCCCTTTAACAAAGTTTTTCAGTGATTTTCCTATGTTTTAACTAGTGCAACTTAACCATAACATCCCTTTCTGAACGTTTTTTCGGTGAATTTCATAAATGTTTACTAGTGCATCCTTAATATTCTACAAGTTCCTTATATTATACTCACAACCCAATGTGGCAGATATGGAGTATGCGGACAGGGCGGTAGTCCATGGACATCGGACGGCATTCACAAAGCCCAGAATCATAGGGCAGACCCACAAAAGTTGTACCCATCAACCAACAAACACATGTACATTAAATCATTACTAATGTTTACGACACACAAATATACCTTTTTCTGCAAACAATTACTTCAAAACATACTAATAATGTTTTCATTTAGCGTACATTACAATGCAATGCACCAATCAGAAACCATAACTGTGCACTTCATATAATATCCTCAGTAGAATTCTGCAAACACAAGGTGCTTATTGGAGAACAAATTCTCACTAAATAGTAAGTGCATTGTATTTATTTCTCTAGTATTAGCATTCTTTATATAAATATGTGTTATAAGAGAAGCTCTTTTTCTCTTCTTCGCAGAAAGGGCAAACACACTTGAGTGGTTAAAGGAGAACTTCCCAAAAGAAGAAATGAGTTACCTTAACATCTCTAATGGTACACAGTACAAATGTTGATGTAAACAAATAATGTAAATGTACAGTGCATAGTTTTCATAAAGAAACCGCGTCCCAGTTTATCCCATGTATCACAAAGAGAAGCCCTATCCCCAACTGTACATAATCAAATCATGAACTTGTCTGCAAAATTGGATAAACTAAGTAATGATTTTAAAGAACTTTTACAATATGTGAACAATCATGTCATTAATAATGTTCCTATCACTGTCCTTCTTGCACCTGTCCCTGTTGTCCCCAGCAATCATCCCCATCACATTCTGAAAATTATAATCAAAGAAACTTTGATGAAACTTCACGCCCTTCCTCCCCTCATCATTATTGTACAGACATTGCTAATTCTCCTATTTATTTTTCCCATTCCGACACCCATCCCATTCATGAAGAAATGTATTTTATATACTATAAATGTGTTGTAGGTGTTGGTTGTTATTTCTTTTTTTTTTATTAACTGTTAATTGGAATTTGTTAATAACAATAACACATTCAAACATGAATGAAGGTCCCCTCCACCACACCCCCCCCGATTTGAGTGTAGTCCGATCGTGACCAGTTCCTGACGGAGCTTTTACTGTGATATGACAGTTCTCCCTTTTGTCAAGGTTGTGTTGCGCCTCTATGTGTTGCCCGTTCATAGTTCATCTTCGCCTGGGTGTTCTATTATACCCAAGAGGCCCATGGTTGTCGGACACCTTGCTCCCCTTGCTCCCTCTCTCAGATATTTCAGTAGGGAGGCCCAGTCTCTGTTGAACCTATTGTAGTCCCCCTGGATGGAATATGTGAGCCATTCCACTGCTACTAGACTCAGAATTCTTGCCACCCATTCGTGGTCTTGTGAGGAGTTCCTGGATTTCCATTTGCACGCTAGTAACAGTGCAACAGCCATCATCATGATGATGTAAAGCTTGCAATCCAACTTGTATTTGATGGCTTCCAGTGTCCCACCCAGTTTGATAATCGCCAGGCCTATGTTCCCCTTGCACTTAAACCCTAAGACTTTCTCGATAGCTTTGAATATGCCCTCCCAGTATTTGTTAATTTTGGGGCATTCCCACCATATGTGGCTCCAGGAGTCCACTGCCCCGCAATCCCTCAAGCAAAGCCGTGATGTTTCTGGGTATATCCTGTGTAATTTTAATGGCATCATGTGCCACTAGTGAATAAGTTTGAGCCAGATCTTCAGGATTTGGAGGGCTCTTGTTAACTTGGGGATTTGCGCCCAGAGCTTCGTCCACTCCATCTCCTCCACCTCACTCCCTGTGGCCTCCTGCACTTCCTTATGGATGTCCTCTCCAAAGGATCCCCTCCTGCCTTTATGTGCCTATATATTGCTGTAACTAAGTGCTAGGTACTTCTCAAAGGGAGTTAGTTGGCATGTGGCTGCTTCTTGCAAGGTGGGGTGGTGCAGCCAGTGCCTCAGTTGAACATAGGCATACCTTTCCCTTTCGCCTAGGGCAAAGTCTGTTTTGCATTGTTTGAATTTTTTCACCTGTCCTTCGCTGAACATGTCTTGGACTACACTGCATCCCCCTGGTTGCCATGCCCCAAATGTGGATGGTTTGTGTCCCGGTGTGAATTGTGTTGCCAAAAAGTGGTGTGTAAGGTGAAGGGTATGTTGTGATGTGCACTGTTTTCACCGCTTCATCCTACGCGCGGGCCCCTACTGAAAGGACAGAGCTACTTTAGATTCGGGCCGGCCTGTCCCACTTGGGTTTGCACAGTATTCCCTCCAGGTCCTCTCCTGCTATTGCCCTGTCCTTGGGTCTCCATATCTTCCCCCGATCATCCCTCTGCCATTCCCAGACCACTCTCATCTGGGCTGCCCTATAGTATGCTCTGTAGTCCGGCTGTCCCATACCCCCACACTCAGTAGCGACTCTCATCACTTTGGTGGCCACTCTCTGGGGTTTATTATTCCATACAAATTTACTGGATGTCTTTTTTAGGGCTCTGAATAGGGACGGAGGAATGCAGGCTGGTAGGGCCATTTTTAGAATATTAATTCACCCCAGCCATGTTATTCGCGCTCTGAAACACTTGTGTACGAGCGCGATATAAATAAAATATAATTTCATTTCATTGCTAATAGGCCCCAATCAATCATTTTGGACTTCAGTTTCTCTAAGAGGGGTGGATAGTTTGCTTGGTATAGGGATTCTGTTGTTTTGGCCAGTTTTATGCCCAGATAGGAAATGGAGTGGTCAACCCATCTTTATGGGGAGACTGTTTTAAGATTGAGTGCATTCTCGGGTGGCAAGGTGAGATTAAGGATTTCGGTCTTGGCAGCGTTGATTTTGAGGCCCGCTACTCCCCCCCCCCAGATTGTGCTAGCTCTCTTTCTGTCGCCCTTAGGGATTCCTCCAGTTGGGTTAGGGTCAGCATGATGTCGTCTGCGAATGCTGCAATCTTATGGGGCCTCCCAGCGAAAGGGATGTCAGTTATGTCTTTGTTGGCTCTCACCAGCTCTAGGAAGGTTTACAAGTGTATCACGTACAGTATGGGGGACATTGGGCATCCCTGCTTGATTCCCCACTCCACTGCTATCGGTTCCGTGAGTTGCCTATTAATTGCAAGGTGGAGAATCGGGTGTCGGTAGTTGGCGGCAGAAAATTGGGGCCAAATCCCATTCTATACATGGTCGCGAAGCGGAATCCCCACTCCACCCGGTCAAAGGCCTTTTTGGCGTCCACCGCCATGAGGATAGAGGATAGACAGGATTCCTCTCTTGTTGGACTTTTCTATAAAATGGACCAGCCTCCTGACATTGTCGCCAGTCTGCCGTCCTCTAACGAAGACGGACTGGTCCAGTTGGATTATTTAGGGCTAATGTGGTCAAGTCTTGTCGCTAAAATCTTTGCATGGACGACGTTTATTAATGCAATGGGGTGGCAGGATCCGCAGTCCGTAAGGTCCTTGTTTTTTTGTATGAGGATGACTTTTACCTCCTCCATTGTTTTGGTGATGGCCCTGTCCTTGCATATTTGGTTGTAGAGGGCAGTAAGATGGGGAATGAGTGTTTCTTTGTGCATTTTGTAGACCTCCACCACATTGCCATCTGGGCCCGTCTATTTTGTCTAGATAATTATTCTGGAGTGCTTGGGCAGGGTTTTCTGAGCTGTACAGGGTAGTGTAGAACTGGGTGAACTCTCTTTTAATGTCTGCATTATTGGTGCTAGTTCTAATTCCCCCACTCTGATTTTCACTATTGTTTTATCCTTTTCCTCTCTTCTCAGCATCCTCGCCAGTAAGCGGTCTGCTTTATTTGCTTTAATATAATATTTTTGCCTGAGGTGAAGTAGCTTGCATTCCGCTGCCCTCGTCTGTATTAAATCCAGTTGCCCATTATGGCCCCATATGCCCTTTTGGCAGCTAGAGTCTGCCCTCTTCTCATTTTTGCCATTATTCACTTCAACTCCTCTTCCAACCTGGTCTCTTCTAGCCTCAATTCCCTATCCCTTCTTGCTTTAATGGCTATTATTCCCAATCTCAGGGTTGCTTTGAAGGTGACCCACCGAATCCGCTGAGCCCTGTCCCCGATTTTATTGGTGTTAAAGAAGGCTTCAATTTCTCCTGCCACCTCGCCTGAGGGGCGTCGGGTATCGCCATTTCCATAGGCCTGATGGGCGCCTCTTCCTTTCTAGATTGAGAGTTATTGGGGCGTGGTCCGAGAGTATTATGGCGCCCAGTGTAATGCTCTTCGCCCCTCCCAGCAGGCTACTTGATAGCCAGATGAGGTTGATTCTTGAGTGCGTGCCGTGAGCGTACAAGTAGAAAGTGAATCCTTCCTTGTCCCCTTTTAGCTCCCTCCATGTGTCTACCAGGGACAGAGTGCTAATTTAACCCTTAAGTTCTTCCAGTGGACTTCCCTGCAGGCCTGCGGTCCCTCTACTCCTATCTTTGGATGGGTCCCAAGCCATGTTGAAGTCCCCAGTTAGTACTATCAGGGATTTCGCGAACTGCTTGAGCCTCGTCATAGCTGTTTGTATGTATTTGTATTTTCCTGTGTTTGGAGCACAGAGTGTGGCTACTGTGAAGGTCTCCCTCTGCCCTTCCAACGTCACTGCTAGGTATCTACCCATGTCATCTGAGTCGTTTCCTGTGATAATTAGGTCCAGGTCGTCTTTCATGGCCAGGAGGACTCCTGCTTTCTTGGTAGATTGTGTGGCCTGGAGGATTCTAGTGTAGCCCCACGGTTTTATTCTGCCTCTATCCGCTTCCTCCCCCGTACTCTGGTCCTCCCTCCGACTGCTGTGTCCAATTGGGTCTCCAACCAAGCTGGAGACTCCGTTTTGAGGTGAGAGGTCGGAGCCCGTAGTCTTAGGCTGGTGGGGTCTGCTTCATCCCTCTCTGGCAGCCGTATGCTTGTCTTTGTGTCTCGGAGGTCGGCTCAAGGTGGCGCAGGGTCAGCGCCGAGACTGCCATTCGGAAGCTAAGTGCTAGTCCAGATGGGCCTACCTTGACTGTGTGTAGGAGGCTGGAGGACACCGGTGCTCCGTGTTCGCCGTGGGTGCTGAGGACTCTCCTCTCCCCGCCGTGTCCTCAGGCCGGCATGCAAGGGAAGTGGATCTCCATTCGTATTGTGTTTGGAGATACATGGGCTTCTGGTTGTGGGGGGAAGCAGGATCGGAGACCAATTCATTGATATGGGGGGTCCCGCTGAACTTATGCTGCCGGTTCGTCGGTCCACTGTACTGAGGCCCTTGGCGGGCTTCATTGTATCACTTTCTTGCAGGTCCTAGGGAGACCTGACCTCCGCTGCTAGGATGTGGCAGCTCGAATGTCATAGGGAATCCTCCCTCAGGTCCTTGTGGCTGGTCTCTCTAGCGGGTCGGTGGCCCTGACTCTCTGCTATAGTTGCAGGGCTAAGTTGCTTGGAGGCCGGCCCACGGGGGGGTCAATCGCTGGGACGATTACTGCCATGCCAGCGGCTTTCTGTTTCTGTGGTTCTGCTTCATCAGGGGGGGCGCTTCCTCGATCAGGAGGTCCCCGGGCGATCAGGAGCCTCTCTGAGGTCTATTCCCATGAACTTTTGTGCCTGAGGAGGGCTAGTTGCCAAGTTCACAGAGTAGCGAAGGCCTCTTCGGTCGGGAGCACAGTGGTCGTGATATTCACTCGCACTGCTGTAATTGGTTCGCAGTGCCACCTGCGTGGGGGCACGGTCATCAACTGCGCCACCAGGAAAATGTGAATACTCTGAAATGCTGCTAGTATGGGGGTATGTCAGTTTGTACGGTTTCACAGGTGTCACATAGTAATCATTGCAATTTGTACATATGCGGTCGCTTTTATCAGCGGTCTTCTATTTCAAAGAAAACGACTTGTGACCTGCACCACTAGGGAACTGTGAACACTCCACAATGCCGCTCGTATGGGAGTACGTCTGTTTGTACGGTTTCACATGTCTCATGTAGTAATCATTGAAATTTGTACATATCTGGTCGCTTTTATCAGCGTTCTTCTATTGCAAAGAAAACAACTTACCTAATTCTCCTCCATGTGGAAAACAAGTATGCAGCGAGGCTCAGTGCGGAATCTCACGCTGCTTGTTTTTTGGCAAGGGCTCGTCATGGCAACCCAGATTGCTTTCATTTCATGTCCAGGCCAGGCCACTACTTAGCGACAGCCATGTTGGCCAAATCGGGGCAGCCATTTTTCAATGGTCTATGCCATGGGATGTTTCTAATATCAAACACAGCGGAATGTTAAGGCCTGTCAGCCAATTAGGTTTTTATATTTTTGTTTTTTTATTTTTTAAGAAGTTTTACCATTTATATCATTGTGCAATGACCATATTACATTATGGTTTAATTCTGTTTCATCTCGACTTCGCGACGGCCATCTTAGTTCGGGAAATACTGGCTAGATCGAGCGACCTCAGAAAAGATCTTCCAATTAACCCCTCATCCAGTTATTTAGTGAGTCAAGATCTATTGATAACTCATCCATTATTCATCCGAGATAGATAGGCAGACCTGGTAGTACACCATTTTTTATTGGTTAATTAAAATATATATTTTAACTATTATAATCTGCATTAGGAATAGTCATTAGAAAAAAATGTTGCACCTACCAAATCTGGCTCATAAGTGTCGTTGGAAGTCTAGTGTGTCACCTCACATGCAGGTTGTATGCAAATGCATTACAGTTTGGTTGTGTTCTTTCTGTGATAACTGTTCGCTAAAAACATATAATGAGAGGCTATCTCTACTGTGAATAAAAAGATATCTTATTTGTAGGGCCAGTTATAATATGCATGTCAGTTACCCAATAGAACATGCAAATTATGACATCGTAATTAGCAAAATCAAAAATTGCTGAATCATAAGAAAATATTAATCTCAAAAATTGCCTAATAAAAATTAAAAAATCATCTTGTGGTCTGTGTTAAGACCTACTGGAGTGCAGCAGAGAAGACAAATGCATTTACTCTCCATTTGCCACAATTTAAGTTTCGTGTCTCCTCCCGTTTTTCCTCCCTTAACTCTCATTAGACCAATGAATTGAAGGTCTGATTTATCCAAAAACTGATGAGTCTGTTGCCAGTGAACAGCAAGTGGCACCTGTTGATCCTGACTGTTCAAACTGGCTAGATGTTCCCATGCCCATATGCGCAGTTGTCTGATTGTGCTACCCCCATATAATTTACCACAGAGGCAGATAAGTGCATAGACCACAAAGGTGGTCCTGCAATTCATGATCTTTAATCTTGATAGCAGTACCAGTTGGCTCAGTGAATTGTGCACAGTCTTGATGTGCATGTTTACTTTACTTTACTTTACTTTACTTTACTTTACTTTACTTTACTTTACTTGACTTTAATAATGTATACCGTGCTATCCATGGACTCGAAGGCTTGAAGGAGCCAAAATGACATACAGAACATGAAACAATAAACGGGAAGTAAATGCAGATATTAAAAGTTACAGGTGCCGGTTAAAAACCATCATAAAAACATGTTATTTAAAAAGCCATGTCTTGAGTTTACTTTTAAAAACATCAATAGATTCAATTCCCTGAGCTCAGGAGGGAGTACATTCCAGATTCTAGGAGCAGCATGCATAACAGCTGTTTTGCTGGCCCTGACGGTATTGAATTTCAGGGTATGTAACAAATTTGTATTATTGGATCTTAGGCACCTCAGTTGCACCTTATCACTAATCAGAGCCTGAAGATAGCCCGGCATCCTGCCCTGCCGACATTTCCATACAATGAGGGTGAGGCGATATGCAAGTCTAGATTCCATGGGGAGCCAATGGAGGTTACGGCGAGCTTCGGTGATATGGTCTCTGCGCGCAGTGCCAGTTACCGTTCTCACTGCACTATTCTGCACAACCTGAAATCTTGTGAAGTCTCCTTTGTTAATACTAATCATTAAACTACTGTCAGGAGGCACTGATAAACAACCATAACACGTATGCAGCATTCATAGACTTGCAAATGGCTTTCGATATGGTTAATAGGACAACACTTTGGGGAAAACTAAAGAAATGGAATTGTCCATTGACGCTATTGGAACCGATCAAGCAGCTATACAGCAACACAACTTTAAGAATCAGACTATCCCAACAAGGGCAACTATCGGCACCTATTGAAGTGGACAATGGGCTTAAACAGGGCTGCCCTCTCGCAGCAACGCTGTTTAAACTGTATACCATGGATCTCCCTGATCATCCTCGTTTTCAGATGGCAAATCCTCCTAAAATAAACAACCAGCAGATTCAGCACTTGATGTATGCAGATGATATCGTCATTTTAGACAAAACAGAGTTAGGGCTACAAAGAAGTCTACGGGAGTTGGAAATTTACATGGTGGAAAATGGACTAGAGATAAACGCAGCCAAAACAAGAATCATGGCACTCTCGGCAAAGAAACCACAAAAGAAAAATCAACAACCATTTCGATTTTACATGCATGAAAAAAAATTGACCACAGTGACAGCAATCAAATATCTGGGAGTCCTAGTTAATCAATCAGAAGTAGAAATACCCTGGATAACTCACTTAAGAACAAAAACGGCCTCTTTAGCGAACCAAGGGCTACTCTTACATATACAATTTGGAAAATATTCTTTAAAACCGATCCTCATTTTCTATCGGCAAAAAGTGACTACGATCCTTAGTTACAGGAGTGAGACCATGATAAATCTCGACCAATCAATTTGGGACATCTTGGAAGGCCTTTTTTGGAGGAAAATTCTTGGGCTATGAAATTCATTCCCAATCAAAAGAATTAGACACGAGATCGCGACACAATCGCTAAGATCAATAGTCGAGTGGAAAAAAATCGACTTATACAGAAAGATGATTAACGAGGATGAAATCCCAGCATATAAATTATTTCAACAAAGAAATAATACAGTGGCTAATACGGCCTTAGCACTATGGAAGAACGTCATGAAAGGCGTGATGGCAGTAAATAGCATAACAATGGAGATGCTAGTAAATAGACCTCAATGTGCTAAACAAAGACTACAGAGAAATGATTGGATATGCACTCTGACAGAGAAATCACAATACCAGATGAATCTGAACTTTGAGCTGGATAGCCGTGCACTTAATGATCTACCTGCATATCTGAAGCAATTTCTGGATAGGCAGATCAGGGACCAATTTATTAGACTACGATTGAACCAATTACCAACACGGGAACTCATGACAAATACTAGGCAAATCTCCAAAGAGGAAGCCTTCTGTCGATTCTGCGGGAACAAGTAATCGCTGGAGAATATCCATCATATCATCATGATTTGTACTGCGTTGGTTGAAAAAAGAAATTGGTTTCGAGAAATGATATCAACAACCGGGCCCAAACTTAATAGCCAGGACAGATGGAATCTTATACTATCAGGGAACAATAGGAGTCTGACTACTGTCATTATTCAATTTTGGAATCATATTATCGCCATGAAGACCACATAAACACCAGGAACGGTGGACTCAATGCTGTACTTAAAGTACTTAAAGTAGTAAGGAAAATGAACTAAGGAAGTATGGAGAGTATGGAGAACGAAAGACAGCTCATGTTGAAATTTTTTTTTTTATTAATTTTTTATTATTGTACATTTTGGAAATGTATTTTTGTATGGATAGATGAAAAGTTTTGAATAAAACTATAACATTGAAAAAAATAAATAAATAAACTGCTGCAATAATCTATTTTTGTGCCCACTATTGTTCTGGCAATGGTCTCTGCATTCTGTTGGCTAATGAATGGGCGCAAGTGTGCCAGGAGTTTAATGTATTATGCAGACAATGACACGATGGAGCTAATGTGTTCTTTCATATTGAGGTGCTGAACCAACACTACACCCAGAGTGTTAACCTTTTTTTAAGTAAGGATTTTAGTTCCCTTGAGGCTAAATTTCTCATAGTCTAAGCCTAATTGTAACAGGTTTTGAGAGCCCACACCCATAAACTCTGTCTTATCCTTGTTTAGAGCAAGCTTGTTCTGGATCATCCAGTTTTCCACAATGGAGTATACCTCATTAAAGTAACATTCATCCTTCTCATAATTGTCAGATAGTGGAATCAAACACTGTGAATCATTGGCATAATTAGTGAACTTTATAACATTGGAATCAAGATATTCAAAAAAAGAAACAGTAAACATATGGTATATACAGGGAGAAAGACGTGCCCCCTGCAGCACCCCACATTTTAAAATGATTCCGCCTTCTGCTCTCCCTACCACTAAGGAATGATGAGAGCCACATGGCTGCACTGTTGGAAAAGTTTGCCACCTCCTTCAACCTGGGGATCAGGATAGTATGATCCACCATGTCGGACGTGGCCGATAAGTCTAGTAACATAAGAAGAGATGGCAATCCTCTATCCATACGATCAACCAATTTCGACTTCAGTTCCTGTAGGACTGACTTGGTACGGTTCCCCTGTCTGAAGCCGGATTGATGTGAGTGAAGAATAGAATAAGAGTTGAAATGGGCAGTTAACTGGACAAAGGCTACTCGATCAAGAATCTTCAATAAGAAATAGGTGTTTGTAATGAGTCTAAAATTCAGTGGATTATCCTCCGGTAGGCTTGGTTTTTTGATAATGGTTGTGATCCATTCTTTTTTTAACTCCTGATTTTCAATAAAGGAGGCGTTGATAAACTTGCATATTGCCTCAATTAGTATAGCCGAGCAGGGTTTAATGATTACAGCAGAGCATGGATCGCCTTTGTACGATGTAGACTTAAGTTGCATTATAATAGGTGCTATTTACTCCACCAGAATAGGAATAAAGCAAAATTCCGGGACTTGAGGGTCCAATGTCAGATGAACTTGATTAGTTACTCCAAGAGTAATGGAGTAAAAAGCCTTTTTTACTAACAATATCAGATCTAATTTTGTCAAACTTCTCCTGCAATACTTCCTGAATTGATGTGCACCAAGCTGTATCCTTGGTAATAGTAGATGTCTCCTGCCTACAGGGGGTAGGTTGCTCTTTTACAATGTTAAAAAGCTCCTTAGTTTCATATTGTGCATTGCTGATTCTATCATTAAAACATTTTTTTCCCATTAATAATCGCTTGCTTATAATCTTTTGCGGCTATTTTATAAATAGCTTAAAAAGTTGAGTTCTTTTTCCAATCATAAAAGCATTTTAACATGTGCGATTTATGTTCCCTAAATTCTTCAGTGAACCAAGCATTTCTAGGTGCTACTTTTTTATGCTTCAATTTGAGGGGGGATAGGAGATTAATAACCTTATCAAAAGAGCTGACCAGCACATTGGAAAACTCCTCAACAGACACAATATCATTGATTTTGTTAATGGTAGAGCACAGCAGAACGGTTGTGCATTACCTGGTAAGGTTCCTAGTGGTTCTGTACTGAATGGTTTGCGTGTTCCATCCCTTAGTTTTTATGGGAAAAGTTGAAGTCAACATAAAGAGGGCAAAGAAATGGTCCGACCATGGGCATGGGAGTACAGATACATCTCTGACCAGGACATTCAGTGTGGCGACCCAAATTAAAGTATGCCCTTTGATGTGTGTTGGTGTAGCTACGTTTTGGGTAAATCCCAGATTGGACAAAGAGCCCTCCAATTCCAAAGCTCTACTGTCCTAGCCATAAGTTAAAATCACCTAGCAGAACAAATTTTGTTTTGGGTTTAGGCAGAAGAAGGATAAAAATAGACGCTTTTGAGAAAGGTCACCCATGACCATCGGAGGTCTGTATAAAAGCAAAAGGTTAACAGTTACATTGTACATGTGCCACATTTGTGAAAGCCTGATGTAGGTTTGAGCCAATTACTCACTTGTCCCTTGTTCTGATTACTCAAATCCAAAAAAGAAGGTCTGAGTTTGTTTCTGATCATGTGTGCTCTAGTGTAAACAAACTTAGGTTTGTCTGTCAGAAAATGAAGCAAATCATTGTCTAAACATAAGATATGCCAATGCTTCGACACAAATCTGTACAGAGCAGGAGCGTCCTGTGAATATTTAGTGATAATACTCAAAATCTTTGCCGATTTGGCTTTTTAGGGTCCTGTGTTGAGCATACTTAACCGTTCCATGAACTTGTATTTTTGTGATGCTTTGATAATAGTATCTGGTTTGTAACCCTTTTTCTGAAATCTCTGGCTTAATACCACACATTTACACTTCTTGCCCTATAGAATACTCCACCAGGGATATTATTGATGTTGGATTGTAAATGGCAGCTTTGGGCATGAAGTATGGAATTGACCTCAGTCGGCTTACGAAATGTATTAGTCTTGATTTTACAATCCTTGATTGCAATATGAAGATCAAGAAAATCAATGTTACCTGGGTTGCAATGACCTGTGAGTGCAATGCCAAACCTGCTGTTATTTGTTATTAAAGCTTTCATCAGTCCCATTCCAGAATATCATCAATATAGCATTTCCAAGAAATTATGTTTTTGGAGAAAACACTATTATTGAGAACATACGTTTCCTCAAATTGTGCCATAAACAAATTGGCAATCTTTCACGTGCGACTACCTCAAAGTGGTCATTCTCTCTTGCATTCACCACTGCTCTTCCACTATGCATCTCGGCAGTGCTCTGGTCTATTTACGATGACCCATCAATGAATTTAATTAGCTACCCTCCTAGTGCATTCTCCCTAAAATGGGGTACCTCATCATGATATTCAGTATTGTTAGTGCAATCATGTACATACTGCCTTCTCCACTGGCTCTTCTTTGAATCTGGTTGAGTTTACCACTCAGCATCTGACAATTATGAATGAAGGATTCGATATAATCACCTCATAACCGGATGCTCTCTGCGTGGTCAATGTGCTTTTGGGTTTTTCAAAGAAGGCGAAAAGAGCATGCTCGACATATAATGTTACTGAACAGTCCATATTTATGCTGGTATTCTGACTTCTCATTTGCAAAAGCTGCTGCAGCCAATGCTTACTCATATGGGCAATGGCCTCTCATTTCCAGACCTATGATTCCACAGTAAAATGCTAATGGTTTGTATCCCATGGTAGTTTTCTGTGTGAGGACAGACATCATCACCAATCCATTTGTATAGGGAAATAGAAAAAAACCTTCATTTTAATTGGGGATCCCTAAAACTCATTAAAGGCATCTATCATCTTTCCTATCAAGCTATGTCTCTTTTTTCTTTCTGTGATTATTTCAGTCTTTTTAAAAGTGGTCTGGCATATGTACTGTAGTCAAAGACCCATGCCCTACAGTAATTCCAAAGGCCTAGGAACTGCTGTAATTCTTTCACTGTCTCTGGCCTGCATGTTTTCATAATAACTTCTGTTCTTCCTTGTGTCACATTGTTTCCTTATTTTGATATTGGCTTGCCTATGTATAGGACTTCTTCCTGTTAATATTGCATTTTCTCTTTCTCCACTTTGTACCCTTTCTCTGCCAATCCTATCATCGGTTTTACTGAGTCTCTCATGCACTCTCCCTCTCTGGTGCTACACACCAATATGTCATCCAAGTACTGGATTACCACACTAACAAGTTGTATATTTCCTAAATCAATCTGCAACACACGGTTTATGACCGAGGTTGATTCACAGTAACCCTGGCATAAACAGTTATGTTACAGCCAAATCCCCCGGTAGGTAAACACAGTAAAATATTGTGAATCAGGGTGCAAGGGAATTGAAAAGAATGCATTCTTTAAATCGATCATTGTAAAATACAATTTGTTTTAAATATTTTTTTATTGGTTAATCAAAGTTAGACCTTTAACATTCCTCCATTAACAAATTCATCATCATTTGTGGGAATTCAAAATGTATCCCCCAAGCCAGATCACTCAGTCTATCCAGCCTGTTTTAAATGGCTCAAATTCAGGACCATCTTCCTCCTGGTCCAACTTTAGGGATTCAACAAATTTTAATGCATCTAATGTTCGACCCACTTTTTTGGCTGTCATAAGCCGTTCCCAATATTCATCTTCAGTGTCCTCAGAGATATTACTCATATAACTTCCCATGTGTGCCCGACATTTCAATGCCAGGTTCGGGCAGGCTAGCATCACATGTCTGACAGATTCTAGTTGGTCCTTATTTCTACAGAACCTGCAGTATGTTGTTGATTTTTCAATGAGTTTTCTTCTCCATTTTACCTCTCGGGAGTGCCATATGTTGAGTCTGCAGCACATCAGCACGTCTCTGTAGTGTTTGGATGGAAACTTCAGCAGGTATGGTGGAAGCATATTTAGAGCTTTGCGTTCCCAGATGATGTTATGACACAGGTTTCGTGATAATTTATTCTCCTGAGTTTCCTCCCAGTCCTTCTCTCGGATGGTTCTTTTAACCTTATCTGGGTTGCACTTCAGCGTATCTTCCGAGACGTCCAACTGTTCCATGGTTACTTCACATCTCCTTTTCCAATCCTGTAGAATTGCGTCTCCATTTAGTACCCCAGTCCGTGCTAAGATTCTGAACGGCTGGGATGGATTGTCGAGAATACACTTTCTATAGAGGGATAATGATTTCCATAACGCGATTGAAACCATGGATTGGAGTCTTAATTCTGATCTTATGAGTTCCAGCGGTAGCAAATTCGGGAAGCGTAAGATCTTTCACCAGAAATAGGACTCGCATAGGTTCCAGACTTCCATTTTAGGGCTAAAAGAGCCTCCGCTCCATACGTGATTACGGCCACCACCTTTTGCTTGTAGAAAGTTCTTATTGGCATCAGCGAAAATTTTCCATACCTGCGATGTAAGAGTATTCATTGGTTGGTCAAAGCTGTTAGTTTTTCTCGGATCAGTGTATAGTGCGCCTGTTCGTTACAGTTTTTATTTATCCTTATCCCAAGGTATATAGTAGTATCCACTTCCTCCAATGTTTCCTTATCCAACAACCACGTCTGAATTTTCTCTGCTCTTTTCCTTCCACGGCAAGATTTCATGGTTAAGATCATGGATTTTTTAATATTTATTTTCATATCATTGTCTTTTAGATATTGATTAAAGACCTCGATCCTTCGCTGCAGTCCTATTGGCGTCTGGTCTGCAAATACAGCGTCATCCGCATATAGCATCCACTGTACCTCAGTTCCATTTACCTTCGGCGGGAAGGCACGAATATGATCTTGAGATATCTTCATGTCAGCCATATATAGTACAAAGAGAAAAGGGGCTAATGCACATCCCTGTTTGATTCCCCGGGCAGTTTTGATCTTCCTAGATAGCCCTCCATTTTCAGTAATTTTAACCTGTATCGAGGTGTCAGTATACAGGTCTTGAATAGCTTGCAGCAGGTCCGTCGGACATCCCCAATTCCTCAATTTTGACCACAGGTGCTCTCTGTTTATCCCATCAAACTCCTGTTCGAGGTCAATGAAGGCCAAGTAGGTCGTTGTTTTCTCTTTCAAGGCCTTTGCCTTTAGTATGTTGATCAAGAACAGATTGAGGGAGGTACCAACGCCACTTACGAAGGCTGTTTGTCTCTCGTCCAAGATTTTAGTTTGAGAGGTCCTTTTTTTTAGGTCTCTTAGCAAGATAGACGCGAAAAGCTTGCCAATAGAATCTAGCAGCGCAATCAGTCTGTAATTTCTTGGGTTCCCACGATCCCCCTTTTTATAGATAGGCACGATGTAGGCCTCCGTCCACATGGTAGGAATTTGTCTGGCTTTTATTATTTGTTGGAAGAGTGCAAATATGAAGTCGGACCAGCCTTCGCAGTTTTCTTTCAGCATTTTATTGGAAATGCCATCTGGGCCGGCTGCCCTGGAAGTGCTAGGTTTTTTGATAAGCATTAATATATCTTCTCTATCGAATTCCAGGGCCCATTCAGTATTTTCCATCCTTATAACTGTAGCATTCTCCTTGGTTTTCCCTTTAAACATCGCGGTGTAGTGCTGAAACCAGTTTTCCTCCGAGACTTGGTTTACACCTATTGCCGATTGGTTCAGGCCTCTGTTGTTGATTAAATCCCAACTACTTCTTTTATTATTTGTTGATATTGCCGCTAACATTGTTTCTGCATCTCTTTGTGTTCTTAGATAACGAGTTGAGCGCAACCAGTTTTTATAGGTTTGCCGGCACTTTCTCAGCAGCTCACATTTCTCTATGCTGTGGGCCTTTATTATACGCTTGAGGTCAGCTCTGTATTGCTTTCATCTGGAAACCATGAGTTCATCATAGGCATGCTTTTTTTCGATTTGCTTCACTTTAGTTGAATCGTGCTTGACCACAGAGGCTTCTAACAGCCGTTTATACTCAACCACCTCTTCACCTTTCTCTGTGGCTTTCTTGTAATCCTGTACCAATTTTGGTATAGCCTAGTCTTTTAGTCTCAGTCGATTTCTGCCCCACGACACCTCCGTTTCCATCATTCTTTGACTCCTTGTGGTTGATCTTATATCCCAGGCGAGTTCAGTTTCCAGCAGACAGTGATCGCTATACGCTTGTTTGGTTATTGTGAATGATTTTATCCAAGCAAGCGTATTGCCTCCTACAAAACAGTAGTCTAGGCATGCTCCCGATTTTCCACTGTGCCATGTGTTAGCATCCATTAGATCTCCTCTTGTCTGGCTGTTTAGCATCCTCATATCCCGGATACTCATTTCCTTCATCCATTGTCTTTCTTTTCCTAGTAAGTTTTCTGTTTCTTTGATTTTACCAGCTTTGTCTAGAAGCTTGATATTTAATTCCTCATTCAATAATATCAGCTGGTCTTTTTCCTCAGTCATGGATTTATCAATGGTATTCATGATTGATTTTAGATAGATCCCCTGACTCGGCATATTTTCACTCCAGTAGGTGTTGATTAGTACCATTTTTCCCGTCTCCACTTTTTTCTCAGCTTTAAAAGCTATTTTCAATATTTGCACATAAGAATTTGGAATCTCATGTTCGAGCACTTGCAGGGGGCTATTCTTTAATATCATAAGTCCTGCAAATGGCCTACCTTTCGGGCCCTTTTTGGCCAGACTAAAGTAGACTTCATAGCCCTCGCATACTGGGGGTTCGCGCAACCAAGATTCCTGAATGGAGATAAGATTGTATTTGGCCAGAAAAAAGCTGTCCTTTGAGAACAGATGTTGAAAGCCTCTGGTGTTCCATGAGGCACAATAGACATGTCTATACTGGCCCTCCTTACTCTATTGTTTCTTCTTAGAGTTACAGGTACTTGCCATCCATGACCAGTCATTTGTTTTATTTCTGGCTTTATCCGGGTTAGCGTTCCCCTTCCTTGGGTTTTCTGAATTGTCCACCGTAAACCTCAGGGTTTTCAAATTGTCATCATTTTTTTTAAGATGGAGGGGTAAGCTTTGTGATTTTTTCCCCCCTCTTTTTCATTTTCTTTTAGTTCCTTTTTCCTCACCTCCTCCTTGTCTGATCTATTTTTTATGGACTTTTTTTCAGTAGCTTTTTCCTTATCGCATGTTTAATTCACGTCCTTGGCTTTTCTTCCATCCTTCATAGTTGTTTTTGGATTGATTTTGTTGATGTCAGCGTCCAGTTCCTCTAATCGAAAACCCTTTTTTTTGAGGATATCATTGGCCGCCAGGAATTTTTGCTTAATCTCATTTGAGGTAAGATGTAATATTACTTGATCCATCCTTTGGTCTCTTAGAAATTCCACTATTTTTATGTCATTAGATGATATTGTGTGTAGGGCTGAGGTTTGATTGCAAAGAGACATGACATAACTCCTGTTTAGCACCGCCCTTCAAGGGACATTGGATGCAGTTTCTAATTTCAGATAACATCCTTTAGGTGGAATAGTATTCCTCGGTGTTGGTGCGGGCAAATTTTGTCCTTTCTTGACTTCAGTACTTTCCTTGTCTCTGTTATTACTTTTTTTGTTTTGGCCGAGAATTTTCCAGTCAGAGTCGTGCATTTTTTTCTTTGTTAACCAACTCTAGCCTTCTTTTTTCCAAAGTTTTAAAGTGAGTGGTCTCATCTTCGGCATCATTCTCGGATTCTTTTCCCAAGGGTTCCGATCTTCTCCCTGACTCCCTGGCGATCTTAGGGAGAGGCTCTCTTTAAGATTTCTTACAATCCATAGGTTTTAGACCAGGATCGGTGGCATCCCAATTGTCAATGGTTTTCCATTCCGATAGACTGATGCTTTCCCAATCTTCCTCATCACTATTTTTGCCCATAAGTTCAATCAGGTCACTCAAATCTGCTGGTTGCTCCAGCTCTTTCCATTTATCCTCAGCTGGTGGATCCTCCAAACTGTCCAATTCTCCCATTGCCAGTTCTCTTCTCAGCTTCTTTGCACACTGTAGGTTATCTCTTCGAGGTGGTGTTCTTAAATTCCTCAAGAATGCTCTTGAGCCATTTACCTTCCGTTTTAGGACTTCGTTTTTTGATTCTTTTCCCATTGTCATTTTTTTTTTTTTTGACAGCCTCTTTTCCCTTCTGGTGGTCCTGGTCCTTGGGAGTTCCTCCTGAAAACATAGCAAAGTTGGGTTGCTCTGGTTGAAGTGTTAAGTTACGTTTTTTCTCTCCCTTATTCACAGGGGAAATAAGGATCACTTCTCCAAGTGCTAACTCTGTTTTTTTGGGCTGGGTACCATTTCCTTGTTTCAGCTTCATAGGGCCTTTTCCTCCACAGGGATTTTCTCCCAATTGAACCGCATCTTTATTTTGTTTGGTCAGACTTCTCATCCATTTGCAGTTCTCAAGGACTGCCTCCATCAGTAATGACTTGTCATTAGCATCCCTTCTTGCTAATTCACTGAGGCGATTTTGCCAGAGCTGGGTTTGTTCAGCTTCTTTGTTCATACGTATGTTCAAGTTCTGCAAGGACAAGTCCATTTCCATATTTGCCTCTTTTATTTGCATGTTGGTAGTGGTCACCTCTTGCACAGAGTCTTTTATCACCTCATAGAGTTTTAGGAAAGGTACCAGTGTAATATTTAACAAAGTCATAGGGCCTCATTACGACCCAGGCGGTAAATTACCGCCTGGGTCGTACCCCTACCACCATGTGTACGTTTACACCATGGTGGATGGCAGATTTGCCGCCCCATTCCAAGGTGAGTGGGGCGGTAAATCCCCATTTCCCATTTTACCCTTCCCCATTACCATTTTTGCCCCATAGGGCATAATGGGAGTGGGGAAGGCGCTAATTACGCCACCGTAAATTACGGTGGCGTAATTAGCTCCATGGTCCCTTAGCGCCATGGATTTTAACGCCTGCAAAAAGCAGGCGTTGAAATCACCATGGCGCTAAGGGACCTTGTAATCAGGCGTTAAGGGTCGGCGCCGTTTACGGCGCCGTTAAGCCCTTAACGCCTGACTCATAATGAGGCCCATAACCACTTAATGGATATGTTTAGTGTCCTTTTCTCTTCCAAGTTTACAGGCTTCACTGATTATTTGTGTAATTTGATCTTTTGATAAGGCATCAGGGCGCAGGTTTGCATCCTCCAATGATGGTGTCTGGGTCATTTTCATTGTCATTTGAACCTCACAAGCTGTTATTTGTGATTTTAGGCCTTTCAATCGATTTCCAAGGCATAGATGTTCCTTCTCAAGTGTTGATGTTTGAGACAGCTTCATTAACGTATGGTCTCCCTGATACTTTGTTGAAAATATAACAGGGTCTTCAGCCACAAAAGATCTCCCTTTGGCTTGTTCCTTGTCCAATGCTGCCATCCTCTCATTTATTAGAGAGATGCTCTTCCTTTTCTCTCTTTCAATTTTGCCCGTCAGTAGCGTTATGTCTTGCATGATTTTATTTGCTAGACTTGAGTTACTCAGGCTAGCCGGTGGCAGCTGTGTGTTACCATTGGTTCCTGGGGCTCCTGATGAAATAGCCCTCTCTGAATCTCTCTGAGCTTGCTTGTCCAGACGCGCCTTAGTGGGGTGCATCCCATCAGTGGGGTGCATTTCAGTCATTTCCTTGAATAAACTCAGGGATGGGCTACCTTGTTCAACAAGGTTTTTGAAAATACATCCATTTCATCTTTCTGAGTATTTTTATGATTACCTTTGTCCTTGGAGCCTTGATTTCGACAATCTTGCCTATATGGCTGGAAGATATTGAGTATTACTGGGGATTCCTCCATGGAACCTAGACATTGTGATTTTTCTCCCATTTTGATGGTAGAATCTTGCGGGGCTTTTTCCCATTGACCCAGCTCAATTGCATCCCACTGGTCTCCATGTTCCCATGCAGTCTCTGAAATTGGTGATCCACTTGTGGATCGGGTAGAGGGTATCTTTGCATGACTGGGATATTTTGTGGGTGTCATTGGGATCTTTAAAGACTCTCTGAGTCTGCTCTCATCCCTCACCTCTACAGGATAATCATGGTAGTCAGTCATGCCCTTACACATATCAGCTATAGCCAGATTTGGACTTCCGGCTAATTCGCAGGCTTGCCTGTTCGAGGGGTAGTTACCTTCACTTGGGGAGATAGAGAGTGGAATGGGGCCATGCAAATCGTTCCTCACACCGGATTTGCTTTTTGATTCGATCTTCTCAATCTCACAATCTCAATTTCGGGATGCTGAATGTCTGCAGCTTTCTCAAGGGGTACACCCAAGAGCGGATTAGGTACGTCCAAGCTTTTATCATGCTCTTTTGGGGGGGTAGGACTGACTCTTTGGCTGATTTTGTCTAGTTTGCAGACAGTTTGGTCGGCTGCATACCCCTGGTCGGTATCATCATCAGGCAACTTCGATGTTGCAAGGGCTATGGGTTGTTGATTCATAGTCCCTCCTGTAGTGGGGACTGTACAAGCCATAGGTAGCTCAGGGGACTTTGGTGCCAATCGTAAGGTATCATCATTTCCCATATCTAACAATTGACTTTTATCCATATCCGTGTTTGCCCCCACAGATAGGCTCTTGCGCTTCTTAGTACAAAAAGGTAGACAGGACTGTTTGCGCATTGTCATTTTCAATGTATGTTCAAGGCTCCCATTTACTTCTGGAAGAGAAGCGAATCTTTGCCTTACCTGGAGGCGGGTTCTCTGTCCTGTTGCTGATAAATCCAAGTTCGCAGGGAATTGCTTCATACTGTCGTGCAGCTCCTCTATGTAAGACTTCTTTGTTTTGGATCGGGCACGCGTGACTGCCACCAGCAAGGGTATAGGTGCATCCACAACCACAGCAAGCAGCCAAACAGAACAACAGCAAGGTAGATCACCCAGATGATGCCCTTTGTGCGTTCGGGCTTAGTGCCGCAAGGGTGTCTGGGTGAAAGTTATATAGCACTTCCTTCCTTCCTGTGGGTGTCCAGGGGGGAAAGGGGGTGGGGCCAGGAAGCCCTACGGCGCAACAGTGTTTTTTTCCTTCTTTGTCCCCTCAGCCTCACGCCGCAACTTCCACATGCCTCACAGAGCATCCACACGTCGGATCCAAAATACCTGACAGGCTGCAGGCGAGAGGGTAGCAGCCACAGCAGCCACAGCACAACAGCAAGGTAGATCACCCAGACGATGCCCTTTGCGCGCTCGGGCTTAGCGCCGCAAGGGTGTCTGGGTGAAAGTTATATAGCACTTCCTTCCTTCCTGTGGGTGTCCAGGGGGCGGGCAGGGGGCGGGGACAGGCAGCGCTACAGCGCAGCAGTGGTTTTTTCCTTCTTTGTCCCTCAGCCTCACGCTGCAAATTCCACACGCCTCACAGAGCGTCCACACGTCGGATCAAAAACAGCTGACTGGCAGCAGGCTGCAGACGTGAGGGTAGCAGCCACAGCAGCCACAGCACAACAGCAAGGTAGATCACCCAGACGATGCCCTTTGCACGCTCAGGCTTAAAATACTGTGCTTTGGAAGGGATGTTTCATAATATCGTGCCTTGATTTAGCACTAATGGGAATTCTGCCTGAATGACATTGTTTAGGGGGCATGAATCCTCTACAAATCTCCACTATCCTTCTGTTGCTTTTTTAAAGAGGTACACAGACATGTTGCATGTTGATTCTGAAGGCACTAATATCCCCTGTCGCACTAGGGCAACAATAGTTTAATAGATATCCTTGCCAGCTTCCTTTGATATGGGATACGGTCTTCCTGGTGGTAAAATAGCCCCTTTCTTTAGTTTATTTTTTACTGCCCCTACTCCTTTTAATAGACCAACATCATATGGACTGCTGGTCCAGAATGAGTTTGGTACATATGCCAGATCTCCTTGCAGAAAGGGTGGTACCTTGTTTACCAATTACATTCTCTTGCGAATTTCCCAGTTCTCAATTTGTAGCTGGTATGTGAGACAAATGCTAAACATCAGTTCATCAACTGAGACCTTGTCTGTAAATAATTTTTCATCTGTAAAATCAGTCAGTCTATGCACTTCATCAAGAGTCATTACTGTTCACCAATGTACACCTACATCATCTATTCCATGTAACATTACTCTGTATTCCCTTACTATTGGATCTTCTAGCTCAATTGCAATGATCCGCACTTCCTCAAAATCCCTGGGTACTTCTTGGTGAAACAAAAACTAAACTCAGCTGATAACCTCAATGTTTTGTCTTGTATTCTTGGATGCCATTTTAACAATATGTGTACTCCATAACAGAAAACGTCTGGGCTGAGTGGCACCCCCACTCTGCTTTCTGACCATAAAAGGCTGTTAAACATTCTTGTGCATTCACATCATGAATTCCTGGGATATACCATATTGTCCTGCCATCAGTAAATTATATTGTCATGTTCAATTTACTCATCAAGTCTCTCCCCAATATGTTCTCTTGTGTCCGGCACGAATATAACAATGGCATAGCCATATCATGCTCTCCAATGGTTATAGGTACACTGTCTGTAAAAGGAACATTTGTTGTCACCCCAGAAACTCCTTGTGCATCCATGGATATACCTGACATTTGGAATTTCCACTCTCTAACATAGGATCATGTAACTCCTGTATGTACTAAAAAGAAATATTATTTGCAACCTAGTGTTACGCCAACCCGTGTGTCTAGTGTAATACATAGTATGGGGCACATCAAGTCTGTCTGCACAATGTCCTATTGTGGGTACATATAAAGCCTTGACCCTGTAAAGGGACTCCCTCCTACTACTGTCACACCTCCATTATAGGTGTTGGTGCCTGTGGCAATATGTCCACGGTCCATGGTGTCACTGTGTTTTTTTGTGCTGGTGCGTGGGCCTTCATCGGAATTTGTTGTGTCTGCATTGGTGTTTCCTGTGTTTGCATTAGTGATTGCTGAGTTTGCAGTGGCATCCCCTGTTGCATCTGCTGTATTTGTGGTGTGTATGCCTCATAATACGTGTGGTCTTGAGCATTATATCCTGGTGGCTCTGCGCCATATGGTGGAGGATATGTAGTCTCCCCTCTTGTGTCTACTTGTTGCCAATTCGGTTGCATCCCTCCCCTACTTCTGCATACACATCAAATGTGCCCCATTTTCCTGCATGTCAAACACTGTTGTTGTGGCGGTTCTCCAAATCATGGTTGCCCCCCACTAAACCCTCCTCCTTGAAGGGCTAAGAATCCAAATCCTCTGCCTCTGGGTGCAAACCTGTAGTATCCTGCATCTTGTCTGCTGGGTGCTGCACATTGATTGCCTGATGGAATGTGGAGTGTGAGTGTGTGGGAGTTCTGAGAGTGACTGTTGGAGGAGACTTCGGCATGGGACTGTTAGCTGAAAAGATGTATACTCCCTGTGCTCCCATCTAAGCCTTTATCTGGAACTGAAGAATAAAATACCTTTCCTGTTTGATACTCACTGTCTCCTGCTTGATTCCTGTGTCCTGAGTCCCATGCCAGATACTTCATTATGGCAACGAGGATGGGATAAGGCGTGCCCTGGCTGATGTGGAGCCACGATAGGAGGAAGACTGTGTAATGACCAGGAGGTGCCTCGAGGGAGCCAGCAACAACTCAGCTGTTAGCAGATGGAGACTTGAAAAGCTAATGCACTGCTGGGTGAAGGGCTGAGCAGCGCCTGTCCTGTTGGTGGAGGGCCAGTCCTTGTGGTAACAGAGCAGCACCTGTGCTGGTTGTGGAGGGCCAGTCATGGTGTTAGCAGCACATGACCAAAAGCTGCTACCAGGACGTGCAGCAGCAGTAGAGAAGTTGGAGGGAGCAGGTGCAGCAGAAGTCCAGAAGAAGAGGTCTGGGACCTGTGGTTCCTCACTCCAGGTGGTGGAGGCAGTTGGAGAGCACTTGTGTGCTCATTATGTAGCCTATGGGTGTTGCTGACTATCGGGCAGTCTGGAGTGCAGTGTGCTGTGTGTATTTGGTGCAGACAGGCTGAGGCAAGCATCAGAGACTAAGAGGGAGTTGCCCCTGTTGGGCCACGGCATGCAGCACAGGTAGCTGCTTGTTAGAGCGGTTGGTTTGGAAGAGCTCCGTCGAGCCCAGTACCTCAGGGGCCACTGATGACATCATTAACCCTGCAGTTGGAGATGGTGGAAGTAAGAATCCTTTGAGTAGTTACATTCCTTTCGCACAGGGTGCATTGGAGGAAAGCACCTAGTTGCATTAGGGAGCGTGGTGATGTCATGGGCTTTTGTTGTGAAGGCCTTGGAACGCAGTAGGAGAGAAGAGCTGCAGCAGGATAAGCGGTTGCTGGTGTTGTGAGGTGATTCCCACAGCATCGGATGGCCATGTAGGTTAACAGCATGGACATTACTTAAATTAAAGGTACTATATATTAACGTATACTTGCTGTCACATGGTGTTGGAGAATAGTCGGAAGGATAAAGAGTTCTTTTGAAGCATTGCTTGCTTGATTACATGCAGCTGGGGTCAGAAAGGGAAGATATGTACTTTGTACTTTTGTGATACGGTTGTTTGACTATGAGTGGCCGAGCTGGATTTCACGAGCTGGAGTTCAAGGTAAAGCAGCCCGTTACCAGACCTAGAGGGTTATGGAGTTAATGGTTCTCTCAATCTAACATCTAACATTTTAAAATGTCATGGTTTATCTAGTGTTTGTCTCATGACGAGGAAAGGTATATTGTGGGTGACTTTTTGCTTATATGAGTATGCATTTGAATTTGTTTGGAGGTTAATTTAAATCATTACGTATCGCAGAGTAATTACATTTATAGAGCTATTGCACATTGGAATGAAAGTGTGATGGATGCATTAGTTAAGAGTGGTGGTATGAGTTTATGTGTGTGGGAATGAAAGGAGTTTTAATAAGTGATCATAATAATGTGAAAAATGTACAGAAATGTTAGCATATTATTAGGAGTTAGTAGAGTTTTATACTAATGTGGAGGTGTATTTTAATAAATGTACACAATTATTGCACATTATTAGGAGTTGGTGGGAGTGTTGTAATAATTGCAAACATGTTTCGGGTGTAAACAGTACACCATGTAGGACATGTGTGGGTGTGTGAAGTTCACGACAGGGGTATGCTTGTGGTGTAGTCTGTACACCAATGTTTTATGGCAATCATTAGCATGTATGTTCATTCAACCTTAACATGTGTTTAGGGTGAGGTTTGGGGGATTTTATCAGGGGTGACACTTGGTGTGGGGTGCCTGATCAACATCTCTTTCCAGTTTCATGTTGCCTTTGTAATCAGACACATATGTGTGTGTCTTTTTGGGACTAAGTTGTCATGCGGTAGCGGTAGGCAGGAGCATTTGTTTGGTGAGTTGTGGTGAAGTTTGGGTGCAGTCATTGTAGTGGATGTTGTCGTGAAGTTTTGTAGAAGCTCTTTACACCGGGATAGTGTAGGTGTTATAGCAGGATTGGTAGTGGATGTTGTGGTAAAGTTTTATGAAACTTCTTATACCTGGATTGTGTAGGTTTCAAAGCAGGATTTGGAAGTTACACTTTCACATTATTCACTTGCTTAGTGAGTGGCCTAGCAAACCACTTATTAGGTAGAAGTTGTAACCTGAGTTAGGTAGGAGTTTTGTACACCGGGTATGAGTATATGTTGTGTTGGTGTACTGGGCAAGTAGGTTTTTTGGAGCATGTAGTTGTAGGGGAGTTGACCAGAGTGTAGGTGGAGTGTTAGGGCATCCTAGCACTGTTGTGCAGGTTGGTTGTTTGTAGGGTGTTTTTGTGGTATTGTAGAGCATGCTAGCACTGTTGTGCAGGTTGGTTAGTTGTAGGACGTTTTGCACAGTTGTGCAGTTGTTTACTTTGGTTGAACTTTAGTGTCAAGAGTCATGATGTTTTTCTGCCAGTAGGTTGTATGTTGTTTCTGGTAATACAACATAGCACTATGTGCATGTAGTGTTGACATGTTTAAGCAGTGGATCTAGCATGGGTAGCAGACATAGGTTGAGGAGTTAAGCTAGCTTGTAGTTGTTTAGTTTTATATTTAACTTTAGTGATAGTTGCCTGAACATGAGTTTGAATTTGTTTAGGTGACATGTGGAATTGCTCACATGCATATGTGTGGTCCCCTGTGCTTGTGTGGATTCTGATGCTGCTGCTTCCTTGCAGTGGTGTCTGTGTTTTAGTGTGTTCTCTGTGTTGGGAGTGGCTTTGCTATCTTTGTTCCTATCTTTTTTCCTTTTGTTATTTGTTTCTTGGGGTAGGTGCAGGTGATGTTGGTTGGGTTCTTGTGATTGTGGTCGTTTGATGAGGTGTTGGTCTTATTCTGATTGTGATTTCATGAGAGGTTTCTCAGGACAGTTAGAAGAAAGGGATGGTATGACATGATGGTGCTTTGTTATGTTGTTGCTCTGAGTTGTGGAGCTGGGTTATGCTCAGGGTTGGCAGACCTGAGGACATGATTGTGCAGGTCAGGTCAAAAGGAGGTTATGTTGGTTATGGATGGTCTAGTGTGTAGGTTAGTTTGATCCCCTGTGCAGCAGTTTACCCTCTTGCAGGTAGGTAGTGCTTGGAGTGTGTGCCACCCTGTTGTTCATGGTTGGCCTTTAGTCTGGTTCTGATTGGTTGGATTGGTTGAGTAGTGGGTTTGTTCTTGTTTCCTTTAGGGAAGGAGGTGTGTAGTAGTATCCTTCATGTTGTCTGCTGGGTGCTGCACATGGAATGTCTGATGGAATGTGGAGTTTGAGTGTGTGGGATTTCTGAGAGTGACTGTTGGAGGAGACTTAGGCATGGGACTGTAAACTGAGAAGATGTATACTTTGTGTGCTCCCATCTAAACTTTTATTTAGAACTGAAGAATCGAGTATCTTTCCTGTTTGATACTCACTGTCTCATGCTTGGTCCCTGTGTCCTGAGTCCCATGACGGATACTTTCTTTGCCTCATCCCTGGGGATCATACTTATATTCCCTCTTCCCTGAAAAGTTTCCATTTGAACCTGGCAGTGCCTGTTGTAATTCCTGCTCAGTATGAGTT
The DNA here is from genome assembly GCF_040938575.1 of Ambystoma mexicanum. Lineage (NCBI taxonomy): Eukaryota > Metazoa > Chordata > Amphibia > Caudata > Ambystomatidae > Ambystoma > Ambystoma mexicanum. The sequence goes on from NC_090935.1 coordinate 1,276,964,028, forward strand.
TCTCCTGTGTTTGTTAACATAGCCCCATCCATTGTCAATTTTGATAATTCATTTTACACTTACTTTGCTTCTTCTATCTTTATTTCCTCAACTTTCTTTCTGTCCTTCTCTTGTTTAAACCTACAATGATGAACAATCTTCAACAATCTTCAACTGTATCTTGGGCATGGTTTTGCATCTGTGCCCACAATTTTCTTTTATTTCCTTTGTACTACTTTGGGGAGTCCCTGACTCAAAATGTGCTGAGAAATTGTGATATATTTATCCTAAGGCTCCCTAGTCTCTAGTTTCCATGTTTCTTGAATGTCCTGTATGTATGCAGTGGGGTCTTCTTCTGGACCCATTTTTTGTGCCACAATTGCACCCATATCTGATGTCTCTGGGTATTGTATTCTAAGTGCCCTTCAAACTTCTGTTCTGAAATTATAAAAAGGTGCCCCATCATGCCGTGTGTTTTGGCTGGTCACTTCACCTATCCACTTCCAAATGTCTTGTGACTGTTTGCCCATTGTGAACGTAAACACACATGTTATGGTGCCTACTGCCAATGTCATTCCAGCTGTCATTTTTTCCAACTAATAGATCCACTTTCCTGCCCTCGCTGTGAGCAATGGTAGTTTATTAATCAAGTTATTTTTATATGTATGTGGCCTTTCCCTAATATGGGGAATTAGTTTAGTCCTGTGCCCAATCCCAGAGCAGCTACGCCCCTTGTATTTTTCACTGTCTCTGTCATGCTAACTCTTCCATCCGGTACATTTCTAAACCTAGTTACATATGATGTTGTTCCTTCTAAACTGTGTGAGGGTGCCATTGTGAGCCTCAAATATTCAACAGGTTCTGACCTCATTGTTGGCTCTTCTATTTCTGCCCAGGCTATGTCTCTCCCTATTTGGGTACACGTGGATGGGGCTTGTGCGGCCCCCTTGCTCACTTCCCTCATCTTCGTTGTCTTGAAACATTGTATCGTCAGTCTCATCATCTGCACTATCTTCAAAGTCTCATCTCCTAAGAGGATTGGTTCTGTATGTTCCACTCATCAATTCCTCCATTATGTTCCTACCTTCCTCTGGCTAGCCTGCTCTCCAACTTTCTACTGTGCCGATGCCATCCTTTCTGTTCCTGCCTAAACTGTAACTTCTCCTTCTAACAGTACCTTCTTCCTCTTTATCTGATCATGCATGTCTGTGCATAATGTCATCAACTTCCATGCGGCATCTCTCTAAGCTCCTTTCTCAATCCCTTTCTTCACCTCACCATTTCCCTCTTTCTTTCTCTTCCCATCTTTTCTTTGCTCTTTCCGTTTCTTCCTGTTGCCTTTCTCCATCGAAAGTGTATGCTCCTTAATAATATCATAAACTTCCTCCCGGCGCCTCTCCATACTTCTTTCCACATCTCGCCGTCTCTCTCTCTCTCTTCCTGCTTGTCTCTTCCTCTTTTCCTTTTTTCCTTCTAGTCTCATCTACCTCTCTCTTGCTGACTCTCATTTCATTTCCCTCATTATCTATCTTCTTTGTTCCTTTTCTCCTTCTCTTCACTTCTGCAGTCTCTTTCTCTCTCCTCCTCTGTTGTTCTCCATTCTTCATTCTCTTCTCTTTCTCTAAATTTCTTTGCCTTCTCTTTGGAATCATTGATGCCCTTTCCATCCAGTTTGAGCATTATCTGTCTTCCTACCAACTCGTTTGGTACTATTGCTGTCTGCACCTTGTTGTTTCCCCTGCCTCTCTCTCTCTGAACCTCTTCCCCAGCTTCTGTTAGCCTTGCTTGCAACTCGCAGTGCTTGTCATATCCCACATGTATGGACACTTGTTGTTGATAACTTATTTTGTCTCCTCTTACAATCTCTTCACTGCTATATGCAGTAGGTGCATATGCAGGGTTGGTATATCCTGATGCTGCTTTTATAGGTATAATCCCAGTGCAGTCGAGGACTGCTCCTCACTCTGTAGAAGAGGAGTAGGAGCTCTGGGTGTCATACACCCTTCATCATGCTGATTAAACAAGCATCCATTCCTTTTTATCTGGTTCTGCTATATCCTCTGAATATATTTTCCATAATTCCAGTATACCTAATCTGTTCCGTAACTGTTTTCCCTTATATGCGGCATGTAAATATGTGCACATGTGTTGCAGTACTGTCTTCAAATGAGTGCCTTCTTGTGGCCAGGGCACAAACATCTTGCCTTCCATATCTTTAACCTATACCATATGATACTTAGGGATTGTGTCCTGGTACCGGGACAATGATTTTCATAAAGAATTGATTGGGGTAACCCCCATTACAATATTTGATTACACAACTAACCAATACTCACCAAACTTTACTTTCATTGTCGTTCACCCTTTTTTCATTTTCAAATTCCTTCCCACATTACTCTTCCACAATTAAATACTTCTACGTGTCTCTCTGAGACCATGCCTCCTGCATCACCCAATCATTTTGAGAGGCACCACGAAACATCACTCACGCTTTGAGCAGCCCCACCTTGCTGCCGTTATCTTTCCTGACCCTTGTCAGAAGTTAACTATTTTTCTGTTACTCTTCTTTTATCTCTGCAATCCCCAATATACAAAAAATCCCACCCCCCATTTTGCCATACCTATGTCATGCTTACATCCACAGATCTGTAGAAGGTCTTCTGTGTTGAGTCTCCCATCTCATCCTGCGACCCTCCACTCCCTACTGGGCAGTCTGCAGTGACCAGAAAGGGCTTTTCTTCAATGGGGTTCCTGTTGACCCTTATCTGTTGTCGGCATTCCTTCTCTCCACAGGTCGCCTCTGTAGTCTTTGGGGACACAGCAGGGACTTCTCGACAATCAGATGGCACTTAGCCAACCTGATCCTCTGCTAGCATATGTTAAGGTAGGCCCAAAGGTCCCAAGTATGTCAGTGGAAGTGGAGTCAATCCAAACAAGACTCAATCATGAAATAGACAAAGTGCAAGGCAAACCCCAGCTTTATTATCAGCAGGGACAGCATTATAATCTTGTGTCTCTCAGAGAGCTAATACCAAACAATAATTTAGGTACACCAACTGTATCAACAATGACATCATAACATAATCACAGTTACAAAAACCTACAAGGATTTGGGATTGGTTAATCCCTTAAGTGCCAAGGACGAGTATGCTTGTCCTTTTTTCATAGAGTTGCATAATAGCCTGGCACTATATGGCTACATGGTTTAAATATTTCATTGGGTAAGAAATATATGATGGTTCCATCTGACACCACCCTTATTTCTATAAAGGTAAAACTACATCATCTCTATGTTACAGTATTGGTTGGCATATGATTCAATGGGTGTCATGACACTACAGATTTTGATAAATTGGCATCTTACTAAACAATCTTGGACACTTGAGAGGTTGTCAGGATATGAGCCAGATGGGGTACAGTGGGAGAGAGCCCCATGTAATTGTAACCTCAATATTTTGTTATGTATTCTTAGAAGCCATGCTAACAATATGTGTACTCTATAAAGGAAAACTTCTGGTCTGAGTGGCACCCCCCTCTGTGCTTTATGGCCATAGAAGGTTGTTGGAAATGATTGTACGTTCAGATAACGAATCCCTAGGGTGGAACATATTATCCCGTCATCAGCAAAATGATATTGTCATGTTCAATTTACTCATCAAGTCTCCCCAATATGTTCACTAGTGTCCGGCAGGAATATGACAATGGCATAGCCATGTCATTCTACGCTAGGATTATGGGTATGCTGTTTGTAAAAGCAAACTTTGTCATCACCCCAGAAAATCCTTGTGCATCCATGGATATACCTCACATTGGGACATTTCCCTCCCTAACACAGAAACGTGTAGCTCCTGTATCTACTAAAAAGGAATATTTGTTGTCACCTATGGTCACGCTGACCCATGGTTCCTCTTGTGGATCTGGTGTAATAGATAGGATGGGACACAACAAGTCTTTCTGTGAGCTGTCCTGGTGTGGCTATATATTCAGTATTCAGGGTGTAGTGGGAGAGAGGCCCATGTATTTGTTCAACTCTCATTCTCAGGCCATGAGACTGGGGCAATCCCTTTGCACTTGAACTTCCAGAGCGACCTATGTCTCTGTGTACTTTTAGGGAGTCTTGCAAGTGTCCTACATCGTGCTGTCTCATAATCAATAGTCATTGTTCCCGAATTATAAGTCATTTGTTAGAGGACCATGAGTGAAATGGAATTAACTCTTATTTATTGGGATTTTAGCTAATATTAACATGCGTGTCATGTTTTTTGTTTCCACCACGGACAAACTCGAGTTATTCTTCATGGAGTTTATTGGTTTGCTATTTTACTACACCTGGTTAACAAAGACTGGTTGTAGTCTTATAATCCTTTAATTAATCAGGGAGTATCCTGCTTGCATTTTAGGAATTGTTATCTTGTTCCTTCGTTCTGCTGTTCCCATCCTCCCTATCTCATTCTAAGCTTGGCTATAATTGGCAGCTATCTTCTGAGGTCTGCACAGCTCTGTGTTTCTGTGGATTCAGCTTTTTGAGTTCCCCCACAGTCTTGAGGCTTTTGACTATTTAAAAGCACACTGCAGCTTTCATGCTTAAAAAGATGGCTGCCCAATTACACTCTGGTTTCTATGTAAGTGAGTTATACTCACATGCTGTTCATATTGCATTCAATGTATACATAGGCTCTGTTAGAGTTCTTCATATCTTGTGGATGCTATGTTAATATTTTTCACATATAAAGGTATATTTGACATAGTGTATGTGTTCTTCATTTGGAGTGCCTCTCTCCTTCATGTGTAATGCATGCACCTCTTACTGTTGCAATGTTAGTTACACTGCTTTTGCCATCTTCAGCTTAGATTGTCTATATGTCCTCTTGTGCCTGACTGGGATAAGGGCAGTATGGTTGTCTTAGTGAGTGTGGGATGTCTGAACCCACTAATCCAAGCCCTGCAACATCACTGTGCATTGCTGGCAGCAGAGACATCATAATGGCCGCCGGAAAGCATGCTGCTTGCCAAAAATCACCAGAAAGTGCGCCGTGAAAACCTGAAAAATAGGCCACCATCTACTTTTGCCTATGTCAGTGAGCACAGGAGATCACTGCCGAAACCCACCATTGGGCTACCCACAAAGTAGCCGGAAATCACTTGAAAAAGCAATGCTGATTGCCGTAAGAAACACAGAGCTGCTTTAAAAATCTGTTTTTATTTGGTGTCAAATCTGCAAAAAACATGGCTCACAAACCACCCAAAAGATCCAACCTCCTTGTTGGGTGGTCAACATCATTCTCCCGCAAGAATCTACATAAACATAAGGTCCACAGAAGTGTATCTATATCTGAACAAAGTCCACTTTTGAGGATTGCTTGCTGGAAGATATCTGTCAAAAATTGGTGTAATACTGTTATCACCTCTACCAGAAGCCAGCATTTAAAACCATTTTGTGTAAAGTTGTACATTGAGCCCAAGCTATGCCAAAGAAAGACTTGCTAAGAGGTGGATACAATTTAAAACTATATTCTGAAAAGTCTTGAAGCAAGAAATTGTTTAATGTATGTGTTAAAATTGTGGGTTATATTATAAGAAAAGACAATTATTTTAGACATTGGGTTAAGAGTTAAAAGTTTCCCACACGGTGTTCAAACAAATTCCAGACCTTCTCCCTGGACAAAGGGGACTTCCCCCTGCCCATGGCTAAGAGATTGACAGGCTGGTGTCAAAAGGAACTGGGAGTGGCACCCTGGCCTGTTGCTCTCAGTGCAGACAAAGGAATCCTTGGGCTGAATAGAAAATGCTAATTCGGGTGTGACTGACAACAAAGTGCTGACAGGAAGGAGAGACATGTGACCTCTGAGTCAGCCCAGACCTTGGGGGTGGAGACAAACCATTGTGTGGATTCAGAAAGCACAACAAAAATATGTTTTAGAAAAATGCTTATAACAAATTGCACTGAACTGACCAAAATGTGAAACTTTGAGATTGTTAAAATGAAAAATTCTCTCACAGTTTAAGACTAAGCTGGACTCCGTGCAATGTTCTGAGACCAAACCCCGGAACTATTCATATTGTAGCTACTATGTTGATGCCAGGATCCGGAAAAATTACAGAATTGTGCTCAGATGGGATGTGCATGCATGTCTAAAAATTGGTGCAGAAATAAGTTTGAGAAACCCACCAAAAGTGCCAAAAGCGGTCATTTCTGAACCCAAGCTCTTAGAAAGATGAAAGTTGAACAGAAATGTACCTTAGTTAATCTGTCATGTGATTTATATGTATGTAATATTAACAATTTGTGTATATTGTAAATATGTGTTTTATGAAAAATAAGATATACTGTACAGAAACCAAGGGGAGTGTTTTTCCCCAAGCCATAAAGATGACACAGGATGACATGCTGATCCTTTCTCCAATTAGGGGACAGGGAATCCTCCAACCTTTCAGATCCTTAGAGAGTTGGGAATTGTAGAATCAGCCCCCCCACCCACTTTGGAAATACATAAATAGGGACTGCTGAGGACAGACAAAACACACACTTTTCCACTACTCAACTGATTTCTTGTCGAAGCACCCTGCAGGAAGACTCCAGACTCCAGACATAGATCCAGAAACCAGGCTGCAGAACCAAGCTCTAGAACCAAACTCTAGAACTTTGAAGCAGAAGAGGCCTAACCCAAAAGCTGAACCCTTCTCAGCAGGCCTGCAGAATTTAGCAACCTGATTCTAACCCCTACACTTCCAAGGGGTTCTCACATTCAACAGCCTGGTTGTGCTGTTTTGCTATTCTAGCTAAGAACCCTGTGCTAGAACCAAGATCCAGACCCAGAAAGCAGAGCTGTATCCAGAACCCATCAGATCCAGTCCAAGAGGCCGCGCAGACCGCAGTGCAGTGCTGAGACCAGAGTGCCTGAGACCTCTCCATTCGCGAGAGACTCCCAGCTGAACCCTTGACCAGATCTTTGACGGAGCCCACTCCATTCCAAAGCCATAGGAGTTAGTATTGTAAGCGATATTCAATCAACACTACAGCTAAGTCAATGCCTAGTCTGGGATGCTGAGGAAAACCCTTATTGATGTATTTTTTATGTCCAGTTCAGTACTCTGGATGACAACCCTTGTATAACACCCCCCTCTTAGAATCCCCCTGACCCCACTGAGCCAAGAAGTAGGTTTGTTTTGCAAATTAAAAGGTTTATTTGAAAATTTAAACAATATATATCTATCACACTTTTATAATATATTAATATCTGATAGTACACTTAGACATATGATGTGGATCCACAATGGGTAATGTTACAGTGGTACACTTGATTACTTAGGAGTAGTATAGAGGAGGAGGTAGCTGAAAATGCTTTATGGTTTCAAGGAAATGCAATGAGGAATAAAATGCAGTACAGAAATACTTGATATGATTTTAGCAAAAGATAAGATAATCACTTTTTCTCCGGCAATTCACCCCCTCCCCTATGCAACGTAAGAAATGGAAGGAGATGGAAAGAGGAGCACACAGTTCTCAGGAATGCAATCAAATAGAATACGAAATTCAGTTCCCCCCCAGCTGTAACGCTCACCTGATTCCCGTAGAGGCGCCGGTCTTGACTGGGCATATACCGTATCTTCAAAGGTGATGTGTAACACACGGCTGGCTCTTTGGGCTGGACCTCTGTGCACTGTATGTCTGGCTCGAAGGGTAAGATGTCTGCAGATAGAAAATGTGGGATTAATGAACTTGGTTATTGAATGTCTCTCTCTTCTTCCCTTTCTCTTCTCCTGTAGAACCCCAAAGGTTAACGCTCTCACCTTAGGTAAGTGAACGCCGTGCTCTCCATCTGCCTCGAGGCAGGGTGCTGTAACCAGTTTCTTCACTGGATAAGGGGAGAAGGCCTCTTGACTTCAGAGGACTGCTGTCCGTCGTTTACTGCACGAACGGTAAGTTTCGAGTAATTCTAATGTCTTTAAAGTCTTTAGTAATGATGTCTCTTGTTTTGCAGGGTTCCGGCGATGGCGGATGGCGGGCTGAAGTGAGTTGAAGATGGAGCCCGTGTGATGAATAGAAGCGCCTGGAAGCACGTAAGTAAGCGCTTGTTGCCTGCTTCACGATGCGCTCTAACTGTCTTTTTATTTTGCAGGTACAAGTTCGGGGCGGCTGCAGGGTGCCGGAATACCCACTGGGTTAGATGTGGAAAGGAGTAATGGCACGTGAGTATTAAAGTTCCCCAATGTCTTTAAACGCACCTTGCTTTGTCTTTCAGATGCGGGATGCAGCGCCGAAGGCCTCCGGAGCGTGCGAAGAGTTGGTAAGCTTTTGTCTTTCAGATGCCGGAATGCAGTGTGAAGACCTCCGGAGCGCACGAAGAGTAGGTAAGCCTTTGTCTTTCAGATGCCGGAATGCAGCGCGAGGCGTTGGTGACAGCCGATGGACCAGGTAAGTGAAGAGCTGTCACTGAAGACCGTAATGCTAACCTGTTCTTTCTTGTCTTTATAGGTGTTGCTGAAGACTGGATTCAGGATGGTAAGCCTTTTTCCTTAGGCCCAGGATCAGATGCAGAAGACACGATGAGCGTTCTGCTGCTGAGGATGCAGAATAACGCAAAGCAAGATTCATCCATCGGGTGTGGTTTAAATAGCCTCCTCTAGTGCTTAGGTGTCTCCTTCCACAGCCACGCCTAGGTAAGAAAAGAGTTCCTGCTTTCCAGAAGAGTTCCAGTGTTCTGAATCTAGGGAGTGGCTCCTGCCCCACCCAACAGGAAAAGTAGTTCCAAACAGAAGAGGATCAGAGACTCAACTGGCAGGCAGGTAAGCAGCATGGTCTGCTGCAGGTAAGTCCACCCAAGCATTATGAGCCCGGCGCTTCCAGCGCTGGGACTGGGCATATTTATGAGCCTGGTGCCACTGGCGCCAGGACTGGGTCCAAAAGGTCCCAATTGGGACTGGTTGGCACTCGGAACCTGGGTTATGGATCTGCTTCCAAGGGAGTTGGGAAAACCCTGACCTTTTGGAAGCAGAGATCATGACAGTACCCCCCCTCAAGGCCCCTCCCAAACCGGGCTTCTCCGGGGGTTTTGGCTTGTCAGGAAATGTTCGGTGAAATCTTTTGATTAGGCGAGGAGCGTGGACATATTCAGCAGGTTCCCAGGATCTCTCTTGGGGGCCGTAGCCTTTCCAGTCAATTAGGTAGAATAGTTTAGATTTGGAGATCTTGGAGTCCAGAATGCTTTTGACTTCAAACTCGAGTTCTCCATCAACTAGGATAGGTTTTGGAGATTTGGTTAGTCGGGTTTGAGGTTGCACGGGTTTTAATAGAGAGACGTGGAAGACCGGATGTATCTTCATGTGCGGGGGAAAGTCCAACTTGACCGCTACTGGGTTTACTATGGTAGTGATGGAATAGGGACCAAGGTATCTTGGGTTGAATGTGCGTGGCCCTTTTAGAGGTAGATATTTGGTGGATAACCAGACTTGATCCCCTACTTGATATTGAGGGGCTTCCTTCCGATGTTGATCTGCTCCTTTCTTGTATTGTTCTTTAGCCCTTTGAAGGTGAGAAACAGCTTCCTTAAAGGCTTGGGTGATTGTAGAATGCAGGTAGTCTACTGCTGGTGTTTCAAGATCTTGGAGGGGATCCAACTCCGAGGTTCGAGGGTGACTGCCGTACAAAAGAAAAAACGGGGTTTTCCCAGTTCCCGAATGGACAGAGTTATTGTAGGCATATTCGGCTATCCAAAGGATGTCTTTCCAAGTTTTTTCAGTTTGTTGCAGCATGCAGCGTAAATACTGTTCCAGAGTTTGATTGGTCCTCTCGGTTTGTCCGTCGGTCTGGGGGTGGTGACTGGTCGATAGTCTCACATCAATTTGAGCCGACCGACAGCAACTTCGCCAAAAATGAGAAATAAATTGACTACCTCGATCCGAAATTAGAACCGAAGGAAAACCGTGCAGTCGGACGATGTTTTCGAGAAATTCTCGGGCCAGAGTTGCTGCTGTTGGCAAGCCTTTGAGCGGAATGAAATGCGCCATCTTGGAGAATAAGTCCACGATTACTAGAATCGCATTGTATCCGGAGCATGGAGGTAGATCGGTGATGAAGTCCATAGAAAGCGTATGCCAAGGGCGAGGTGGGATGTCAATAGGGCGTAAGAGGCCTGCTGGTCTTTCCTTTTGACTCTTGTTTTGGGCGCATACTCCACAGGACATTATAAAGTCTCTGATATCTTTTTTCCAAGACGGCCACCAGAAGTAGCGCTTGATCTTTTCTGAGGTCTTGGCCATACCGGGATGTCCTTCCATTAAAGAATCGTGATAACAAGAGATTACTTTTTTTCTGTAAATCTGTGCTGGGTAGGTATAATCGTTCTTGGAAATACAATAAGTTGTCCTTTACTGCAAAGTCCTTTCCCTGCAGATGCCAATTCTGTATGTCTGCTGGAGTTACAAGTTGCCTGGCTTTATCCTTAACTTCCTCTATGGATTCTGTGGCGATTACACCCATAATTCTTTGTTCGGGAATGATTGGTACAGGTTTAGGGTTGATCAAGTGTTCTTCCACTCCCATCCGAGAAAGGGCATCAGCTTTACCGTTTTTTGTACCAGGTCGATAGGTAATTATGAAGTCAAACTCGGCAAAGAATAATGCCCAACGGAGTTGTCTAGAGGATTGGGCTTTTGCGGTTTTCAAATATTGCAGGTTTCGGTGATCCGTAATCACAGTAACAGTGTGTCGGGCCCCCAGCAGATAATGCCGCCAAGCCTTAAAGGCAGACTTGATAGCCAGAAGTTCCTTGTCAGTAATCGTGTAATTGATTTCAGGAGGCGAGAATTTGCGGGACCAAAATGCCACGGGATGCAACTGATTGGTTACCGGGTCCTTTTGTGATAGAACTGCCCCCATGGCAAGGCTTGAAGCATCAGTTTCCACGATGTAGGGGAGTTCGGGGCGAGGGTGTTTTAAGATTGGTGCAGAGATAAATTTAGTCTTCAAATCCTGGAAAGCTTGTTCCGCCTCGGTAGACCATTCAAAACGTTTGTTTTTCTTTAACAAGGCAGTGATGGGCTGGACTATTCGAGAGAATTCGGGGATAAACCTGCGGTAAAAGTTAGCGAAGCCTAACATGCTTTGCACACCTTTTACGGAGGATGGTGATGGCCATTTGAGAACTGCATCGACCTTCTTTGAATCCATACGCACTCCGCCAGGTGATAATATGAATCCCAAGAATTCAACTTCAGTCACGTTGAAAACACATTTTTCCAACTTAGCGAAAAGTTTGTGTTGACGCAATCTTTCGAGGACCATTTTCACGTGTTTCCGATGTTCAGATTCCGATGAAGAATAAACGAGGATGTCGTCAATGTAAACAACAACACACACATCTATGAGCTCTCTGAGGACATCGTTCATAAAATATTGAAAGGCGGCCGGGGCATTACAAAGTCCGAAGGGCATGACCTGATATTATTATTATTATTTATTATTTATTTCGTTGATTTAATCAAATTAATGATTTTTACAAAACATAGTTGAAGAAATCAGTAGAAAAGTTGAGATGAGGAAACATTTGCAGTCAAAGTAGAAGACTCTTAACAGGAAATTCATAAAGACAAAATGTACTTTAGGGTTTGAGTGGTCGCGATTGTCCAGGTATTTCGTTCTCCGCTCATTAGGCGACCCCACCAGAATTCTTCCTCCCTGATGTAGGATGCCTGAAGATGTTGTTGCAGATACTTTTCACCAATATCTTGGGTACCTGGACAGTTGAGAAGCAAATGCCGAATAGTTTCGACTTTTGAGCTATCTTTACAAAAACGACATGTATCTGAATCACTCAGTCCTCTTCGTTTCAGAATCTCATTTGTCTGCAGTAGATTCAAACGTGCTCTCAAAAAAAGGTTTCTGGCGGCTTTGTTTGGGAACCTACTCAGATAGTTAGGGACCATGTTTAATTTGCTGTTATAGGGCGGGAGATGTTGAACTGATTTCGCTTTTTCTGCAAAGTCCAGAGTCTTTATCCAATCACACTCTGCCATTTTATTTTTTATTTTTGAAGGATTTCGCACCAGCTCTTGTTCCGAGAAATGGAGTTCCAGTAGTTTTGCTTTTCTTGCTGTTTCCTAAGATTTTAGCTCCAGGCATCGCGTCCTTTTGACCTCAGCGTGAATCATCGCTAACACGCGAGGGCAATCGGGTAACAGCATTTTCCTGTAGAGCATCATAGATTTAATCTCCACAGATCCTTGCAGTGAAAGTAAACCTATTTCCCTTCTGATTAAGGGTGCTGATGTGGATTTTGGCAACCTCAGAACCGTGCGCCAAAAGTACCCCTCTAATTTCAGCCATAAATGGAAAGGCACATGAGGGAGAGCGTCCGCTGCATAGGTGATTGATGGAACTACCTTTGTACGGTAAAATTTGATCACTGGAAGCAGAGAAAAACGCCCGTACTTTCTGTCTAATGCTCGCGCCTGTGCTGCCAGTTTCTTAGCCTTATCTGTCAGACACATCTGGAATGCTACATTTGTTCTAGAACTGTCCAAGGTGACTCCTAAGTATTTTATAGTTGACACTTTCTCGAGAACCTTGCCTTCCAAGTACCAGGATAATTTTTCTTGTCGCCGTTTGAATTTTTCCATCGTCAAGATTTTGGTCTTTGCAACGTTGATGGTTAAGTTGTTCTCGCAGACATAAGCAGCAAGGTTATTAAGCTGATGCTGTAGACCGATTGGGGTCAAGTCCATTAGGATTAGATCGTCTGCATAAAGTAACCTTGTAGTTTTGATATTCAAATAGCCCATACTTGGTGCGGAAGGCCGTCTTCCATTCATCGCCCTCTTTTACTCGTACCAAGTGGTAAGCTCCTCTAAGATCCAGCTTTGTATATATGCATGCTTTTCTGACTTGGTCCAGGAGTTCAGGGATCAAAGGTAACGGATATCTTTTCTTAACGGTGATCTGGTTCACGGAGCGATAATCTATACAAGTTCTAAGGTCTCCTTCCTTTTTTGGAACGAAGAACAAAGCTGAAGAAGCAGGGGACTTGGAAGGACGAATAAACCCATTTGCCAGGTATTGATCCAGGTATTGTCGAAGGTGAAGGTTCTCAGGCTCGGTGAGGGCATAAATTCTACTACAAGGAGGAGTAGATCCAGGTATCAGGTCGATCTGGCAGTCATAAGACCTATGAGGAGGTAGAGAGTTAGCCTGATCCTTCCGGAAAACATCTTGGTATTCTAGGTATTCGGGAGGTAACTGGGGAGTCTCTGAAGAAATTGCTGCCAGTGCAACACCAGGTGGAGGGTGACAAGTAGAGACACATTCTGGAAACTGGACCGTTCTTGCTCGCCAATCGATCAGAGGATTGTGTTTCTCTAACCAAGGTATTCCTAGAATAATCTGAAACTGAGGGGCCTTGATCACATCGAACACGATCTTCTCATGGTGTCCATCTTGACTTACTAGCGTCACTTCTTGAGTGGTATGCGTTACTGGCCCGGAGGCTATCTCCGTACCATCCACCGTAGTAATGACGTCCTTTACAGCCTTGGGACAAAGAGTTAGATTCATCCTCAAAACCATTTCATGATCCACATAATTGCCGATAGCACCGCTGTCGACGTAAGCTTCAATTGCATGTAATCGATCCGGATTATCAGGGCTAATGAGGACCATAGGTATCACGAAATGCGAGGTCACGGAACTGGTTTTCACGCTCGGCAAGAGGACCTCTATTCTTGTCGGGCGAGGTCGTTTCCCTGCTCAGAGTTTGTAACTTTGGTAACTGCAGCTCCTACTGCCTTCTTGGCAGGTTTCACCGGACAGTCTCGAAGAAAGTGCCCTGAGGTTCCGCAATAGAGGCATAATTGCAACAGTTTTCTCCTTTCCCGCTCCTTTTGTGTTAGAGGACCTTTCAGACCCCCTATTTGCATGGGTTCCCCGGAGTCTACTCCTTTGGAAGGAGTTGGCGGTTTGGAAAATACTCGAGCATCAAACTTGGAACGATCGGCCTTCCTGTTCTGCAGTCTGTGATCTATTTGAACGACTAAGTCTATATAGTCCGAACAATCTTGTGGGGGATTCACTACTTGGGCTAACACATCTTTGAGCTCTCCGCGTAGACCTCTATAAAACAGCGTAATCCTTTTGTCCTCAGGCCAGTGAGTTTCCACTATCAGTCTGTTGAAAGACGCAATATAAGCCAAAAGGTCTTGATTACCTTGTCGCAACGAAAGAAGCTCATTGTCCAAGGCCTGCCCCTGTGAATGTCTTGCGAACAGTTTTTCCATACTGAGCTGAAAAGCTTGAAAATCATGGAGGACCGGATCATCTTGATTTACTAGAGGGATCGACCAGTCTGCCGCATTGCCACTAAGGTACGAAAGCACGAAAGCTACTTTAGCTTGATCAGTTGGAAAGGCTGCTGGCCGGCATAAGAAATGCAACCGGCACTGATTGATAAATACTGCAAACCTCTTTGGGTCACCAGAAAATCGTTCGGGCGGAGCCAGAGGTACATTCCCAGGTAGGTTGATCTGCACTGGATTCATAGAGGATGTAGAAGGAAGATTTCCCCCAGATGCGGGTAACGGGGTCTGTCCGGCTTGTGACTGTAGCAATTGTCTAGCGAGATCATCTGTTCGCTCCTTGGAAATAATCAGTTCCCTTCTTAGAGCGTTCGTTTCCTGACGGGCTGCATGCACTTCTGCCCTTAGTTCCCCAAGTAACTGGGCTAGCTGGTCGGTATCCGAGGTTTCCATAGCGCCTGGACGGGAGTTTTGTGGTAGGCTTTGCGTTCTGTAACGCTCACCTGATTCCCGTAGAGGCGCCGGTCTTGACTGGGCGTATACCGTATCTTCAAAGGTGATGTGTAACACACGGCTGGCTCTTTGGGCTGGACCTCTGTGCACTGTATGTCTGGCTCGAAGGGTAAGATGTCTGCAGATAGAAAATGTGGGATTAATGAACTGGGTTATTGAATGTCTCTCTCTTCTTCCCTTTCTCTTCTCCTGTAGAACCCCAAAGGTTAACGCTCTCAACTTAGGTAAGTGAACGCCGTGCTCTCCATCTGCCTCGAGGCAGGGTGCTGTAACCAGTTTCTTCACTGGATAAGGGGAGCAGGCCTCTTGACTTCAGAGGACTGCTGTCCGTCGTTTACTGCACGAACGGTAAGTTTCGAGTAATTCTAATGTCTTTAAAGTCTTTAGTAATGATGTCTCTTGTTTTGCAGGGTTCCGGCGATGGCGGATGGCGGGCTGAAGTGAGTTGAAGATGGAGCCCGTGTGATGAATAGAAGCACCTGGAAGCACGTAAGTAAGCGCTTGTTGCCTGCTTCACGATGCGCTCTAACTGTCTTTTTATTTTGCAGGTACAAGTTCGGGGCGGCTGCAGGGTGCCGGAATACCCACTGGGTTAGATGTGGAAAGGAGTAATGGCACGTGAGTATTAAAGTTCCCCAATGTCTTTAAACGCACCTTGCTTTGTCTTTCAGATGCGGGATGCAGCGCCGAAGGCCTCCGGAGCGTGCGAAGAGTTGGTAAGCTTTTGTCTTTCAGATGCCGGAATGCAGTGTGAAGACCTCCGGAGCGCACGAAGAGTAGGTAAGCCTTTGTCTTTCAGATGCCGGAATGCAGCGCGAGGCGTTGGTGACAGCTGATGGACCAGGTAAGTGAAGAGCTGTCACTGAAGACCGTAATGCTAACCTGTTCTTTCTTGTCTTTATAGGTGTTGCTGAAGACTGGATTCAGGATGGTAAGCCTTTTTCCTTAGGCCCAGGATCAGATGCAGAAGACACGATGAGCGTTCTGCTGCTGAGGATGCAGAATAACGCAAAGCAAGATTCATCCATCGGGTGTGGTTTAAATAGCCTCCTGTAGTGCTTAGGTGTCTCCTTCCACAGCCACGCCTAGGTAAGAAAAGAGTTCCTGCTTTCCAGAAGAGTTCCAGTGTTCTGAATCTAGGGAGTGGCTCCTGCCCCACCCAACAGGAAAAGTAGTTCCAAACAGAAGAGGATCAGAGACTCAACTGGCAGGCAAGTAAGCAGCATGGTCTGCTGCAGGTAAGTCCACCCAAGCATTATGAGCCCGGCGCTTCCAGCGCT
The DNA here is from genome assembly GCF_040938575.1 of Ambystoma mexicanum. Classification (NCBI taxonomy): domain Eukaryota; kingdom Metazoa; phylum Chordata; class Amphibia; order Caudata; family Ambystomatidae; genus Ambystoma; species Ambystoma mexicanum. The sequence goes on from NC_090935.1 coordinate 1,276,980,086, forward strand.
GGGACTGGGCATATTTATGAGCCTGGTGCCACTGGCGCCAGGACTGGGTCCAAAAGGTCCCAATTGGGACTGGTTGGCACTCGGAACCTGGGTTATGGATCTGCTTCCAAGGGAGTTGGGAAAACCCTGACCTTTTGGAAGCAGAGATCATGACACCAGCAAGCTTAGAGGAAACAGGACGGAGTTTGAAACACAGGCCCAAAATGCTTTTTAAATGTGATGGCAATGGATGGGAAAATGTGCCAACTGATTTTAATTCCCTCTAGAGATTGAGGGTGAGTGGGAGATGCGTGTTGGTATTATTTCAGGCTCACTTTAGCAATGCTCTATGAGTTATTACCAAGTTGCAAACAGATTTTAACAAAAGAAAGAATGGAGCTGCTATTTTGACAAGTGGAGAAATTGAGCCAAAATCGCAAATCGCGGTAAATATCGTGAGTGCGTAAATCGTGATTGTGGAAAAAGTATAAGTCAGTTCTAGGTTCGTTGGAATGCCTAGAATCACAGCTTTAAAATTAAAGTTAAACCACGTTCCTAGCCCAAACGGTTCCAGAGATACGGACGATTGAATAAAGGTAGATTTTCAGATTTAAAGTAAAACTCAAAATGACAGGTGACAGCTTGCAGCTGCAGAATTGACAGGTGACAGTTGTGTAGCTTTAAAAATGACAGATGACACAATTTCTAGGAGGCTGTTCTACTTAGATTAAAATAGTTTGGATTAGATTATTTTAACTAAGAGATTGGTTCTGCACAGTTCTGCTAGGTACTCACAATATCAATTGAAATAGGCCTCGTCTGGTCTGGTCAGGTTGGACGGGACTTCCGGCGGGTGGTTCTGAAGTCCCGGCTATCTGGGTCAGCTCTGCTCTCTGGGTCTGTCAAGCACCGGATCTGCTCACAACGGTCTGGTTTTTGGTTCTCTCTGGTTCCGGATACAGCACTGCTTTCTGGATACTGCTACAGGTTCTTGCAAAAATTCTTGGCATAAATTCAAACAGCTCGCCCGGCTGTTGAATAGTTTGGTTGGTTTTGAGGCCTGCTGAAGAAGATTCAGCTGGTGGATTCAGGCCTCTCTGCTATGTGGGATGTATTTACCCATGCATCCGAGCCCTACCTCAAAACTGTGCAGTACTGACATGAAAACATCATGTTGGCCAGAGCTTCCCAGAAAATGCACAGGGAAATGCATGAAGAATAGGCTGCCACTCATTATTGCCGATGTTATGGGCACAGAAGGACACTGCCTAAAACCACCATTGGACTACCCACACAGTAGCCTGAAACCATTGGGAATGGCAATGCTGATTGCCAAAAGCAAACCCATAACGGTTGGGAATTCATTTTCTTAAATCCCAAAAAGGGGTGCAGTACCAGTACTCACCACTATCCAAAAGCCGGCGTTTTAAAACCACCAGATTTTACTTTTTTGTAGAAAACTGAATAAATGAACCCAAAACATGCCAAAGAAAGACTTACTGAGAGGTGGATCCAATGTAAAGTTATATTCTGAAGTGACTTGAAGGTTTATAACAAGACTGGCTGAGCTGTGGATTTCAGCAGTTTAAGTAAATTTGGACTGAAAAACACTAAAAATCTAAATGTTTAAAAGAAATGAGTGACCTATTTCTGAGTGTCACATAGGTTGCAATTGTTTAAATGTCATAGTTTTGAACTTAGAATCAGCATTCTAGCTGCATATGTAAAAAATTGTCTTGACTTAAACTGGGGAACAAAAAGTGACATTTTATCTGAAACCTGGCTTAAGGAACTGAATTCTGCCCACCAGCTACCCCCGACAGGAGATGAAACTTGAGTCACAGCTGTGTTCCCAGGCCTATCTGCCTTTTGCTGGCCACACTAAGGATATGCCATCTCTCTGATAATTGAATTAAGGGGAGCCCCCACAGAATACAGGAGCTCTGAACAAAGCCCTGTCCTGACTCAGGCAAATGTTTTATTGGCGGCAGTCGTAAATGGAGCTTCCTCCTGGAAGTAAAGATGAGGGGCACTGCCTGTGAGAGCAAGCTGGCTTGGCAGAACTGGAAAAACCAGAAATTCAACCTTGTGCTGGGGGAAAACTACACCCCTTTGGGGCCAGAACATAACTCTAAAAAGATGGATCATTCATAGAGCGGACATGTGAAAATTTTATAAATGATACCATAATTCTTGTGATTTTTCTGCCCACATTTTAAGACGTGTTAGGACACGGTGGTATTTTCAGGGGGGTTTTAGCGGAAAAGAGGATATTACTCAAAATGTGTGCATGTGAAAAATCTGACACTTCATCAACTAATGTCCATACTCCTTGCGCACATGTGTATAAATTTGGGGTAATGTCCGGTATTGCAAACCAGTTAAAAAGTGCAAAATATTGCCATTTCTGAATGCAAGCTCCCAGGAAGAGCAGAGTTTGAACAGGGTATACCTCCTGTGATATGTGAGAGGTGCGTGTAATTTTAAAACAATATGTACCTCTGCAAATATGTATTTGGTTCAAATCTAGATTTGTGTGTAAGTTGACAGGAGGAGTGGACTTTCTGCAGGCCGTAAAATGACATCACTCTGACACAATTTAGCTTCCCCAATCAGGGGAGAAATGAAAGCTTGGCCAATGATAAGTGGAGAGGGGTAGGGTCTAGTGATGCTGCACACACACCCATTTTAAAAACACATAAAAGCAGAGAGACAGGACAGATAGGGACCTTCAAATCCATTTGCTGCGGGACGCTCTGCTGGAAAATCCATACTTTACCCCCATCAACCTTCAGAGAGCAGACATAGAGACTTCAAATCTATCAAATCTCCAGAATCCAGAGAGAGAGCAGACCCAGACCGCTGTTAGCAGAACCAGAGAGAGCTGACCCAGATCACTGTGAAGTGCAGAGACCAGAGTCCAGTCCAAAACCTGACCAGATCCGTGGCGAGGCCCATTCTATGTTAAAATATATTGTGAGTACATAGTAGAACTGTGTAGAACCAATCTCTTAGTTAAAATAATATAATTCAATCCTATTTTAATCTAAGTAGAAATGTCTCCTAACTGTCACCTGTCATTTGTAAAGCTGTCACTTGTCATTTTCTAGTTGCAAGCTGCACTTGTCTTTTTGAACTTTAAAATTTCAAATCTGAAAAACGACCTTTATTTAATCGCTCATATCTCCGTGACCGTTTGTCCTAGAGACTTGCAGTAACTTTCATCTGGAAGCTGAGATCCTAGGCTTTCCTAGGACCCCAAAACGATAGTGATAGTCCTTGTAGTTCCTCTGTAATCGCGCTCGGCGCATTCGCAAATTTAGCCGCGATTTGACATTTTACCGCGATTTGCAAATTTCTCCACGTGTAAAAATCTGCTGCTGCTTGCCTTTCAGTTGCCAAAAATTCGTTTAACCTGCTAGTTACACCCTAGATCCTTGCTAAAGTGAGCCTGGACTAATATTAACTAGATACCACTCGCCCTGAACCTCTAGAGGGAATTAAAAGCAATTTAGCATATTTTTCGCTTAATTGCCAGCACATATAAAAGCATTGTGCCTGTGTTTTAAACTTCTGTAGTCTAAGCTGCTGGGGTGAACTGAATCACATTTGATTGCTTTTCTGAGAACTGTGTGCCTTCCTTCCCTTTCCTTGCATTGCATAAAAGGGGGGGTGAATTGTACAAGAAAGTGATTACATTGTCTTTGCTGAAATCAAGTTATTTTCTTTACTGCATTTCATTCCACATTGCATCCATTTGAAACTATAAAAGTATTGTTGCTATCTTATCCATTTCATGTCAACTCCTTAGTGATTATCAAGAAGTGTGCTAGTGCCAGATTCTCCGTTGTTAATCTTTATCATACCAGATTAAGTGTGATATCCAATTATTAATTTATTATAAAGCGTGATATAGATATATATTGCTTTACTTCTCAAATAAACCTTTTAACTTGCAAAACAGAACTACTTCTTGGCTCAGTGGGGTCAGGGGGATTCTGAGAGAGGGGTGTTATATAGGGGTAGTCATCCAGAACGCATGAACTGGACATAAAGATATATCAATAAGGGTTTTCATTCAGTATTATAGACTAGGCGTTGACTTAGCTGTAGTGTTGAATTGAATCCTCTTACAAATTGGGGGCTCGTGCCGGACGTTTGGGTTAGATCTACCATTTGTGCAGATTAATACAGCGCGCCAGCTGACCAGATACACATATCCGGTCGGATAACCACGCTGTGTTACGCTGTAAAGCACTCCTCAAAAGGAAACGGTCTGTTTTGCAAGAATAAAATACTAACTCTTGTAAGTCAGGAAGGAAATCAAATTTCCAGAATGACGACACTCGTGGACATGAAAATAGCCAGAGAGCACCTCTTACATAAGCTATTTGTGAGAGGTGAATGGACCGAACAGGGCCAGGATGCGTGGTTGCAGGCAATCACACAACAGGTCACTGAAACGGGGTCAGATATATATAGAGATCAGGGTCCACTACATGTGGCCCTGAGTGAACTATACATGGCCCCGAAGGCCAAAGATGAACACGACAAGATTGTTAGGATAGCGGCATACCTGTACCTATATATGGGAGACATGCAGGATAGATGTACTGAAAGCCAAGATCTGGCGAATAAGCGACAGATGGCGTTAGAGAAGGTCCAATCTGACCTGGTCTCTTCTGAGCAGAGGCTGCAGAGGAGCCAGGAGTCAGAAGATGATAGTAGGCGGTACATCATTAAAATAAAAGAGGATATGGACATCCTGCAACAGGAAAAGACAGACCGGGATACCAGAATTCTGGCTTTGCAGCAGGAACGCCAAGACAGTTTGGACTCCCTACTGCAGAGCCAGAAAAAGCTGGAGCAACAGATCAATTTCAACAGGGCATGCACAGAGCAGGTAGCCACCCTGCAAATCCAACTAGACAGAGAGAAAGAGGAGAGCAATAAACTGATCCTGAAAGACCTGGATACCCAGGCAGAGTTTGATCAGGAGCGCCAGAAAGCCGGTGCCTTCCAAAGGCAAAGGGACGACCTGACGCCACAGATGCAGGCTCTTAGTCAGGAAAGAGACACTTTAGGCCAGGAAGTCTGCCACTTAAAAAAGGAAATTGAAGAAAATCACCTGGCCCTCCAGGGGCTGGGTGATCTCCAAAAAGAAAACCAGAACTTGGTAGAGCACGCCAGAAGGGTGGAGGATGCTCTAGCAAGAAAGGAGCAGGCCAATAGGGACACAGCTCAGGAGGTAACCCTCCTGCAGCAAAGACTGGCCCAGTTCTCCAGGACCAACCAGGAAGCACAGAGGGAAAATGAGGCCCTCTGTCAACACAATGATAGGCTCCAACAACAGGTAGCGATGCAGGGGAGACTGATAGAGTCCAGTAAGGCCTTAACTGAGGAACTGAAGGCACAAATGCAGGCTCTTGCATTGCAACAGGGAGCAGGGGCGGATAGAGATGAGGTTCGCTGGGAAAGGGAAACTCTGGAGCATAACCTCAGGAGCCCTAGTACCAGAGGCCCTCATACCTCTCAGTCCCTAGACTCTGCCACCCCCATGTTCCCCGGCGCACATGAGCACCGGGCCACCGGGATGGCAGACTACTATCCAGACAAAAGTATGGGGCTCATAGGCCAGTACCACCCAGGTATGGAGGGGCGGGCATCCGGGTATGGGCACCCAAGCGCAGTGCAATTTAGTGGGGAACCCCAGGAGAGTAGGCCCATTAAGGGCATCCTGAAAACCTCTGCCCAGTTAGGTCAGTGGAGGGGGTACCCATCAAATCCTGGCAGCAAGGAGGAATCTGAAGACTCCTCTGAACTGCGCAGGACACAGGAGACCAGGTCCCCACATTCTGCCAGCCATTCCCAGGCTCGCAGAATCCGGGAAAACCTGGAAGAGCAGACAGGAACCTCTGGGAGCAGTGCCTCTGAGTCAGAGGATGAATGGACAAGGGTTACCCAAACCAAAAAGGCCAATAAGGCAAAAAGGGCCTTGCTTAAGGACCCCTTAAAGCAGATTAAGGCGATCAGGAGCGTCATCACGCCTTGCCATAAGAACGCTAAGTATTCTGTTTGGGAGCACTTAGAGTTGTTTGAGCAAATGATGGAGACTTTCCATTTGAAGGACAGCCAAAGCTGTATTCAATATGTAAAGTGGACCTTCTCCCCGGAATACTCCAGTTTCTTTGCGGGGCTGGAGGACCAAAATCATTTAAGATGGTCCACCTATAAGGCGGCCATCTTGAAACATTTTTCCATTCATAGAAATCCTCAAGAGGCTCGCAAGGCAGCCTACAATTTGCAATGTGGGGAGGATCAGGCCCCACAAGAATTTGTGCAAGAACTGAAACGTGCTTTTGCGCAGACCACCAGAAGGGTGCGCACAGACAGTAGAGAATTCATTAATACGTTTTTCCATGCCTTGCCCAAATACATAATGACCCAGCTCGTGAGGGATTTTCACGAGAAAAGATCTTTAGACTGGGTCATTGAACAGGCTACCCGGATCTATGAGGTGCAGAAACCGGTAGATAGCAAAAGTAATGCCCAGAAAAACCCCAAAGCCAACAGCACCCCTGCTGCTGCCAAGGTGGCAGAGGTAAAGGTCACCCCCGTTTTGGATTTGGAGATGGGGGGGCCTAAAAACCTACCTGCACCTAATAATGCTAGGCCCAGAAGGTCCTCGGGCCAGTCACATACAGGGAGCCAAGGAGGCAGCCCCACAAAGGGGGTCTCTCGCTCTCCTGATTATGTAAGTCCCCGTTACAAGGGAAATCGACCCATCCTGGGTTATGTGTGGACTCCTCCAGCCCAAGGGGGGGGATCCAGCCAAGCACCTAACCCAGGGAACTTCCCTCCTAACTTCCCACAGGAGGGCAGAAATTCTCCAAACCCTGGGCAGAACTTTTTCCCCAGGTATCCACCCAACTTTCAGCCCCAAAACCATCCATCCTTCTTTCCCCAATTCCCTGAGCCCAGACCACTGAATCCGGGAGAGGGGAGGCCAAGGGTGGAGGGGTACCCAAATCTTCCCAACCCGGGGTATTACCAGAGGAGGGATAGCTACCCTTCCCGGGATCAGCCCAGGGGAGAAAACAGGGCCCCGTATCAGCCTGAGCGGGTTTCCCAGTTAGAGCGCCAGGTTCAAAACATGGCGCGGGATCTGGGTCACATACTGAGGGCACAGCAGAACCCTCAGAACGGCATGCCGGCGCAGAACGCACCCAACTCTGGACCTGGTGCTCCAGAACAATGACGGGGGCAGCACCCCGATAACTCACCGGTTCCCAGGGAGGAGGCACAAGGGGAAGGGGGGTGTAAAGCCTTGGAGGAAGCTTCCTTCCTCACTTGTAAACAGCCCCTGGAAACCCAGGAACCGGAAACAAAATCTCTTGCCCCTGAAAGTCTGCCTCCTAAGGAGCAGAGGGGGGGTAGGAGAAACAAAAGACCCAAACAGACTCAGTTTGAGGAGGAGGTACAGATCTTCCAATTTGAGGGAGAGGGATCCTCAGAGGATCCTGGGAAAAGGATCTTCTCCTTCAGAGAGGGGGGAACTCCTCCCAAAGAAAAATGGGTCCCTAGGGATGCAAATCCAGACTGGGGAGATGTGGAGACTGAGCTACCGCCGCCCACCATCTCATCCCAGAACCAACAGCAAGAAAATCCCCTGGTTCAAACCCATCCTGGTGACTGCCTCCAAAAAGGGGGGGGCGGCCCGGAACCGGAGCCAGGGGAACCCACAATGGCTCTGATCTCCAGTTGCCAATTTTTTCTTTCAGATTCCCAAGGCTCCCCACAGAATTCCGCCCAAATCTCTTCGCTAGCGATGTCCAAAACCAGAAAGTTAGCCCACCAGTTGTCCAAAAATGTGCATTATCTGTGCCCCCTTGAGGAGAAGGAGGGAAGATACTATGCCCCGGTACAAGTACAGGGGCAGGGTACAATTTTGGCACTGGTGGACACTGGATCTCAAGCTACCCTTCTGTCCAGAAGGGCCTTTGACGAACTGAATGCAGGAAGGGGAGAGAATTACCAAATTCCTCTCACCTCACTTCCTGGACAACTCCAGAACTTTGACGGGAAGGAAATTCCCGTCGAGGGGACAGCAGACTTGGACATTAAAATTGGGCGACACAAGTTGAAACACCCGGTCATAGTTGTGACCCCAGAGGGCACCCCTTGTTTACTAGGGAATGACCTCCTGAGAAGGTTGTCACCCCTAATAGATTGTGTAAACAAGGTCCTCTGGACCCAGACTAGCCGACCAATAAAATTAAAACAGAGTGTCAACCATGTTAGTTTAAACGGCACATGCCACATGGTTGAACAAAAATCTGACCAAGTAGAATTCCACTTCCAGAACAACCAGATTCCAGACGTGACAGTAATAGCAGTAGGACAACAGACTGGTGATGGGGGGTCCTCTCTATTTCTGAAAATCAACCTCCCTTCCAGTCTAAAGTGGTACTCCACGCTGGAAGGAAACACCCTGAAATTCTATACTAATCCACAATCAGAAACTCCCACTCCTATAGTCCAGAAAGATGTGAAATCAGCTCAGAGCCTGGCTGATATTCAGCAAATTGGAGAGCAGTTGTTCATCCCTGTCCAATTAAATGATGGGAAGGACTCTGTTCTCGCTCGAGTGTGTGTGAACAATGGTAAGAGCTTCATCAGCGAAGCCATGTTCCGCCAACTCCCAAAAGATCCAGCCATTCCCACATTCAAACTGATAGACAAATGGGAAATGGACCTGGAAGCACCTAATTCCAAACAGCTCCTGCCAAGCAGGTGTATGCTCAAAATCTCCATTGGCAACAAGAGCATAGTCCATAATTGTTGGGTCGTGCGAGACGTCACTGCCGCCTTGTACTTAGGCAGTGACATTCTCAATCGCTTTGCCATTAGTTTGGACCTAATAAACTTCAAAGCTTGGTCCCGATTAGCGGATAATCCCATGGGCTTTGATGATCAAGAAAAAGCATTTAGGTCAGCTCAATTGCTACCTTATGCAGTTGAAATTCAGATCAAAGAGGAAGTCACCATCCCAGAAAGGACCCGACAATTCCCCCTGGAAGTGAAAGTTAAAAGAGGACAATATCTGCAAAACCCTGATGCTTACATACATCTAAATGCTTCTCTCCAACTGCAAGGGTTAGGTGTAAACCCAACACCATTAGTCAACATAGAACATGACACCATTCCAATAGAGGTGGATAACAGTGACTTAAAGAGTATTACTCTAGCCGCAGGCACCATTATTGGAATGGTGGTTGATGACCGACATTTCTCCATTGATCTTGGAAATGAACTGTTAGGGCCAATCCCCAAGGACTGCTTTGACAGTGACAGTGATGACAATACAACACCAGACAGGATTTTTACCCGGCATGGGGGGAACTTCCTGGTGTACACTTCTTGCCCTTATGGTAAGGAAGATGTGACTTGTGACTTCAGGAGGGATGAGGTGATTTTCCAAGTCCATGAGGGGTGCCTTTCCCACCTGAAGCCTCCAGTCCAAATCAGCACTCTGACCAGGGACTTCTCCACCCAGCTGGAGGAGGCCGCTGAGATAGCCAAACCAGAAGTCTTTCCAGGCTTCAGGCAGATGGTGGAAGAGAGAGTCAACCTAGCTGAGGCCTGTGTGACTCTGGAACAAAAGCAAAAGTTGAAACAAGTTTTCTTGGATTTCCAAGATCTCTTTGCGGTAGACTCATATGACTGTGGTCGCACTGACATCCACACAACAACAATCCCCACAGACCCTGGCATGACTCCTGTGTTTGTGAAGCAATATCGCTTGCCTCTCGCATCAATGGAGTCCCTTACTGAAATAATTAAGAACCTTGAGTCCCGGGGAATAATCCGTCCAGTCCACAGCACCTTCAATAATCCGGTGCTGGGAATATTGAAGCCAAACGGCCAGTGGAGACTCTGCGCCGACCTCAGGGAGCTCAACAAACGGGTCCATACTTCTCGATGGCCTCTGCCCTACATTGACCAAGGGCTGGCCCAGATCCAGGGGTCACAGGTATTCACTGCAATAGACCTGACCAATGGATACTGGACCGTGCCTGTCAGCAGGGAGGACCAATACAAACTGGCTTTTACCTTTGGAGGCCAGCAGTATACATGGACCCGGACTCCCTTCGGATACCTTAACTCCGGTAATGAGTTCAACATTTTCCTACATAAGGCCATGCCCGACCTGGGTGCGAGGGGTAACCTGGCTTATGTAGATGATGTCCTCATCAAAAGTTCATCTGTGGAGGAACACATAGCGGAGATCCGTTATGTTCTGACCCAGTTGAGGGCCGCCGGAGCAAAACTTTCCTTTCAGAAAGCACAGTGGTGTAGAACCCGTGTTAATTTCTTGGGGCATGAGATTACTCCTCAGGGTCTCTGTCCCCAGGAAAAGAAAGTGGAAGCACTTCAGAAACTGAAAGACTCCACAACTCTGCGGGAACTAAGGAGCCTCCTTGGACTGACTAATTACAGCAGAAAGTTCATTGAGGGCTACGCAGAGATCACCAGACCCCTGATTCATCTCCTGAAGGGCGGGGTCAAGTGGGAATGGGGTCCAGAACAAGCCGAGGCAGTAAAACAACTCAAAAGAAGCCTCTCACAAGCGCCTTGCCTAGCTTACCCTGTCAGAAACAAGGAGTTCTTCCTGGAGACGGGGTTCTCTAATACGTGCTTGACGGCAGTATTATACCAAAAGCATGACAAGGTCAATAAAGTAATCTCCTATGCGAGCAAAACTTTGTCCTCTGTGGAGGAAAAATTCAACGATTGTGAGAAGGCACTCCTGGCAACGGTGTGGGCATTGAAGAATTACCGCCCGTTTATCCAGGGGGAACACATCATAGTGGAGACTCCACACCAGCCTCTGCAATATCTCCAAAGTGATAGAATCCGGGCCGGAAATGTGAGTAATTCCCGAATTACTTCCTGGATTCTGTCAATGCAAGGCTTTCCTGTGGAGGTCAGATATGGCCAAAACAAGAAGAGTCCCCTCGCGCAAGGTCTGGCTGACTTGCATGATTGTGCCAGAGAAAACTGTCTCGAGGACGAAAGTCTAAAAATCAAGGACAACACAGAGGCATACCTTAATTCCCCACACAAAGTCTTTGAAGAAGACAAGTGTGAGGGAATGCCCACTGTCTATGTGGATGGATGCTCTTACCATGTTGACAACGACGGGGAGAAAGAACTGGTGGCTGGCGTAGGGAATGCATGGGTGAATGAGTCCCCAGAACCCTCCGCTGGATACAAAATTGGTCCCCGAAGTAGTCAGGTGGCAGAATTGATGGCTGTGCATCAGGCCATCCTCACTGCTGTCCAGCATCAACTCCACGAACTGGTCATAATCACAGATTCGGATTATGTACGGAACGGGTTTGTGGAGCACCTGGTTAATTGGAAAACCAGAGGCATGTTATATGCTAACAACAAACCCTTGAAACATGGGAAGTTGATCCAAAACATTGATGATCTGGTCACCTCGAATGAGATGACCATCTATTGGAAAAAGATCAAGGGTCATTCCAAAGTAGAGGGACCAGACAAAACTGGAAATGACTTAGCTGATCAGCTGGCTAAAACCGGGGCCATCCAAGGGGATCTAATTGAGATTGAGTCCCTGTTGGGGGAAATCCAGGTCACTGCTATCACTAGGTCCCAGACAAATGCTCACAACGACCTTTCAATTGCACAATGGAGTAAGGAGACCCCTGATGCTGATTTAATTACAGCTCAGAAAGGGGATCCAATAATTGGTAAATTTTACCAGCACCTTGAGGACCCTGAGAACTTTCCCCTGACGGATACCGATTATATTGGGAAAGAGGACCTAAGAGTGTTGATGAAATGTCCAAAAATGTTCCGAATCCAAGACGGTTTGTTGGTAAGGAAATCCAAAGCTGGCCATGACCAGTGGGTGGTTCCTACCTCATTCCGAAGCCTGATGTTAAGTCACGCCCATGATGCGGCTACTGCCGGTCATAGGGGGTTTCACACAACATTGGAAATCTTAAGAGAGGTTGCATACTGGCCACACATGGGGCAGGACCTCGACCAATACTTGAAGGGGTGTCTTGTGTGTGCACAATTTCAGCCATCATCCCTCACGCACCGTGCGCCTCTCCAAAAGAGGGGGATGACACTGCCATGGTCAGATTTACAAATCGACTTTATAGGCCCCGTGATTCGCTCTGCTAGGGGGAATAAGTACATGTTGACTGTGACATGCTTGTTTTCCAAGTGGGTGGAATGTCTCCAAGCCCCAAATTGCAAGGCAGAAACTGCAGCTGCCCTGATGATTAACCACATCTTTTCCCGTTTCGGTCTACCTCAAAGGATTGAGTCAGACAGGGGTAGCCACTTCACCAGTGAAGTAATGACAAAGATGTGGGAGATACTGGGGGTCAAATAAAAGTTGCATATTGCTTACCGGCCAGCTTCTTCTGGGGCAGTAGAGAGATATAACCGGACAATTGTGAGCATATTAAAGAAGTTTGTGGCAGATTCTGGGCCAAGTTGGGATATCCGATTACCTCTGGTCCTAATGGCCATCAGATCTACCCCTTCATCTGCAACCAAAATGTCACCATTTGAGTTGATGACTGGACGCAAGATGGTGCTTCCTCAGCATTTGCTCTACAGCACCCAAGAGCAGACACTAATAAATGCCTCCACAACTCATGAGTATGTGGAGAATTTAAGGAAACACCTTCAACATGCTTTTGCTTATGCTCAGCGGAATCTAGAAAGATCGGCTGATAGCATGAAGACCCATTATGACCTGAAAACTTCCAGGAAGGAATATCAGGTGGGAGACCGGGTCTATCTATACAACTTCCAAAGGAACCAGGCCAAGCAGCGGAAATTCTTGCCTACATGGAAGGGACCCTTGGAGATCATCGACAAGATCTCCCCTGTGGCTTACAAAATCCACATCCCCAAAGGTCCTTTGGCAGCGTGGGAAGACAAGTGGGTCCACATAAACCAGTTGAAATGTTGCCATCCCAGGCACACTCTGCAACAACTGGAGGAATCCTCTGGAATCCTAGCGGGTACTGTCTCAGACTAATTCAGTTCCAACCATAAAAACATACCACATCTAGTCTCTAAAATATTGTGATTGCATGAAACTGTCTCTTAGTTATACTGTTTTCTTTTTTCAAAATAAGAATGTAATGTTTCGTTATGATGAAATGCATATGCTGCCCCACTATCTCAACAGTGGTGGAAAAATGTCTATGAATAGGTATTGCCGCTCTTCCTTTGTCGTCCTAGGAGACAGAAAACCTGGAGACGGGCCAAGGAGGATGATCCGGAGACTGGGAGGATGACGCAAGGGGGCCCGGGGTACTGCCCAATATTCCCATCAGGACCGGCGAGGAGAACCGATCGACCAGTACCGGATGGAGGAAAAGATGCTGAACTGTGCCATCTATTGGAAGAAGATGAGGAAACATCCCAGATCTTGCGGGTCCCACCAGTGAAGGATCAGATGGCCACCGCAAGAAGGGGGGCTTGTGGGATGTATTTACCCATGCATCCGAGCCCTACCTCAAAACTGTGCAGTACTGACATGAAAACATCATGATGGCCAGAGCTTCCCAGAAAATGCACAGGGAAATGCATGAAGAATAGGCTGCCACTCATTTTTGCCGATGTTATGGGCACAGAAGGACACTGCCTAAAACCACCATTGGACTACCCACACAGTAGCCTGAAACCATTGGGAATGGCAATGCTGATTGCCAAAAGCAAACCCATAACTGTTGGGAATTCATTTTCTTAAATCCCAAAAAGGGGTGCAGTACCAGTACTCACCACTATCCAAAAGCCGGCGTTTTAAAACCACCAGATTTTACTTTTTTGTAGAAAACTGAATAAATGAACCCAAAACATGCCAAAGAAAGACTTACTGAGAGGTGGATCCAATGTAAAGTTATATTCTGAAGTGACTTGAAGGTTTATAACAAGACTGGCTGAGCTGTGGATTTCAGCAGTTTAAGTAAATTTGGACTGAAAGACACTAAAAATCTAAATGTTTAAAATAAATGAGTGACCTATTTCTGAGTGTCACATAGGTTGCAATTGTTTAAATGTCATAGTTTTGAACTTAGAATCAGCATTCTAGCTGCATATGTAAAAAATTGTCTTGACTTAAACTGGGGAACAAAAAGTGACATTTTATCTGAAACCTGGCTTAAGGAACTGAATTCTGCCCACCAGCTACCCCCGACAGGAGATGAAACTTGAGTCACAGCTGTGTTCCCAGGCCTATCTGCCTTTTGCTGGCCACACTAAGGATATGCCATCTCTCTGATAATTGAATTAAGGGGAGCCCCCACAGAATACAGGAGCTCTGAACAAAGCCCTGTCCTGACTCAGGCAAATGTTTTATTGGCGGCAGTCGTAAATGGAGCTTCCTCCTGGAAGTAAAGGGGAGGGGCACTGCCTGTGAGAGCAAGCTGGCTTGGCAGAACTGGAAAAACCAGAAATTCAACCTTGTGCTGGGGGAAAACCACACCCCTTTGGGGCCAGAACATAACTCTAAAAAGATGGATCATTCATAGAGACATGTGAAAATTTTATAAATGATACCATAATTCTTGTGATTTTTCTGCCCACATTTTAAGACGTGTTAGGACACGGTGGTATTTTCAGGGGGGTTTTAGCGGAAAAGAGGATATTACTCAAAATGTGTGCATGTGAAAAATCTGACACTTCATCAACTAATGTCCATACTCCTTGCGCACATGTGTATAAATTTGGGGTAATGTCCGGTATTGCAAACCAGTTAAAAAGTGCAAAATATTGCCATTTCTGAATGCAAGCTCCCAGGAAGAGCAGAGTTTGAACAGGGTATACCTCCTGTGATATGTGAGGGGTGCATGTAATTTTAAAACAATACGTACCTCTGCAAATATGTATTTGGTTCAAATCTAGATTTGTGTGTAAATTGACAGGAGGAGTGGACTTTCTGCAGGCCGTAAAATGACATCACTCTGACACAACTTAGCTTCCCCAATCAGGGGAGAAATGAAAGCTTGGCCAATGATAAGTGGAGAGGGGTAGGGTCTAGTGATGCTGCACACACACCCATTTTAAAAACACATAAAAGCAGAGAGACAGGACAGATAGGGACCTTCAAATCCATTTGCTGCGGGACGCTCTGCTGGAAAATCCATACTTTACCTCCATCAACCTTCAGAGAGCAGACATAGAGACTTCAAATCTATCAAATCTCCAGAATCCAGAGAGAGAGCAGACCCAGACCGCTGTTAGCAGAACCAGAGAGAGCTGACCCAGATCACTGTGAAGTGCAGAGACCAGAGTCCAGTCCAAAACCTGACCAGATCCGTGGCGAGGCCCATTCTATGTTAAAATATATTGTGAGTACATAGTAGAACTGTGTAGAACCAATCTCTTAGTTAAAATAATATAATTCAATCCTATTTTAATCTAAGTAGAACTGTCTCCTAACTGTCACCTGTCATTTGTAAAGCTGTCACTTGTCATTTTCTAGTTGCAAGCTGCACTTGTCTTTTTGAACTTTAAAATTTCAAATCTGAAAAACGACCTTTATTTAATCGCTCATATCTCCGTGACCGTTTGTCCTAGAGACTTGCAGTAACTTTCATCTGGAAGCTGAGATCCTAGGCTTTCCTAGGACCCCGAAACGATAGTGATAGTCCTTGTAGTTCCTCTGTAATCGCGCTCGGCGCATTCACAAATTTAGCCGCGATTTGACATTTTACCGCGATTTGCAAATTTCTCCACGTGTAAAAATCTGCTGCTGCTTGCCTTTCAGTTGCCAAAAATTCGTTTAACCTGCTAGTTACACCCTAGATCCTTGCTAAAGTGAGCCTGGACTAATATTAACTAGATACCACTCACCCTGAACCTCTAGAGGGAATTAAAAGCAATTTAGCAATTTTTTCGCTTAATTGCCAGCACATATAAAAGCATTTTGCCTGTGTTTTAAACTTCTGTAGTCTAAGCTGCTGGGGTGAACTGAATCACATTTGATTGCATTTATGAGAACTGTGTGCCTCCCTTCCCTTTCCTTGCATTGCATAAAAGGGGGGGTGAATTGTACAAGAAAGTGATTACATTGTCTTTGCTGAAATCCTATCAAGTTATTTTCTTTACTGCATTTCATTCCACATTGCATCCATTTGAAACTATAAAAGTATTGTTGCTATCTTATCCATTTCATGTCAACTCCTTAGTGATTATCAAGAAGTGTGCTAGTGCCAGATTCTCCGTTGTTAATCTTTATCATACCAGATTAAGTGTGATATCCAATTATTAATTTATTATAAAGCGTGATATAGATATATATTGCTTTACTTCTCAAATAAACCTTTTAACTTGCAAAACAGAACTACTTCTTGGCTCAGTGGGGTCAGGGGGATTCTGAGAGAGGGGTGTTATATAGGGGTAGTCATCCAGAACGCATGAACTGGACATAAAGATATATCAATAAGGGTTTTCATTCAGTATTATAGACTAGGCGTTGACTTAGCTGTAGTGTTGAATTGAATCCTCTTACAGCTACAAATTCTGGAGTTAATTTCTGCTACTGGTTCTGGAGATTGATGGATTTGAAGTCTGGATCTCTGGATGTGAAGTCGTCGGTCAGCATGCTCCGCAGCAATTGGAATTGAATGTCTCTACCTGTCCCAGCAGTCTCTTTTTATGTGTGCCTGGGCCTAGCTAAGCCTGCCCCTCTCTACTTGTCATTGGCCCAATTCTCCCCTCTCCCATGATTGGGGAATTGGGTTGTGAGTCAGAGTGATGAGGTCTGTTTATGGGTCAGAGGATCCTCCCCTGGTCAATTTGCCCACAAATCTATACCTGATCCAAATACCTATTTCCCAGGTACACAGTTGTTTGACATCACATACACACATCATATATTACTAATAGTCCCTGTCCCGACTCTGGCGTTTCTAGGAGCTTGCATTCAAAAATGGCAACTTATTTTCGATTTTAGTGGGTTTTGCAACATTGGTTTTTCATCAAAAATTATACAAAGGTACATTTCCCTTCCACATATAACCCAGTAACTTTCCATGTCTCTAGCTTAAACACATTGTCTACGATAATCATAATTAGTGGGGTTTTGCCCCAGAACATGGTACAAATTGGAGTTTGGACTCAAATCGTGAGGGCATTTTTCAAACTAAGACTCTCAAAGTTGTACATTCCTGTCATTTGGTTACAATAAATTATCACTGTTTCTATAAAATATATATTTGTTGCAATTCACTCCCCCCAGTGTTTGGGTCCGCCTCCAGAAGTCTGGGTGGGTCAGTGATCACATGTCTCTCCTTGCTGGCAGAGGGCTGTTGACAGGAAACACTCAAAATTAACATACCCCATTCAACAGAAAGAGCCTTTTGTGTGGGCTCCAGCAGGCCGCCTGGAAGTCTCTCCTCAATCAATCAACAGGGTCATGTGATATCCTGCCTCCTGGTTTGGAAATTTCTGAGGTGTTAAGGTTTCCCAGCCTCTTGGCCTCTGGGAACAGCAGGTGGCTAAGATTTCCAATTAACTAGCACGCTTTGAAGTCCCTGCCCCTCTTGCAACTCCTAAATACAGTTTCCCTGTCAGAGTTTAGACCGCTAGCACCACCTTGGGCAATTTGTCGGTACTGCATCCATTTTTGAGTTGTCTTGAATTACTGCATTTCAATAGAGTGGTCTTTTGCTTGATAGCATAGGACCCTTGCTTGCTTAACATTGTTTTGATGGCATCCTTACAGTAGAGTGG
This sequence comes from Ambystoma mexicanum, assembly GCF_040938575.1. Taxonomy (NCBI): domain Eukaryota; kingdom Metazoa; phylum Chordata; class Amphibia; order Caudata; family Ambystomatidae; genus Ambystoma; species Ambystoma mexicanum. Next base: position 1,276,997,861 of record NC_090935.1, read on the forward strand.
TGATGTGGAACCCCCCACAAGAAGGTTGTATCTTTGGAGTGGTCTCGTGCCAACTGCGCAGTTCTCCTATTCTGGCGTGAATGTGGGCGGCGATAGCTCATCCCCACATCCACCCAGTTTATTGATTTAGTTTGTTCTGGGATAGAATAATGGGCGGCGACTGCTCATCCCCACATCTACCCAGTCTATTGATTCAACATGGGTCAAAACCCTTGACAGTATGTAGTCTAGAACTGTCCATAACCAATCTCTTACTTTAAAGTAATACTATTCCATCCATTTCAATCTGTCCAGAAATGCATTACAGAACCTCTGTTGTCTATTCTTAATTCTTCTCTCCTCCACATAATTCTAGATAATTGTAGCAATAATCATCGTTGTGCTGATATTTTCTGAAGAGGGACAAGTGTTTTGATGGACAGAGATCAGAGCAGAGGTGCCGCTGTTCTGGTGGATGCCCGTTGAGTGTCCTGCTTCTTCATAGCTCCTTAATATAAGCCTATCCTTGTTGGTAAATCTTTAAAGCGCATCTGTCATTTTTGAAATCTTGATTCTGTTTCTGAAAAATCTACCTTCACAAAAACCTTTCTAACTTTTGAACCGTACGTCCTAGAGAACAATTAACTGTCATCTTGAAGCTAAGATCCTAAGCTTTCCAAAAAACTCAAAACGACTTTCCTTATAGTTGTTGCGTAATCGCCTTTCTCGCATGCAGAAAAATTGCCGCAAATTGCAATTTAGCTCCATTTCACCGCATGTCAAAATAGCTGTTTCTTGTTTCCAACTGCTGAAATTCGCTTTCAATCTGATAATCATTCATGAATCATTGCTAGTGTTGACCTGAACCAATCCAAAGTAACTTTCGCTTCTCCTGAGTCTCCTTTAGTGAATTAAAGTCATTTTTAGCATTTTTCCCATTCATTGCAAACCACATTTAAAAGTATTTTTGCCTGTTTTAAAATTAAACCTATTCTCTCTAAACTTGCTGCGGGAACTGGGATTGAACTGCATTATTGATTGTATTCCTGAAACCTGTGTGTGCCCTCATTTACATGTCTTCATATTGCATAGTGGGGGGAGTGAGTAGTCACAGGGAAAAAAGGTGATTGTATTGTCTTTTGATTGAAACCATATCAAGTTCATTTCTATGTTGCATTCTTTCCCATCATTGCATTTGCTTGAATCATACAAAGTATTCTCTGCTACGTTAGTCTCCTATTCCTACTCCTAACTGATTAAAGAGATTGTTGATATTGTAATATTACCCATTGCTGCTCATGGTTCATATTCATAAGTGTGCTGTTCAGATATTATTTTATTCATAAAAGTGATATATATATTATATATATATATATATATATATTGTGCAATTCTTCAAATAAACCTTTTAATTTTCAAAACAAACCTACTTCTTGGCTCAGTGAGGTTGGGGAGATCCAAAGACCTCATCCAGATTTAAAGAACTTTGACATAAAAGTATATAAATAAGGGCTTCCATTGGGCATCCCAGCCTAGGCATTGACTTAGTTGGAATGCTGGATTGAAGTCACTTACAGATTGGGGGCTCGTTGCGGGACTTCTGGATTAGACCTACCACTTGTGCAGTTTAATACAGTGTGCTAACTAATAGGATACATAAATCCTGTAGGGCTACCACGCTGTGTTACGCTGTAAAAGCACCCCTCAAAAAGGAACGCTCTCAGGAAACGGTCTGTTTTGCAAAATAAAATAATAAACTTCTGTAAATCAGGAAGGAAATCAATTTCTAGAATGGCGACATTGGTAGACATCAAGATAGCTAGGTAGCACCTTTTACATAAGCTGATTGTGAGAGGTGAGTGGACAGAGCAGGACCAGAATGTGTGGTTGCAGGCGATCACACAACAGGTCACTGCAACTGGGTTAGATATCTGGAGAGATCAGGGTCCCTTACATGTGGCCCTGAGGGAACTATATATGGCCCTAAGGCCAAGGATGAGCATAACAAGATTGCCAGGGTAGCGGCATATTTATAGTTATCTATGGGAACCATACAGGACAAATGTGCTGAAGGCCAAGATCTGGCAAGCAGGCAACTGATGGCATTAGAGAAAGCCCAATCTGATCTGGACTCTTCGGAGCACAGGCTGCAGAGGAGCCAGGAGTCAGAAAACGAAAGTAGGCAGTATATAATCAAAATCAAAGAGGATATGGGTATCTTGCAACAGGAAAGGGCAGACCAGGATACCAGAATTCTGGCCTTGCAGAAGGAGTACCAAGAAGGTTTGGAATCCCTACTGCAGAGCCTGAAAAAGCTGGAGCAACAACTGGACTTCAACAGGGTATGTGCAGAGCAGGTAGTCACCCTGCAAAGCCACCTAGATAGGGAAAAGGCAGAGAGCAACAAATTATTTCTGAAAGACCTGGACACCCAGGCAGAATTTGAGGAAGAGCGCCAGAAAGCTGGTGCCCTTCAAAGGCAGAGGGATGATCTGGTGGCACAGAGGCAGGCTCTTAATCAGAAAAGGGACACCTTAGGCCAGGAGGTCTGTCACTTAAAAGGGAAGCTGGAAGAAAATCACCTGGCCCTCCAGGAACTGGGTGACCTCCAAAAAGAGCATCAAAACTTGTTAGAGCACACCAGGAGGGTGGAAGATGCTCTGGCAAGAAAGGAACAGGCCAGTAGGGACGGGACTCAGGAGGTAACCGTCTTGCAGCAAAGACCGGCCCAGTACTCCAAGACAAATCAGGAAGCATAGAGAGAAAATGAGGCTGTCTGTCAGCACAATGATAGGCTCCAGCGACAGGTAGCCATGCAAGAGTGAATGATATAGTGTAGTAAGGCCTTGATTGAGGAACAGAAAGCTCAGGCTCTTGCATGACAACAGGCAGCAGGGGCTGATAGAGATGAGGTTCGCTGGGAAAAGGAAACACCTGAGCATAACCTCAGGAGCCCTAGTATCAGAGGCCTTCATCTCTCCCAGTCCCGGGACTCTGCCACCCCTATGTCCCCTGGCGCACATGAGCCCAGGACCACGGGGATGGCAGATTACTATCCAGTCAGAAGTATGGGGCTCATAGGCCAGTACCTCCCAGGAATGGATGGACGGGCATCCGGGTATGGGCAATAAGGTTCAGTGCAATTTAGTGGGGAACCCCAGGAGAGTAGGCCCACTAAGTGCATCCTGAAAACCTCTGCCCTGTTAGGTCAGTGGGGGGGTACCCATCAAATCCTGGGAGCAAGGAGGAATCAGAAGATTCCTCTGAGCGTCCCAGGACACAGGAGACTAGGTCCCCACATTCTGCCAGCCATTCCCAGGTTCGCAGAATCCGGGAAAACCTGGAAGATCAGACGGGCACGTCTGGGAGCAGATGAATGGACCAGAGTTACCCAAACCAAGAAGGCCAATAAGGCAAAAAAGGGCCTTGCTTGAGGACCCCTTAAAACAGATTAAGGCAATAAGGAGTGTCATCACGCCTTATCACAAGAATGCCAAGTATTCTGTGTGGGAACACTTAGAGCTCTTTGAACAAAGGATGGAGACTTTCCATTTGAAAGACAGCAGTAGCTACATTCAGTATGTAAAATGGACATTCTCCCCAGAATACTCCAGTTTCTTTGCGGGGCTGGAGGACCAAAATCATTCAAGATGGTCCACATATAGGGCGGCCATCTTAAAGCACTTTTCTGTTCATAAAAATCCCCAAGAGACTTGCAAGGCAGCCTACAATTTACAATGTGGGGAGGATCAGGCCCCACAAGAATTTGTGCAGGAGTTGAAGCGTGCCTTTGCGCAGACTAACAAAAGGGTGTGCATGGACAGCAAAGAATTTGTTAATACGTTTTTCCATGCCTTACCCATATACATCATGACCCAGCTAGTGAAAGATTTTCATGAGAAAAGGTCACTAGACTGGGTTATTGAACAGGCCACCCGAATCTATGAGGAGCAGAAGCCCATAGAAAATAAAAATAATGCTCAGAAACGCCCCAAACCGACCAGCACCCCTGCCGCTGCTAAGGTGGCAGAGGTAAAGGTTGCTCCCATTTTGGATTTGGAGATGGGGGGCCTAAAAACGTTCCTGCACAGAATAATTCCAGGCCCTGAAGGTCCTTGGGCCAGTCACAGACATGGAGCCAAGGAGGTAGTCCCACAAATGCGATCCCTCACTCCCCTGACTATGTAAGTCCCCGCTACAAGGGAAACCGACACATCCTGGGTTATGTGTGGACTCCTCCATCCCAATGGGGGGGATCTAACCAAGCACCTAACCCAGGGAACTTCCCCCCTAACCTCCACCAGGAGGGAAGAAATTCCCCAAATCCTGGGCAGAACTTTTTCCCCAGGTATCCACAAAATTTCCAACCCCAGAATAATCCATCCTTCTTTCCCCACTTTCCTGAACCCAGACAACCTAATCCGGGAGAGGGGAGGCCAAGGGGGGAGGGGTACCCAAATCTTCCCAACCCGGGGTACTACCAGAGAAGGGATAGTTACCCTTCCCAGGATCAGCCCAGGGGAGAAAACAGAACCCCGTATCAGCCTGAGTGGGTTTCACAGCTTGAGTACCAAGTCCAAAACATGGCACTTGATCTGGGTCGCATGCTGAGGGCTCAGCAGAACCCTCAGATGAGCATGCCGGCGCAGAATGCCCCAAACTCTGGACCTGGTGCTCCAGAACAATGACGGGGGCAGCACCCCGACAAACCACCGGTTCCCAGGGAAGAGCTACAAGGGTAAGGGGGGTGTAAAGCCTGGGAGGAGGCTTACTTCCCCACTTGTAAACAGCCCCTGGAAACCCAGGAACCGGAAACAAAATCTCCTGCCCCTGAAAGTCTGCCACCCAAGGAGCAGAGGGGGGTAGGAGAAACAAAGGACCCAAACAGACCCATTTTGCGGAGGAGGTACAGATCTTCCAATTTGAAGGAGAGGGATCCTCAGAGGATCCTGGGAAAGGATCTTCTCCTTCAGAGATGGGGGAACTCCTCCCAAAGAAAAATGGGTCCCAAGGGATTCAAATTCAGACTGGGTAGTTGTGGGGACTATGCTAGCGCCGCCCATCATCCCATCCCAGAACCAACAATATCAAAAAACCCTGGTTCAAACACATCCTGGTGACTGCCTACAAAAAGGGGGGGGCGGCCCAGAACCGGAACCATGGGAACTCAAAACCACTCCTATCTCCAGTTGCCAACTTTTCTTTGCCGATTCCCAAGACTCTTCACAGAATTCTGCCCAAATCCCTTCTCTCTCCATGTCCAAAGTAAAAAACTACCCCACCAGTTGTCCAAAAATGTGCATTATCTGTGCCCCCTTGCAGAGAAGGAGGGAAGATACTATGCCCCGGTTCAAGTACAGGGGCAGGGTACAATTTTGGCACTGGTGGACACTGGATCCCAAGCTACCCTTCTGTTCAAAAAGGCCTTTAATGAACTAAATTCAGGAAGGGGGAGAATTATCAAATTCCTCTCACCTCTCTTCCTGGACAACTTCAGAACTTTGATGGGAAGGAAATTCCCATCGAGGGGATTGCGGATTTGGACATTAAAATTGGGTGACACAAGGTGAAACACCCTGTCATAGTAGTGACTCCAGAGGGCACCCCTTGTTTGCTATGGAATGACCTCCTGAGAAGGTTGTCACCCCTAATAGACTGTGTAAACAAGGTCCTCTGGACCCAGACTAGCCGCCCAATAAAGTTAAAACAGAGTGTCAACCATGTTAGTTTAAACGGCAAATGCCACATGGTTGAACAAAAATCTGACCAAGTAGAATTATACTTCCAGAACAACCAAATTCCAGACGTGACCGTAATAGCAGTAGGACAACCGACTGGTGATGGGGGGTCCTCTCTGTTTCTGAAAATCAACCTTCCTTCCAGTCTAAGGTGGTATTGCACACTTGAAGGAAACACTCTGAAATTCTTTACCAATCCACAATCAGACATTCCCACTCCTATAGTCCAGAAAGATGTGAAATCAGCTCAGAGCCTGGCTGATATTCAGCAAATTGGAGAGAAGTTGTTCATCCCTGTTCAATTAAATGAAGGGAAGGACTCTGTTCTCGCTTGACTGTGTATGAACAACGGTAAAAGCTTCATCAGCGAAGCCATATTCCGCCAACTCCCAAAAGATCCAGCCATTCCCACATTTAGACTCATAGACAAATGGGAAAGGGATCTGGAAACACCCAATTCCAAACATCTCCTGCCAAGCAGGCGTATGCTCAAAATCTCGATAGGCAACAAGAGCATAGTTCATAATTGTTAGGTTGTGCGAGACGTCATTGCTGCCTTTTACTTAGGCAGTGATATTCTCGATCGCTTTGCCATTAGTTTGGACCTAATAAACTTCAAAGCTTGGTCCCGATTAGCAGTTAATCCCATGGGCTTTGATGATCCAGAGAAAGCATTTAGGTCAACTCAATTGCTACCTTATGCAGTTGAAATTCAGATTGGAGAGGAAGTCACCATCCCAGAAAGGACCCGACAATTCTCCCTCGAAGTAAAGGTTAAAAGAGGACAAACATTGAAAAACCCTGATGCTTATATTCATCTCAATGCTTCTCTCCAACAGCAAGGGTTGGGGGTAAACCCAACACCATTAGTCAACATAGAACATGACACCATTCCAATAGAGGTGGATAACAGTGACTTAAAGAGTATCACTCTAGCCGCAGGCACCATTATTGGAATGGTGGTTGATGACTGACATTTTTCCATTGATTTAGGAAATTAACTGTTAGGACCAATCCCCAAGGACTGTTTTGACAGTGACAGTGATGACAACACAACACCAGACAGGATCTTTACCCGGCATGGGGGAACTTCCTGGTGTACACTTCCTGTCCTTATGGTAAGGGAGATGTGACTTGTGACTTCAGGAGGGATGGGGTGATTTTCCAGGTCCATGAGGGCTGCCTTTCCCACCTGAAGCCACCAGTCCAAATCAGCACTTTGACCAGGGACTTCTCCACCCAGCTGGAGGAGGCCGCTGAGATAGCGAAACCAGAAGTCTTTACAGGCTTCAGGCAGATGGTTGAAGAGAGAGTCAACCTAGCTGATGCCTGTGAGACTCTGGAGCAGAAGCAAAAGTTCAACCAAGTTTTCTTGGATTTTCAGGATCTCTTTGCGGTGGACTCATATGACTGTGGTCGCACCGACATCCACACAACAACAATTCCCACGGACCCTGGTATGACTGCAGTGTTTGTGAAGTAATATCACTTGCCTCTCGCATCAATGGAGTCCCTTACTGAAATAATTAAGAACCTTGAGTCCCGTGGGATAATCCGTACAGTCCACAGCACCTTCAATAATCCGGTGCTGGGGATATTGAAGCCAAACGGCCAGTGGAGACTCTGCGCCGACCTTAGGGAGATCAACAAACGGGTCCATACTTCCCAATGGCCTCTTCCCTACATTGACCAAGGGCTGGCCCAGATCCAGGGGTCACAGGTATTCACTGCAATAGACCTGACCAATGGAAACTGGACTGTACCTGTCAGTAGGGAGGACCAATACAAGCTGGCTTTTACCTTCGGGGGCCAGCAGTACACATGGACCCGGACTCCCTTCGGATACCTGAACTCTGGCAATTAATTCAACATTTTCCTACATAAGGCCATGCCCGACCTGGGTGAAAGGGGTAACCTGGCTTATGTAGATGATGTCCTCATCAAAAGCTCAACTGTGGGGGAACACATAGCGGAGATCCATTATGTTCTGACACAGTTGAGGGCAGCCGGAGCAAAACTTTCCTTTCAGAAAGCACAGTGGTGTAGATCCCGTGTTAATTTCTTGGGGCATGAGATTACTCCTCAGGGTCTCTGTCCCCAGGAAAAGAAAGTGGAAGCACTTCAGAAACAGAAAGACCCCACAACTCTGCAGGAACTAAGCAGATTCCTTGGACTGACTAATTATAGTAGAAAGTTCATTGAGAGCTACGCAGAGATCACCAGACCCCTGATTCATCTTTTGAAGGGGGGGGGTCAAGTGGGAATGGGGTCCAGAACAATCCGAGGCAGTAAGACAACTGAAAAGAATCCTCTCACAAGCGCCTTGCCCAGCTTACCCTGTCAGAAACAAGGAGTTCTTCTTGGAGACTGGGTTCTCTAATACATGCTTGACTGCAGTATTATACCAAAAGCATGACAAGGTCAATAAAGTAATCTCCTATGCGAGCAAAACTTTATCCTCTGTGGAGGAAAAATTCAACATGCTTGAACATTCAACATGCTTGAACATTCAACATGCTTGACTGCAGTATTATACCAAAAGCATGACAAGATCAATGTGGAGGAAAAATTCAACATGCTTGAACATTCAACATGCTTGAACATTCAACATGCTTGAACATTCAACATGCTTGACTGCAGTATTATACCAAAAGCATGACAAGGTCAATAAAGTAATCTCCTATGCGAGCAAAACTTTATCCTCTGTGGAGGAAAAATTCAACGATTGTGAGAAGGCACTCATGACAACGGTGTGGGCATTGAAGAATTACCACCCGTTTTTCCAGGGGGAACACATCATAGTGGAGACTCCACACCAGCCTTTGCAATACCTCCAAAGTGACAGAATCTGGGCCGGAAATGTGAGTAATTCCTGAATTACTTCCTGGATTCTGTCAATGCAGGCTTTCCTGTGGAGGTCAGATATGGCCAAAACAAGAAGAGTCCCCTCGCGCAAGGTCTGGCTGACTGGCATGATTGTGCCAGAGAAAACTGTCTCGAGGACGAAAGTCTAAAAATCAAGGACAACATGGAGGCATACCTCAATTCCCCACACAGAGTCTTTGAAGAAGACAAGTGTGAGGGAATGCTGACTGTCTATGTGGATTGATGCTCTTACCATGTTGACAACAACAGGGAAAAAGAACTTGTGGCCGGCGTAGGGAATGCATGGGTGAATGAGTCCCCAGAACCCTCCACAGGGTACAAGATTGGTCACCGAAGTAGTCAAGTGGCAGAGTTGATGGCTTTGCATCAAGTCATCCTCACTGTTGTCTAACATCAACTCCACAAACTGGTCATAATCACAGATTCGGATCATGTACGGAACAGGTTCGTGGAGCACCTGGTTAACTGGAAAACCAGAGGCATGTTATGTGCTAATAACAAACCCTTGAAACATGGGAAGTTAATTCAAAATATTGATGATCTGGTCACCTCGATTGGGATGACCATCTACTGGAAAAAGATAAAGGGTCATTCCAAAGTAGAGGGACCAGACAAAACTGGAAATGACTTAGCTGATCAGCTGGCTAAAACCGGGGCCATCCAAGGGGATCTAATAGAGATCAAGTCCTTGTTGGGGGAAATCCAGGTCACTGCTATCACTAGGTCCCAGACAAATGCTCACAATGATCTTTCAACTGCACAATGGAATAAGGAGACCCCAGATGCTGATTTAATTACAGCTCAAAAAGGGGATCCGATAATTGGTAAATTTATCAACACATTGACCCCCTGAGAACTTTCCCCTGACGGATACTGATTACATTGGGAAAGAGGACCTCAGAGTGCTGATGAATGTCCAAAAATGTTCAGAATCCAAGACGGTTTGTTGGTGAGGAAATCCCGAGCTGGCCATGATCAGTGGGTGGTTCCTACCTCATTCCAAAGCCTGAAGTTAAGTCACACCCATAATGCGGCCACAGCCGGTCACAGGGGGTTTCATACAACACTTGAAATCTTAAGAGAGGTTGCATACTGGCTACACATGGGGCAGGACCTCGACCAATACTTGAAGGGGTGTCTTGTGTGTGCACAATTTCAGCCAACATCCCTCACACACCGTGCACCTCTCCAAAAGAGGGGGATGACACTGCCATTGTCAGATTTGCAAGTAGATTTCATTGGGCTGTGATTCGCTCCTCTAGGGGGAATAAGTACCTGTTGACTGTGACATGCTTATTTACTAAATGGGTGGAATGTCTCCCGGCCCCAAACTGCAAGGCAGAAACAGCAGCTGCCCTGATGATCAACCACATCTTTTTGCATTTTGGACTACCCCAAAGGATAGAGTCAGATAGAGGTAGCCATTTCACCAGAGAAGTAATGACAAAGATGTGGGAGATACTTGGGGTTAAAAGGAAGCTACACATTGCTTACTGGCTAGCCTCTAGTGGTGCAGTGGAACAATACAACAAAAAAATTGTGAGCACATTAAAAAAGTTTGTGGCCTATTCTGGGCCAAGTTGGGATATTCGATTACCTCTTGTCCTAATGGCCATCAGATCTATCCCTTCATCTGCAACTAAAATGTCACTGTTTGAGCTGATGACTGGATGCAGGATGGTGCTTTCCCAGAATCTGCTCTACAGGACCCAAGAGCAGACATTGATCAATGCCTCCACAACTCATGAGTATGTTGAACATTTAAGATTTTAAAGAATTTTTAAGAATTTAAGCATGAAGACCCACTATGACTTAAATACTACCAGGAAAGAATACAATATAGGAGACCAGATTTATCTATACAATTTCCAAAGGAACCAGGCCAAACAGCAGAAATGTCTGCCTACCTGGAAGGGACCTCTTGAAATTGTAGACAAGATCTCACCCGTCGCCTACAAGATCCGCATCCCCAAAGGCAGTTTGGCAGAAGGGGAAGACAAATGGGTCCATATTAATCAGCTAAAGTGTTGCCATCCTAGGCACACTCTGTGGCAACTGGAGGAGTCTTCTGGAACCCCAGAGGGGGCCACTCCAGATCCATAAAATTCCAACTCTAAAATATTCCACATATAGTCTATATAATACAATCATAAAAATGTGCCCTGATTTCTAAAATGTATATGTCCGCCCACTACATTAATAGTGGTGGGGAAATGTCTACAAAAATGTTTTTGCTTTGTCATCCTAGGAGAGAGAGAGCGAGAGAGAGAGAGAGAGAGAGAGAAAGAGAGAGAGATAAACCATGGAGACTGACCAAGGAGGACGACCTGGGGACCGGGAGCAAAGATCCGAGGGGCCCGGAGTATCGCTCAATACCCCCATCAGGACTTGCGAGGAGAACCAAGCGATCCACCCCTGATGGAGGAAAAGATGCTGAACTTTGCCATTTGTGGAATCCGGAGAGATGAGGCTGACATCCCAGTCTTGCGAATTTCCATTGATGGAAGATCAACGGCCATCGCAAGAGGGGGGGCTTGTGGGATGTCTTAACCCACTAATCCAAGCCCTGCAACATCACTCTGCATTACTGGCAGCAGAAACATCATAATGGCCGCTGGAAAGCATGCTGCTTGCCAGAAATCACCAGAAAGTGTGCAGTAAAAACCTGAAAAATAGGCCACCATCTACTTTTGCCTATGTCAGTGAGCACAGGAGATCACTGCCAAAACCCACCATTGGGCTACCCACAAAGTAGCCTGAAATTACTTGAAAAAGCAATGCTGATTGCCAAAAGAAACACAGAGCTGCTTTAAAAATCTGTTTTTATTTGTTGTCAAATCTGCAAAAATCATGGCTCACAAACCACGCAAAAAGATCCAACCTCCTTGTTGGGTGGTCAACATCATTCTCCCACAAGAATCTATATAAATATAAGGTCCACAGAAGTGTATCTATATCTGAACAAAGTCCACTTTTGAGGATTGCTTGCTGGAAGAAATCTGTCAAAAATGGGTGTAATACTGTTACTCACCTCTATCAGAAGCCGGTGTTTTAAAACCATCTTGTGTAAAGTTGTACATTGAGCCAAGGCTATGCCAAAGATAGACTTGCTAAGAGGTGGATACAATTTAAAACTATATTCTGAAAAGGCTTGAAGCAAGACATTGTTTAATGTATGTGTTAAAAATGTGGGTTATATTATAAGAAAAGACAATCTTTTTAGACATTGGGTTAAGAGTTAAAAGTTTCCCACACTGTGTTCAAACACATTCCACACCTTCTCCCTGGACAAAGGGGACTTCCCCCTGCCCTTGACTAAGAGATTGACAGGCTGGTGTCAAAAGGAACTGGGAGTGGCACCCTGGCCTGTTGCTCTCAGTGCAGACAAAGGAATCCTTGGGCTGAATATAACATGCTAATTCGGGTGTGACTGACAACAAACTGCTGCCAGGAAGGAGAGACATGTGACTACTGAGTCAGCCCAGACCTTGGGGATGGAGACAAACCATTGTGTGGATTCAGAAAGCACAGCAAAAATATGTTTTAGAGAAATGCTTATAACAAATTGCACTGAACTGACCAAAATGTGAAACTTTGAGATTGTTAAAATGAAAAATTCTCTCACAATTTAAGACTAAGCTGGACTCTGTGCGATGTTCTGAGACCAAACCCTGGAATTATTCATATTGTAGCTACTATGTTGATGCCAGGAACCAAATAAATTACAGAATTGTGCTCAGATGGGATGTGCATGCATGTCTAAGAATTGGTGCAGAAATGATATTGAGAAACCCACCAAAAGCGCAAAAAGTGGTCATTTCTGAACCCAAGCTCTTAGGAAGATGAGAGTTGAACAGAAATGTACCTTAGTTAATCTGTCAGGTGATTTATGTAATATAAACAAGTGTGTATATTGTACATATGTGTTTTATGAAAAATAAGATATACTGTACAGAGACCAAGGGGAGTGTTTTTCCCCAAGCCATAAATATGACACAGGATGACACGCTGACCTTTCTCCAATCAGGGGACAGGGAATCCTCCAACCTATCAGATCCTTAGAGGGTTGGGCATTGTTGAATCAGCCTCCCCACCCACTTTAGATATACATAAATAGGGACTGCTGAGGACAGACAAGACACACACTTTTCCACTACTCAATTGATTTCTTGGCGAAGCACCCTGCTGGAAGACTCCAGACTCCAGACATAGATCCAGAAACCAGGCTCCAGAACCAAGCTCTAGAACCAAACTCTAAAACTTTGAAGCAGAAGAGGCCTAACCCAAAAGCTGAGCCCTTCTCAGCAGGCCTGCAGAATATAGCAACCTGATTCTAACCCCTAAACTTCCAAGGGGCTCTCACATTCAACAGCCAGGCTGTGCTGTTTTGCTATTCTAGCTAAGAACCCTGTGCAAGAACCAAGATCCAGACCCAGAATGCAGAGCTGTATCCAGAACCTGTCAGATCCAGTCCAAGAGGCCATGCAGACCGCATTGCAGTACTGAGACCAGAGTGCCTGAGACCTGTCCGGTGGCGAGAGACTCCCAGCTAAACCCTTGACCAGATCTGTGACGGGGCCCACTCCATTCCAAAGCCATTGTAGCAATAATCATCTGTGCGCTGATATTTTCTGAAGAGGGACAAGTGTTTTGACGGACAGAGATCAGAGCGGAGGCGCCGCTGTTCTGGTGGCTGCCCGTTGAGTGTCTTGCTTCTTCATAGCTCCTTAGTATAAGCCTATCCTTGTTGGTAAATCTTTAAAGCGCATCTGTCATTTTTGAAATCTTGATTCTGTTTCTGAAAAATCTACCTTCACAAAAACCTATGTAACAGTTGAACTGTGAGTCCTATATATATATATATTGTGCAATTCTTCAAATAAACCTTTCAATTTGCAAAACAAACCTACTTCTTGACTCAGTGAGGTCGGGGAGATCCAAAGAGAGGGGCATTATATAAGGGTTCATCATCCAGATTTAAAGAACTTTGACATAAAAATATATAAATAAGGGCTTCCATTGGGCATCCCAGACTAGGCATTGACTTAGTTGAAATGCTGGATTGATGTCACTTACATGAGTAACGTTTCTTACCCATGCAATATTGGATCGGGTGGGGCAGAAGCTATGGATGAAATATTCATCTGCCTCCCAACAGGTGGCAAGCCAAACCTCCTCTATGCATGCAGTCAGCTCTTGGCTAGAGAATAACATTTCTTTCGGCATCTGTTGCCGCCAGTACTACTAACTTTGCTCGACCTTCATCAGTTGGTGCAGACATTTTCAGTCGATTGAGGGGAAATTCAATGGAATACCTTTCAAAAATGTCTTCTAACATGTTTCCAGCTTCCTTTGGGTCCATACAGTGACAGTGGTCTTTCCACCACTTCTTGCTGTAATTTACCATTAACATGCATCCAGAATTAAAATCCTAATCATTTTTAGACCTGAGATTTCTGCATGCGGTAACAGTAGACACTGCATGCATGAAATAGGGGCCAAAAATCCCCAGACTTCATAATGAGGCCTTTATACTGATTGGCTGCACACAGCTCTACTAATGATCACACAAACTGGGCCATGTGACAATGTATTTTAAGCACCAAGACATGGTTAACGTGCCGCCTGTCTCTTGAAAAGTAAACATGGTGAATACTAAACTACATCGACTTTGAGCTCATCAAAATAACAATTTTGTTCTTGAGCATGCATTTGTTCTTCATTTGGACGCATGCCGTGCCTTCTGCCGTTAGTCAGAAGGCACGGCGGCTGAGGAAGGAGCTTGTTTTCCTTGTAATGAGAAGATCTGTGAGAACCAGGGAAAGAAAAGTCAGAGGCAGAATAAAAGGCTTATGGTGCGGTGACAGTGAGAGGAACAGGGTCAAGCCAGCACTTTCAACTAAAATAAGCTTTAGGATAAAACATTCTGGCTTCACATTCCTCTTTTTGATGGACTCCACTGCAGACAATGTACCACTTTGCCAATCATTGGAAACACGCAAAACAGAAAAGAAAAAAAAAAGATTTTCCTGGTCCTGTTGACCAAACGTTTCTAGGTAATCCAGTGTGCTAGGCTATAGTGCTGACGTATTCTTGGTGATAGGTCCTGCAGAGATTGCCCAGTTGGGGTGGAATTCCAGAGGCTACAGGCTGTTTGCGTTTTCAAATAACAGACCGCTTATGTTTCATGTAGCATACTCCTTGTTTGCCAACAAAAAAAAAAAACATTTTAAATAACCTCATCTTCTTCACTGCCGTGCCAGCGCATTCAAAATAAACCAGGTTTATAGGTAGATAATTAGTAAGAGGCGCGTCCAGGCAGCGGGGAAAGGGACATGTTGGATGAACCAGACAGTCTATGCTAATGGCGTTGACGTGACTTTGCTTTTGTGACGAACGGACAAACGCATACGAATGAACAAAGGGACTTTCACACGAGTTAACGTTTACAGACCAATTGGAGGAGAATGGCAAGAAACGGGTTTGTCTAGAATGATGGGTTGTCTTCTTTAGATCTGGGACTCAACTGGTGGACTTTGCCTACAATAACCTTTTGTCTGACGCCACACAACTTTTGAATATATTTCTTTGTAACTCACATTTGCTTTAAAAATAGTCATTCGGTCTAATGTGGCCATGGCCTCATCTTCCTTCCTTTACCAATTTCAAGTGTACTTTGGGTTTATATTTACCAACTTTCAGCAGAAAATGAAGCCCTGTCCTCTTTTCTGATTATGAATTTCATTTACTTGCATGCCAACTTGCTGGGCCTCTCTTTTGTGCCTCGATAGTGTGTGCACAATGGGGTTATTCAGCTTACTGATTGTGTGAATTAATATGTATCGGTTCATTGAGATGGTGCCTACAAATTAGACACGTACATGTGCCTTACGTATAAGTCGTTCACTCTGTGTGTGTTGTATTGATATCATGAATGGGTGTTACACCTGCACAGACGAACGGGCAGAGCAGGGTTTCTGGGCAGTTTTGCACACATTTGTGAACTCAATAGTAAATGCCAAACAATGTTGCAGGTACCAAAGTACTGCACCCTCCCAAAAATACCCGATTCTCTAATGTTAGAAAAAGTCAATCAGCCGTGCTCCCGGCACCCCAGTACACAACACAATGTTGGTGATACAAATATACAAGTCAAGAGCTAAAGCACTAAGTACTCAGGATTTAGTTATTTTGAAAGATGTGTAATCTTTCAAAAAGTTCAAACAATCCATTTACAAATATATCAGTATTGTTAGTAAGGTGTCAGATCAATAGGACATATGAGTCAGATATACAGCACAAATGCAAAGCATAGAATCGTTCAAATTAAGTACTTTGTAAAAAGCTGACTCTGTGGCCATGAGTTTCGCCCCCCCACTGGGCTTTTTCAAGGCTATGTCATTGATGACCCTGAACAGTCAACACATCTGAAATACCTCTGTGATAAACAATAACAGCAGGGGGAGAGAAAAGAAGAAAGAGGAATGCGATATTAGGTTGTAATAACTCCCAATATAATCCATCATTATGCGCACGTCAAAATAACAACATGCAAAGAACATTGTATTGGAGAAGCATAGAGACCCATGGACACACTACATTGGCCAGAAAATATTATAAATATAAATGCGCCTGTAAACAATATATTCTGGACTCTATTGATGGGTTAAAAATAAGATTAGGAACAAACAAGGGTGATGACACCGTGTACTTTAGGAAATGCTTCCTATTAATGCTAATGCGAAATCAAACGTCAAACACAATGACGAGTGTTGCTCTTCATCACGGGTCCAATCCCACAAAAGGAAAAATCAAATATCGCTTTACATGGCGTGCCTGTCATTACCTCCACGTCCACTCTTCCTCGTCCCAGTACTTACTTCATGAGGCACCTGCCTCCGACACAGGACCTTCTTCTATTTCTTTGAATCTCTATAACTCCTCCCCCACATCCATCTCACTCAGTTTAATTTTTCCTGCCTTCGGCAGGTTGGACTTTTTCTTCCCGGTGCGGGGCACCAGGGAGCACCGTTTGCTGGCCCCCTGGGGGGGCAGTGTGGCGGGGCCCTCGGCTCCCTCAGGTGCGGCGCTGCTCCTGGGCCCCCTGCGGGGCTTGGGGTCACAGTTGAGCTGGATTGCCTCGCTCGGTTCTTTGCTGGGCTCCGGACCGCAGCGTGAGCATTGTGTCCCGGGTCCTGCACGGCCCCGGGAAGGTAAGGAGAGGGGAGGACTGGGCTTGATGTTTTTCCCCTCTCCTCCTGTTTTGGCCGTCTTGATTCGACTTGGCAGTATGGGCTAGCCTTCCCTTTTGTTGTGAGGCCTCTCTGCTTCTTGTCGTGGGGTGACAGTGGCAGAGAGTCTTTGGGAGTGCGGGGGCTCTGTTCTGTCGCAGGCATGTCACATACCACCTGCTCCTCAGACACACAGCCCAGGATGCACAGGATGTTAGCTGCATTCTCTGGGGGAAGGTAAGGAGAGGGGAGGACTGTGCTTGATATTTTTCCCCTCTCCTGCTGGTATGGCCATCTTGACTCCTTCAACATGCCGTTTTCCTCGTGCCTTGTGTGCACATCTTTATTGGAAATGATGGCAAGCACTTGGCAGTATGGGCTAAGCCTTCCCTTTTGTTGTGAGGCCTCTCTGCTTCTTGTCGTGGGGTGACTATGACAGAGTATTTGAAAGTGCGGGGGCTCTGTCTGTCGCAGGCATGTCACATACCACCCGCTCCTCAGAGACACACGGCCCAGGATGCACCGGATGTTAGCTGCATTATCTGGGGGAAGGTAAGGGGAGGGGAGGACTGTGCTTGATGTTTTCCCCTCTCTTGCTGGTATGGCCATCTTGACTCCTTCGAAAGGCCGTTACCTCGTGCTCTGTGTACACATCTTTATTGGAAATGATGGCAAGCACTTGGCAGTATGGGCTAGCCTTCCCTTTTTGTTGTGAGGCCTCTCTGCTTCTTGTCGTGGGGTGTCTGTGACAGAGTATTTGAAAGTGTGGGGGCTCTGTACTGTCACAGGCATGTCACATACCACCCGCTCCTCAGACACACACAGCCCAGGATGCACTGGATGTTGGCTGCATTCCTTGCGTGCTGCCTGTGAATACGGCGCAGATTTGGACATGTCTGCAAGCGGCCGGAAGGGTACCGGCCTGGCGTAGTCTACACTTCTGGTTCGAGTATCAGCGGTGCTGACTCGGTCCTTCAACCTTCCTAGACCGACGCATTGGAACAATCTAGAGCATGGGGCTACCAGCTACTGGATACAGGGCTCAAGCCACCTCTCAGTCATGTGGCGTGTTAGTGGTGTGTTTGGGTCTGTGCTAGCTATGGACGCAGACTCCTTGTCCTGTCCTCTTCCTCTAAACTGCGCGAGGGAAAGTCGAAGGAGTTGATTTGCTTTTCCCTTGTCCTGCATGGGATTATGGAAAATGCATCATGGAAGTAACGGCCATGCAGGGGGTTCCCAGTGTCTCTTTTTTTAGGGCCTAGGTCCTCCGGTGCCGACGTGTTGCTTTCACGCCTCCTCTCAGACTTGTGGGAAGTGATAGGGCACATGGTGGCACATGTCTGTGCTTAGAGGGGTTCTCAGAGCCCCTGGTGCCGGTGGAGGGGGATGTCACTTCAGTGGGTTTTCCAGTATAGGCATACCTCAGCTAGGGGGTTGCCTTTGATGTCGGCTATCCGGGATGGATTGCTTTGCCCTTCTTTGTGACAGTACTCTGCCCTTTTGACGCCAGCCTGGTGGCTCCTCTGTCAGCTGAGGGGGCCATAGTCTGCTGGACTTCTGGGCTGTCCAGTATCTTCCTTTTGATAGGTCAGATCTTTTTGTGGGCTGACAGGCATGCTGTTATATTGTGGCGCAGGCCTGTTTCAACGTCCTGTGATTTCCCTCTGGTGCAAGTGCAGTGACTTGCGGTTTTCCCTGGCTCCTCGTCTCTATCTTCTCGGAGGTGTATGGGATCGGTGGGGTTTGGCTTCCTGGATAATGGGCTCCTTCTGGAGGGGGTATCATTTGCCGTTCCTGTCTCCTCCTGTCCAGGTTTGCATGGTTAGGACTTTGGTACCCAGCTCACGGTCCAAGTAGTTGGCCATGGGATCTGTTCTCTCCTTACGGTTGTTGTGGGTTACCGTCTTGCCCGTTCCTCTCCCTGTTCAGGGTCAAGTTTTCTACTTGCGGGTGTTCCTGGTCCCTATGCCTTCTAGGATGTGTCACCTGCTTATGGGTCTCAAGACCCTGCACTGCTTGTCCGGACGTCTGGGGAGAGCGTACTCTGGATGTTGTGCAGGGGGGGGCGCTTGCTGGCTGTTCTGGGCTGGGTTCTCAGAAGGCAGTATGTCTCTGCTCGCCTGTTGCTGAAGTTACGGGGCATGTGGCGTCTTGCATGTTTTCCAGTTCCTTGAGCCCGTCTTCGGTTACGTCTCCTGGTGTCTTATACTCTCTCCCACTGGCTCCCGACATCTCAGCTTTCGTAGATTTGTTTTCAGTGTCCCCAGTGCTGCGAGTGTCCCTGCTATGGTGGCAGGGGGTTTCAGGTCTACAGGCTGAGGTGTGCATGGTCCTTCCTCCTGTGGCCTCTCCTACTACCAACACCAGCAGAAAGGGTCTACATTGGGGGTCCTCTCAGCTCAAGGGTTGTGAGATCTGGGGAGAGCCGGCGATCATCCAATTGGCAAGAGTTGTGCCATTGTCCAAGCTCTGGTGTACTTCGAGGAGTTGCTGGACGGTCGGCGGTTTTTGGTCCGATCGGACAATACGACGGCCTTGGCATATGTCAACTGCAAAAGGGGTTCCGGCCACTCTTTGAATGCTCTGGCAGCGCTGATAGGCACCTGGGAGGACTCTCATCTGGTGTCTCTGGTGGCCTCACGTATCAGAAGGGTGGACAATGTTCAAGCGGATCTTCTCAGACGCCGGTTTTCACTCCTCTGCGGAACTGGTCCTGTTGGCCCAGGTCTTTGCGGTGACCTGTGTCAGATTAGGGTCCCTGGTTCTAGACCTGTTTGCATCCCCGGCCTCAGCAGAAGTTCCCCTCTTCTGCTCTAGGTTTCAGGCTGAGGGGATTGGGGGATGGACGCCCTCTCTGTACAGTGGCCTTGGGGTTTTCCTTTATGCCTTTCCGCCTATTCCCCTTCTGCCCCGGGTGGTTTGGCGCATCAGAGTGTCCAGGGTGACTGTGTTGTTGTTAGCTCCGTTCTGGTCCCGCCGGAGTTGGCTCCCCTCTCTGTTGGAGCTTCGGTCCTAGGAACCTTGGCTGGTTCCGAGGTGGCCGTGTCCCCTTCAAGGGGATCTGCGGTTGGAATTCCACCAGATGCAATGGGCGGTGTGGCTATTGCTCAGTCTAGGTTGATATCTCAGGGGTTCTCAGATCCTGTAGTTGGGTCCAAATGGATGCTCTTAGACCCTCCACTCTGAAGGTGTTAGGCAGACACTGGGGCCATTTCCGAGACTGGTATGGGCGGTCTGGGATCACTCCCCTGCGTTCTGGCCTCTGCTATCCTTCTGTTCCTCCAGGAGGGGTTTTGACAGGGGCCTGGCAGTTTTTCCAGGCTTCGCTCTCAGTAGGCCTCCATGAAATTACTTTTGGGGGACTCTGACGGTCACTTGGATGGGGAGGTGTTGGTGGGGAAATTGATCCAGGGTTTTTCTTCTTCCCGTCCTTGTGCTGATAAAGGGCTTTCCTCTTGGGATCTCTCTCTTGTATTACGGTTCCTTCACGGGCCTCCTTTTGAGCCCATTTCCGAGATTGATATCAAACATCTTACACTGAAATCTGCTTTTCTTATTGCCCTCACTTCTGCCCGTAGGCTTGGGGAGATTGGGGCTCTCTTATGTCACGCTCCTTTCCTGAGGGTGCTGCCAGACTCGGTGGTGCCGGGGTGTGGTTCGATGTTTCTCCCTTCAGTTGTCTCTCGGTTTTCACACCTCTCAGGGTCTGGTTCTCCCTGACTTCTTTCATGATCCAAGAACGCCTGAGGAGGTGGCTCGGCTTAACATTGATGTCCGACGGGACGCGTTGGAGTATTTGGCTTGGTTTGCTTTTTCCACCAATCTGATAGTCTTCTGATTGCTTGTGGTCCGGCTGGGGCTGGGCATAACGCATCTGTGGTTTCCATTTTCCGGTGGTTCCGGGTTGTGCTCTCTAGGGCCTATGTGGCTTCTGGCCTGCCTGTGCCTGCGCACAATCGGGGCGGTCTGCCAGGGGGTTGGCGGCTTCCTCGGCCGATGCAAGGAGGGTTTTTCTCTGCAAGAGATTTGTATGGCTGCCGCCTTGGCTGGTCTAGGCATTTTCATCAACCGCTATGGGTTGAGTTTCTCCCACTCGGGGGTTGGTTCCTTCGTGGTTGGAGTTTTGTCTGTGGGGATGTGATTTAAGAGTTATTGTGGGTGTGTTTTGCTGCACTGTTTTTGGCTCTGTGTCTCATTGGGACCTTTTCCCCGTTGCTGCTTTGGTATACCTCATGAAGTAAGTACTGGGACGAGGAAGAGTGGACGTGGAGGTAATGCTCTGATTACTTACCGGTAATCTTCATTACTCCTAGTCCTACTCTTCCTCGTCACAGTACTGACGACCCTCCTCACCCTCCCTCCGGGGAAGGTCCCATGCTCCGGCTTGGTAATATGAAACTGAGTGAGATGGATGTGGGGGAGGAGTTATAGAGATTTAAAGAAATAGAAGAAGGTCCTGTGTCGGAGGCAGGTGCCTCATGAAGTAAGTACTGTGATGAGGAAGAGTAGGACTAGGAGTAATGAAGATTACCGGTAAGTAATCAGAGCATTACAGCAGCCAAGATACTGTAAACCCTGAAAAATGTGTCCTTTGGACTATGGGTGAAGGTGAAGGTTAGAAAAAAGGATAGGAAAAAACAGGTACCGTATAAAAAAACCTGTATCTTGGAAAAGACTTCCAGTTAATGGTACTTCGAAATCAACCATGAACACAAGGCGAATTGTTGTGTATGGTTGCTCTCCGTCACGGATCAAATCCCACTAAGAGAAGAAATGAAAACCGATGTTCATTTTACATGGCGTCCATGTCATTATAGCATCCGAAGTGAGAAAAGGGTATCAAACAACCATTGCCCTTATATGACTTACCCCATTATTAGACGTTCAATTCATACAGGCAGAGGACAGCCCCTCAATATAACAGGAAGAATACTTTATATCAAACCGTAATCACACAATTACTGAAAGAAATATGTGAGCATTTTAGAATGAAGTAATACGTCCTGCTAGATTAAAACTAACCAGCGCGTGTACATTTCTTCAACATCAAATTTCTTACCAAATAGTGCATCATGCTGGCCGTAGAGAAAAAAATCGAGAGTCCTCATGCCACGGATTATGTGAACTAGAGATTAACGGCAGCAGGCCGCCATTACCAACCACATTTTGATGAAGTGGCAACTAAACCATGTATACAACAAAAAAAATGGCGGCATCCAGTAACATATCATCAAAAATACATGTATTTTGAGTTGTCCAAAAGCGTTCCATGAGAGGTGGTGCCTGTGCCACGTATGCAAAAAAATATGGATAGATGCATGACGTTCAAAGAGCATGACGGAGTCATAAAAGCCTAACCCTTCTGAAAAAGCAAAGCTTCTCAATGGGCCTCATTACGACCCCGGCGCTAAACCATGGTGCTATTAGCACCATGGTCCTTGCCGGGGTCCGCCATGGTGAATGGTGGAATTACTGCCCCATTCCAAGGTTGGCGGGGCGGTAATTCCCCATTCACCAATGCCCCTTCCTCATTCCCATTTTTGGCCCATAGGGCTCAATGGGAATGGGGAAGGCGCTAATTACGACACCGCAAATTACGGTGCCGTAATTAGCTCCTAGGTCCCTTTGCGGGTTGGTTTTTTAACGCCTGCTAAAAGCAGGCGTTAAAGTGCAACCCGCAAAGGGACCTCGTAATCAGGCGTTAAGGGTTTAACGGCGCCAACACCTTTTACGGCGCCATTAACCCCTTAACGCCTGGGTTGTAATGAGGCCCATAGAACGTTGCCCTGATGGCACACACGTGACGTCGTCATGTACTATGCTAACACGAGAAAGTGTTGCAACTAACGTCCTCCTGTAAATAATGACATTTAAAAAGGTATAATATCAAGGATTAGACCGCAATAGGTCACGAATGCACGCATCTCAATGGTGTTCACATGTGCTCCCTATCACATAATTAGCAACGATCCAAATGATACAAAAGAGATAGAAATGGTGTCACTGCCTAAGAGTGCATGGAAATCACCTGGTAACTCTTTCGTTTTGTGCAATGCATAAGCACACATACTACAGAAACCACATTTGAAGAAGCCAGAGGTAGGTGCTGCCTCTGTAAGCCATTTTCCTTGTTGATTTAAGAGTTGCATATAGCTAGAACAGATTTAACTCCTTATAGTCGGAGCTCTTCTGTATGCTATATTAGGTTTAGAGCCTATGAAGGTACTAGAGCTTTTGTCCAGAGCAAGTATATGCCAGTATTTGTTCAATAAATTAATTACCACAGGGCTGTCCTTGCTGTATTTCATGATGAATCTCACTTTTATTTCGCTTTTGGCTATGGGCACCTTTTGCTGGTTACATGTCTTTATAACAAATTATTAAATAACAAATGCATATATAACGAAAAATATATAACAACAAAGCATAAAACAGTTTTTTCTTTTTTGGGTGGCTCCCCCCGAAACTCCAATTTTCCTCAGCGAAAAAAAAAAACACCTCAACTGTTTCTCCAGAGGATTTAACCCTTTACCCCACCCCACATACATTTCCATCATTTTTTCCATTATATAATTTTCGTTATATATTCATTTGTTATTAATTTTTTGTTATAGCTGTACACCCCCTTTGCCTTTTCGTATAAGAAATCAGAGCCTGTCTACTCTTATGCTCAGCTTTGTTGGCAGAAATTTCCAAAATGTTATCAGTGTATCCTCGTTTCTAAACTCTATTTTTGACTAGAAATATCTCTTCTTCCGCTTGCCGTGTCTCAATGCAGTTGCAGCGAGCCAGAATGAACAGTCCGCAACAGCAGTTTTTGAATTTCTTTTTATTTTCATTGTGCATTTGGTTACAAAAGAATAAAACCTTACGCACACATAATAAAAAACAAGATGCTTTACAATACTTATCAACAATAAATTGCTCAGAATATCAAAGTTGTATTCACAGTTCATCATTAAAGTTCAAATATTTCAATTAATAGGCCCAATTGATTAATCTGCAACTCCCAACCCAACTGACCTTTCTTACAACCATAATTTAAACATTTAGGAGTAGTTTTACAGCTTCTTTCCACAAAAATAAAACCTGCACCTGTTAAAGTCAGCGAAGTTGCACCTTATAGAGTGCTCCAAAATTGGTTTACTTCAATATTTCCAATCTCATTAACAAAAGAGGCATATGTCCTTTCAACCAAGCGTCAATATATGCCGATTTGTTTCAACAGAATTTTGGCACAGTCTACACCTTCAATCTTCATATGGGATGCCTATGCAACTACCTGTGTATTCATATGTAGGAAGAATATTTGAACAAAGAAATATGTTAAATTCCTTCATGCTCCCATTGCATGGTTTTAACAAATAAGAACAAGGACCATCAACCGTGAATCCCTGTTGAGTATATTCCAATTACTGTGTTTTTAGTGTGTTTTTACATCCATTTGACTGTATCCCATGCAGGTATGAGGTGCTTTGATATATTTGTATTGCACCTTCCATATTATTACCACCTGTTACCACCTGCACTAACAATATAAGAGGTACCATTTGGTTGATACCACACTGAATGGGATCCCTAAATATGTATATTGATCATTCACTTTGAGCATGGTATCATTCAGTTTCCATATAAACAATCCTGACCTTTTAACTCTATAACCAAGCACCATGATTTTGGTTTTAGAAGAGGTAATGGACACATTATTCCTACTAGCATACCTGGCTAGCACATCAATACTGCGCTGGAGACCAATTGGCAAAAAATGCATATGTGTTGTGTCGTCTGCGTACATTAGCCAAGGAATTGGATCTTTTCCAACCTGAGGAGGGAAATTCCTCACATCTGCTAGGCACAAATAAACATTTGAGGTGTACATATTATAAAACAGGGGTGCCAGCACGCACCCCTGCTTTAGTTCGACATTGGTCCAAAGCTGGCACATGTGTTTCCCCTCTTGCAACACCTGTAAGGATACCACCATATCACTATAAAGGCCTTTATAAAGCTCAGTAATACGGGGTCCAAGCCCCAACATTTTTGGTGGGAAACTGTGTCAAATGCTTCGAAAAGTCCACATAGCACATATAGAGATTTTCTTTGCGATAGCATCTGCAATTAAATATTGCAACATACAATTATTGTGTATTGTGCTATGAGACTTTCGAAAGCCAGTTTGGCACTTTTACAGATGACCTGTATCTTGTGCACATTTAGTAATTTTGTTCAATAACAGTGAGGCAAAAATTGTGACACCCATGTCCAGCATCACAATAATTCTATAATTTGTGGGCTCAGCTTCTCCATCCTTTTTACATACTGGAACTAAAATAGATTCTGTTGATCGGGAATGTGCTATTTTCTAAATTAAGAAGGTACGGTTGTCCCCACTCATTACAAAGAATAATAGAAGATCTTCACTCTAACACAACGGTCCAAATTAGACTCACATTAGAAGGGCTGTTATCTAAGAGTGTTAACTCGGAAAGAGGCATCAAACAAGGCTGCATTTTAGCCTCAACGCTCTTTAATCTATTCTTACTAGATTTGGGTAATGAATTTGTTGATATAGAAAGTGACGTACCTTAATTGGGAACAGAAAAAAATAAATGGATTCTCTACGCTGACGATCAGGTGCTTGTATCACAGACCCCTAGAGGCCTTCAGAACTTGCTCAAATGCTTAGAGAACTATAGCAGAGTTAACAATCTAATAATCAACACGGAAAAAACTCAGGTGGTTATTTATGCCAGAAAAACAAAAGAAAGAAAAACACCCACCGTTGCAAATGGACACTATATGAGCAAAATCTCTGTGTGGTTGACAACTATAAATATCTAGGCCTATATTTTTCAGGCAGACCAGAGCATCAGTTGAAAACTTCCATTCTGAGTGCAAAAATTCAAACTTTGGCCTCCCAAGCATCTATCATAATGCGCAAATATGGGAAGTTTACCACTAATCACGTATTACTGTTTTACAAACAAAAGGTAATCCCCATAATGTCTTATGGGACTGAATCTCAAACACCTAAACCAAGAAAATATTGGGATAGGTATGAAGGTTTATTTTGGAAATCTGTTTTCAAACTTCCAAATTGCACACCAATTGCTTTGCCGAGACTAGAATTAGGAACCTGCTCAATTTACTGTCATGTAATGTGGAAAATGTGTTGCTTCTTTAGGAAGTGCTTGGTAGGTGCGTCTGAGAAGAATGTGCTGAATACTATTGCACACTATTTACTAATCTCAACTGCTAAATTCCCCAAATTGTGGTATAAAGGTGTACTCAAAGCTCTAACTGAAGCCAATATCTCTTTGCAATTGTTAATTCTTAATCCTTCAAAAGCCAAGAAAACACTTTTTATATATGATTGGATTGTGACTCAAGATATGTGCAAAAAATGTGTTGATTACTCTTCTTTAATCTTCCTCCCAAAAAAATGGGTACTATGGAAATATATCTACAAAAATGTCCTTCCCATTTTGTGAGACTGCAAATGTTAAAAATGCGCTTAAATCTCTATCTCACATATGAAATTATGGCCAGACGGGACAGTGAATTGAAGCAATATAGATGGTGTCGCTTTTGTAAAAATAATGAGCAAACTGAGTCCTTAACTCATTCAGTAATGTGCTGTTCGCCGTTGAAACATCTACGACAAGTTTATTTTAAAAGTCTGTTGCAGCTCTACTGTTTGCGCTCTGATGAAGAAATTTGGGGGCATTTAATCAACAGTGAGCGTCCTGCAATATACATTGTTCTAGTCAAATTTTTATCTGCTATTCTTTAATAATGTGACCGTCAAAAAGTCTAAAGAATGTTAAACATTTATTTAGTGGAAAAATGAAATTTTATAGTGAAATGATGAATTATAATGATTGTATAGTATGAGTTAATTTAGTACTAAATATTTGAAAGGTTGAATCTCAGCCAAACAAATAAAATAAAAAAATAGATTCCCTCCAACTA